>NC_136511.1:84750834-85143334 GCF_053919585.1 Euprymna scolopes | reverse complement strand
ATCCTAGCTTGAAACAAAATCTCAGAAGTGTAAGTTATGTGCTGGAATTTGAAGTATAGTATGTGAATTCGTGTATCGTGAGTCTCTATATAAAATGTAAATAAGAATGTGTTAGTATATAGGTTCAATGAAATGCTTTAAATCTTATTTAAAAAAAAATTCGTAAGTCCTATATTTTTAGTCAAAAAGTGATATGCATTTAGTGTTATGTTTTTACCCATTTACAGGTATACAGAAAGTCTATGTTATTTTATTTTAGTTGGCTGAACTTTTTCTTGTGTTTACATCTAGACACTAGTTCGTTCTTGGCATTTATTATAGGTTTATTGAATGTGATAATGCCAACTGCTTCGTATATACAAAGATTACAAAATTTGTCCCCCGGGGTGTATGATCTAGATTTATCCAGTATATGCCATTTAACTGAATAGGGAATTTTCTTGTCCTCCAGGTTATTGATTAATGCAGTTAAAGATGTGCTATTATTACCATTATTATGAGATCTTTCATTCCTGAAAGAATGCAAGTGGTTTGAAATTCTTACTTTATTAAGTTTGAAGATATATAAGTGAATGTTTTCAATGTTTTATTATTGTTTAGTCTCAGTGTTGGCGAATCTTATAATGGGGAGTTGAGTTGAGAGAGGACCAGAAGATGTATAACGCGGGTGTTGGTTAATCTTCTTCTGGTTTTTACTGGGAATTATATTATTGGATCTGCTACTCTGGTTGTTTTTGCTGACCACACGCTTCCCTATATATACTTGTGTCTCGAGTACTTTGAATATATTCATTATTTCCTCCATTTGATTGGTTGTTTGCATGTTCCGGCAATTGCGTATACAACGTCTGTGTGCATGTAATCGTTATTAAGAGAGCATTCATTTTTATTTTGACAGTTACATTTGTTTCTAGGTATTAAATCAACGGGAATATCCTGAGCTTGTGAATTTTTGTTTATAATAATACATATGCGGGTATTTAAAGAATTTTCCACTATTCTAAAGAGTTCTTTGGGTATGTTAGTTTTTACATTAGAGCTGAAAGGAGAATTGAAACAAATGGTCCTTTTACGTATTACTTTTCTATTTTTATTAAATTGATTTTGGTTTGGAAGTGTGTAGGGGCTGTATCTTCAGTGAAGAGATTAATATTGTAAGGAACATTCTGGCTTATTTTGTTGTTGTTAGTTTTTATTGTCATATTATGGGTAATTACTGAATCTAATTTTCTCACTAAAGGTTTTTTTGTTATATTCTATGCGTTCTTTGTACACTGAGTTCCTTAAAGCATTGTTGTAAAATGTCGATACTTGGTCAAAGGCTTTTTTGTCAGTTGATAAATTTGAAATTCTTTTGGAAATAGACGGAACTATTGACTTAATTATTAACTTAAGATCATTAGATTGTTTATGTACATAAAATAGGTTTAGATTTAGTTTATGGTACGGGGTGTAAGATTCAGAACATAAATTCAAAGAGATATCTAAAAAAATGGATGTTTTTTATTTAGGTCGTCTTCAATTGTTAATCCAAAGTTTTTGAAAAATTTGTGTAGTTTTTCAATAGCGTTGTTGTATTGTCTTGGTCTCGTGGGGGAAACGAATAATGCTTCATCCCTGTAGAGCCCTCTTGTAGATTGTTGGATTCTATATTAATTTCTTTTAATAGAAAAAAACCCCACTAGGTTGGCAACTTGTGCACTATCCGAAGATCCCATTATTATGTCGAAGTCATTAGGAGTATCGTTCCTTGTCCAATATTTACCATCAAATCTTATTAAGGATCGTCTGGCTAATGGGATTAATTTATTTTCTAAATCCGTAATGTCCGAATGCTTTTTTGCAAATATTAATGCTTTATTTAACAGTATTGGGGAGATTGAGTGGTAGTAATTATTTATATCGAAAGTGATAAAGCTTAGTCGTTGCTTATCTTTAAGTTTTAAAAACCGTTTTATAACAGGGTCAGTGCATTGCCAAAGTGGGAATTTAACTTTTTATCAAATGGAAGGTATGATTCTATCTAAGATTTTCTGACGTACTAGACCAATGTTCGAACTAGGTGGAGAAATTAGTCTAATAGAAGGGTTATCATGAGAGCTTTGTTTATGGTCCTTCAGTATAAATCTGGGAGTGACAGGGGTAACGATTTCTGTATATTTATGGATATTCATAAGGTTAAGTAAGTTTTTAGCTTCTAAGTTGATTTTTTTTAGTTGATTTCATCTATTTTATTTTCAGAGCAAGTTTATAGGATTTATTTAATTTCTTAGTTTTTAGTTTTATCAGCTGGAACAAATATATGTGAGCTTTTCTTGACTTTTGTGGCAAAGTTATTTATTTTCCTATTAGTACTGTTGGGTGTGTGTCTGTTGTTCTTAAATTTTATATTTTTGACTAAATTAATCATCATGTTTTCAAAATTCTCAAGTTCCGGGTTAAACATAGGGTGTTGATTTGTTTTAAGTCCGTAGAATTTAGCAGCAGTTTTTTTTCAAGTTTTTCTGTTCTCTATTAGAAATAATTGGAATACCCATTTTAAGCGTTTCAGGGTGTTGAATTTTTTTTTTTGCTATGTGTTTCTTGTTGGTGTTTTGGTCAAAATGGTATGCTTTTCATCTGACATTTATAAGAAACTAGTCCTCCAAACGATCATATATACACAGACTTGTACAGGTTACCATTACATTGTGATGTAAATTACTAAAAACACAGTTTGGATTATTTTACCACACTGCTTTCAAAGAAATTCACTTCGGATTTTACCATGTAATTTCGATGTAAACTATTGTATCCTTTTCTTTAACTTCCCTTACTCTATGACTTTTAATTAATCAATTTTTAATTGTGATTTTCCATGTCTTACTGACTTTAGCAAATAAGGTCTAAACCATTATAACTATTTGCTAATATTTTTTCCTCTGAAGAGATGGTAGACATCGAAATCCTATAGGATAAGGAGTTAAAATATTTCTAATGTATTCTTTGTCTTACATAGAATAATAAAAATCTTTTGATCTAAAACTCAAGCATTTCACGTCATAAATTTTAAAATTCATTGAATGACTAAAAATTTGATACATTGATATATATATATATATATATATATATATATATATATATATATATATATATATGATTTTCCCGTCGTTGATGTGTACAAATATATGCATCGCAATATTTTCTAACTATTTATTGACTGGCCATCAAAAATAGAGGCCCAATAAAGATCTGATACGAATGTTCTTCCATTTTTCGCGAATATTTGCCAATGAGTTCTGTCGACTTGTTCACCACTTCCGACTCTTCCTCTTTTTCTTACTCTAGCATGCGGCTTTAGGAATCTATACTTGGCTTTCCGCCATCTTGAACCAGTTAACTGAGTAAAAGGTCAGTGTCCACTCGTATATATTTTATAGGTTGAATCTTTATCATTATTGATATCTTTCTATTTTCCCACAAAAATATCTTCTTATGACTAATGTAGATTACTCAAAAATGTGTGCCTTTCATAAATTATATTTTCAGAAACCATGCATCAATTGAGAGAGAGAGAGAGAGAGAGAGAGAGAGAGAGAGAGAGGGGGGGGAAGACAGAGATAATGAGAGACTATTAAGATTTATCGCTTTTCTCTCTTTCTATCCCTATATATCCGAGGGGCGTTCCAAAAGTAATGCTTCCTATTTTTATTCCCCCAGAATAAATCAGGGAGGATTGCAAATTGCATTGTTATGGTGACTGAACTTATGCATTCATTTCATGAAAGTTTCATCTCTGTTTTGTGTGAGATTCTAAGAAATCAACCGCTGTCATAGACGTGCGCTAGAAGCAAAGATGCGTCATTGAATTCTAGGCAAAAGTGCATTATGAATACTGGTGACTATGTGGAAAAATATTTTCTCGAGCACAAAAGGTCGTACGTTTTAATGGTGCCATTCCCGCCAAAAGCAAACTCTGGACAAATATTTGAAATAACATAGTATTCAAAGCACGAGTAAGATCCTTTGGGCAAACCTATACATTGGTTGATACGAGGAATGCTGCCTTTAGTAACACCACTAAGCTGTATACTGCACAAGACTAGGTGGATTCTTCTCCTAGAATCTTTTAAGACCGAGAGACAAGATATTCTATAACACACACACACACACACACACACACACACACACACACACACACACACACACACACACACACACACACACACACTCACTCACGTAATTACTTACACACACATACATATATCATGTAATGTTTGTATGTATATGTGTGTGCATGTTTCTAATAAAAAAGAATGTAAGAGACTCTACATAACATCTAAGTGTATTCGTATATAAAATTTACAGGGGAAGACAATGGAAGTATTCCCAAATATCAAAGTGCACACCGAATAATCCCTTAACAATCAAATATATCTAATTTTCATGAAATTCAAAACCAGACGTTTCCGGCAAGACAATGAGAATAGTTCCGAAATGTTAAGTATCTTCCTAACTTAATGGACCTACGGGAAATAAAACTCGTTTAGAACTTCAAATATATTCTATTTTAATGAAATCTATATCATATGTGGGAAATTAATTGAAGTTGTACCGAATTTCAAGTTGTACAAAATATCCACATGGCCCTACCTGTAATTAATTCATGCGGACAGAACCCAGCTAAAACATTCAAATGAAATTTAAACCATAATAAACGGGAGAAAGGGACAGCAAAACAATAAAAGTAATATGATTGTATGAGCATAATAAAAAAGGGTATAGTAGTCGTCCTCATTCAATCGCGAGCAACGTTGGATCTTCCTGCTCGTAAATGATGATAGCTTGTACGTTTATACGTTATCGATCATCAGAAATGTGTCCGCCTCGCATTGATCGAAAAGTTAAACCCAACAATGAAAAGCATTTATACACATGACGTCTCATTAGTGTACTTAGTGACTTTGTTTACACCGAAATGATTCAATATATTAGGTTCGGCATATAATTTTCATTTAATCGAATCTTTAATAACAAAGCATATATTTATTTGTTTGCATCTAGCGATTCTTCTTTAATAATTTTATATATAAAGTAAAACTGATTTCGTCCTACGTGTGTGCTTCATAGCTTTTTAAACTAAATTTTCATGAAAAATCTGTTCGTTAATCTGATAGGGCACATATTGGTCTGTGTTGTTACTTTTACTCGATTTGTTCGATTTTTGATCCTCAGACAATTCACCACGTCCGTTCGTCCATTCGTCTATCCGCACTTTTCTACGCCTTGGAAGTTTTTAAAATTTTGCACAAATATAAAACATGATATGAGTAAAAAAGTAATAGAACGAATTTTCCGGGAAAACTTCGGTTGCCCCCTAGGGGTGCCTTTCGGTTTAAAATGGTGTAAATTGACACTTTTGTACTTATTAAAAAAATTGATGCATTGGATTTTTATAAAACATATGTCAAGGTCTAAAACTGCACCGTTTGTTCATTTTCACTAGGATTTAACGCCCCTTGAGGATTTTTGGGGCTAATTGGAGGGGGGGGGGAATGTCATTTTATTATGCTTCGTTTACCGTGCACTCATGGGGGACCATGCATGCTTCACTTTTTATATCAATATTTGAGGTTTTTCGTCAAATTTAAAGGCAGGGGGAAGACTTTTCACTCTCATACTTTCATCTATCTAAACTTTCATCTATCTAAACTCCAACACGTGATACTATTGACAAATTAATAGATTACTTTTCCTCCAGAGACACAATGTCATATTTCAAACGATTCATTGATTATTCATTTTTCGTTCAGATGTTATTACTGATTCATTATTACACCGATTAAAACACTTAATACGCTTTATTTTACAAATATAATATAATAATGTCTTCGATTTTAAACTGCTCGAAATATTTACTATTTTCTAAAAATAAATATATTATAATTTTATTAGTATGCAGTTCGATGTAACAAGACAAAAATACGGCATCATCATTCTGCGAATAAACGATATTTTTTTATTTCGGACGCTAAAGATATACATATGCTACGTTCAGTGTCTTTTTTTTTCCGTATCCAACATTCTAATACTAACTTTTCCTTTTAGAAGTAATCAGTAAAAATACAGATGAAGATATTTAAGTAATTTTCCCGGATATGAATATCGCGAGTCTAAGATATAAATTTATAAGTGAGATTTTAACAGTTAAGCCTAAATAACATTTAAACTGACATATCAAACTTTGAATCTTACTAACAAACTTTTTTTTTTATTATTATACCCTGGCAGTATAAGAACGTACGTTACTACTGTTTAATCTTTGCATTAGTGTAGTCTCACCGGAAAATAGATGCAATGGTAATATATACCAATTACGACGAAATAAAAAATAAAAATGAAGGTGAATAAGTCATGTATGCAGAATATAAAAGATTTGTGTCTGACAACTAATTTTTTAAATTTATTTATTTACGGACTGTTATCCTCATCTTATTAGTTGTTGTTGCTTCACCACGTTAAGGCCAACTATTCCTCTGGCCTTCTTCAGGTGATTAACTGCGACAGGATAGGAATGCTGAGGCTCTTAACTGTATCCTCAGTAATTACTACCTTCCATAGTTGTTGTTGTTGTTGTTGTCTCACCACGTTTTGGGCAACTAATCCTCTGGCTTGCTTGGGATAGGATTGAAAATGCTAACTTCAGACAATGCTAACCTGAAAACTTAGAGAACCGAAGCCGGGCAGAGGATTAGTTGGCCAAAACGTGGTGAGACAACAACAAATATAGAAGGAAATAATTACTGAGGATACAGTTAAAAGATTCCGCATTCCTAACCCATTGCAGTTAACCACCTGAAGAAGACCAGAGGAATAATTGGCCGAAACGTCGTAAAATAATGAAGATGAGGATAACAGTCTGCAAATAAATAAATATACACATTACTCATCTGAAAGTATTCTAATAATAAAAGAATAATATATAACTAAAATGTTATCATTTTTTGCATAAGTGTTTAAATGTATAAAAGAATACAAAGGAAAAACAAAAATGACTTTACATTATCCTGGGCAACACCGGGTCTGGTCAGCTAGTTGTTAAACATAATATTTTATGGTGTTATCAAACATTGTTTTATACATGTTAATTTAATACTTGATGTAAGATACAACCGTAAAGATTGATTTCAGTAATTTTTAATCTACCCCCCCCCAAAAAAAACCCCCCAGTTAATTGATCAATCGATTTCACGTTCTTGTTCGTCGCTAACAATGACGTCTGATGTGGTTCGAAAAAGTCAATCGTTTGTTGGATGTTTACAAGACAAAGAGACTGAATCAATTTGTTTCGCTTGCATTGATCACGACCCTTTTCGCAGTAGTGTTGATCGATTTTGCTAACGCCGGCTCAACAATAACTACCGGTCAAAAGGTTGGTGGGGGATTAATCAATTATATCGACACTTGTTTTAATTTGCAGATAATTCGTAAGAGGGTGTTGAAAAAAACGTGTATTTAACGCCATATTAAAAACACCTATTTTGAATATAAATCCATTCAATCTACGCGGTTAGTGGCGAAAACTCCTGTTTAAATTTAAGCATGACAGACTAAGGAAAATTCTATTTCAAACTGAACTTTGACAAAATGAAGAAAATGCTATTTCAAATTTAAAAGTGACAGATCAAAGAAAATACTATTTAAAATTTAAGCACGACATCGATATTTCCTTATCTCCGATTAGACCAGATTGCACACTGACACGAACATTTCTCATAAGAGTTTAATCAGCCTTACTATTTCCATAGTGGCTCATGACAAATTGGAAGCGGCTGTTTAGTTTGTGACACCGCCGCGAGAAGATTGCTTTACAAGGCTACTGAACTCTTTTGATCAAGTTTCGCTTTTCATCAGAGTTTTCTTCTCCTAAATGAATTTCTTTCACCATGTTTGAGGAGCTCTGTCTACCCCTGCATAATAACCTTCTGAAATATCAGCGGGAGAATAACAGGCGTTATCTCTTGCCCAAGGCATATCAACAGAAAATATCATTTAAAAGTTTATCGTTATTTTCATGGTAAGCGTTCGTTTGCGCTCCAATCTCTGGCCCCCCTCACCAAATTTTCACGAAAAACACTCGTCTAGCTGAAACCACTATCAATAATTTCTCCTATTCTTTATCTGTGCCTAAACCTAAACGTAGATTCCAGTAACACAGCTTCTTTCTTAGAGCTATACGCCTGTGGAACTCTCTTCCGTTTGCCTGCTTTTCAGCTGACTACAATTGTTATATATTCGTTATCATCGAGGTTATCCTTGAGGAGTACCAAATTGTGCTTTCGTTACATTCGAATATGTTATATAGAGTTCTTCATTTAGGGGCACATTTTACGTTTTCTATATAACATAAGAAAGATTCCGTGTGCGTATGATTGTCTCTAATATAAATGGTTGTGTGTTTGATTATCATAAAGGGAATCGTGTGTGTGACATGTAATTTCTGAACCTACCTCTGTTTATTCTCGCCGTTGAACCATCTGGCAATTTCTCATCCTGGAGGGAGACTTGATACCTGTTTGACGAAGATTTATCACTCCAAGACGATGAAATGGTTTTATAGTTTTTTATTTCACTTTCCCCAGAGGTTCTGCAGCAGGTGTAAAGTGAAATCTGCTTGTGTGGTTCTTCTTCTTCTCTCTCTCTCTCTCTCCCTCTCTCCTTCTCTATTCTCTTATAGAGACACAGAGAGAGAAAACAGAAAGAGTAAGAAAGCCAGAGAGGGGGGGGGAGATGCTCGTTAACACAATTTGGTCATCTTCAAGTTCAACATAAACAAATTCTTGATGAACCGTTTTCTTAAGTAATTCAATTTACCAAATTTCCACTACTAACGATTACTACGATATTATCCCATTGACTGCTGTACACTCATTAACTCCGAGTCTTGATAAATGGTGACTCCTATGTAAAAAAGGGCGACCTGGAACTGTACAAGCACGAGGATTCAACTCCCTAATGTACTCCCATATCTGAACATTGCATATGAACAGAAAAGATCATTTCAAAGTTAAGTTTGTAAAAAAAAATAAAGAAAAAATAATAATTCTATTTTTCTTCGTTAAACCTCTAAGGCCGAAGAAAATGCAATTGTAAACTTAAACGCGGCAGGCTTAAAATCCTATTAAAATTTAAGGTTGAGTGGCCTCCGAGCTGAAACGAAACGAAAATCTGTTTCAAACCCAGCGCAATAAACCAAAATAAATACTATCTAATTATTAAGCTTGGATGACTAAATAAAATGTTATTATAAATCTTATTTTGAAAGACCCCAAGATACTATTTCAAACATAAGCATGGCAGACAAACCAAAATAGAATCGCATTTCAATGACAAATAAACCAAAATGACATTACAAGCGCGAACAATTAAAATGCTGTTTAAAATTATTCTTGACAAACCGAATAAAATGTTATTTTAAATTTGAATTTGACAGACCGAAGAAATTTAAGGGCAGCAGACGAAAATTCTATTTAAAACTTAAGCAGAACCTGCAAAATGCTATTTAATATTTAAGTCTGACGGAGCAACGAAAATGTTATTTCAAATTCTAGCTTGACAAATCAAACATTGTGCTATTTCCAACTCAAGCATCTCAGACAAAAAGAAATTTTATTTTCAAACTTAAGCGTGAAAGACGAACAAAAATATAATGCAGACTTAAGCGTGACAAACCAATTTAAATGCTATTTCAAAATTAACACAGACCAACGAAAATCGCTTAAATATGCTTAAAGTAACGATTATAACCTTCTGTAGAAAGTACTGCCTTCAAATCCAATGTAAACAAATTCTTGTTGAGCCGTCCCCATAAATAATCAAATTCTATCCAATTTACACCATTAAAGATTACTAAACTATCACCTTACATTCATTAACCCTTATCCTCGAGTGGCCCTCAGGCCTAGATATGTTGTGACTTCCAAATAAAAAAAAGTATCAAAAAAAGTTATGCTTCGCGATTGTTCACACCAATATTTATATTCATATCAAATAACATCTTAACCTGAAAAGAAATACGGAAGGAAGAAAGCGTCTAAAACTTTAATAGTTAAAAATAAATAAATGAATCGGTATAAAATGTAAAAAGGAAAAAGAAAGAAACTGCCTCATTTTGGAAATAGAGTGAATTATTGTTTGCCGAATTTATTCCAAACAATGGTGAATGACTTGTTATTTGCTTTCCCTAAATTTGGTTTCGTTCGACATTTTCTTACTCACTAAATTTGTGTGATGGCACTGGCACAATCATGCATTTATGTACAAATAAATGTACGTTGGTCTTTACAGTTGCATACCCAGTAAATGAAGTTGTTAAACCTGGTATATGAATGTTGAAAAGAAAAAAGAAAGTAGCAACCATAGTAAAAGTCAGTATCCTTAATGATGCTTAAACAGAGCTGAAAGGGAGCGAAGATAACGAAATAATAAAGGTATTATGTACGATATTAAAAGAAACTGAAATCTAAGGAAGATCTACATACTCACGAAAAAGAAAAAAAAAACTACCTGACAAATATACCCGGTGAACCAATTACTGGAGAAATACAAACAATTACGTTGAACGGGACGGTTCAAATCCTAAAAAGATCTCTCAGTTGGATTGTCCGAAATAGCGTGTGACCGTCTAACATTTGGTAGGATGACCCATCCCCGACAATGGAAAATGATAACAAAATTTTAAAAAGTAAAAAGAAAAAGAGTGGATAAATGAAAATTTTAGGGATATATTCCTGGCTGTTTAAACAATCAACACAAATTCCATAAAGACTTTTAAAATATTACGATTTATAAAAAACAAACAAACAAACAAATCGACAAAGCCATCAGATAAAATGTAAATTAAAAAAGAAAAAAAAAACAAACAAAAAAGAAAAAATACGACGGTCAAAAATAAAATCGTCCACTGATCCATTTCTAATACGTTATATATGGCATGTGAAGTTCAACGACTGGCTACATGAATAGTGCAGGGTCTCCAGCATCTGCTCTTCGAAAACCGACCCAAGAAGCTCGATCTTTTTTATTCCTGTACCTTAAATAGATCTATTTATCTCCCTTGAACGGATAGATGATGTGACACAAGACTTGGAAAGCGAGATTTGAATAACTAGCATCCTACAAAAAGAGCAAATGCCGGGAACGTCCGTCGACATTCTCCGGTAGGGGCGTTTCAGGCAATTAGCTATAAATTAACCCCTTTTCGAATAAAAAGAAGGCCAACATCTTGGAGTGTGGTCTTCATCTGCATCCGAAATAGATCTATACAGACATATTAAGAAAATGCTTCGCAACCGATTTCGATTGAAACAGGAGATGAACGCTTTTTCGACAAGGATTTATCTTCGGCTCCAAAGTCAATAGAGATGAGAGCATTTCTGTAATAATCTGTTCCATGTTGATTTCGGTGGAATGTTGGTTTTGTGCAGTCTCCCAGTCTTGCCTTTTCTCTTTGAGAAGGGGTTAGTTTATTTTTAATCTCTTGAGACGCCCTTACCGGGGAATGAAGACAGGGCTACAAAGGCACTTTTTGCAGGTCAGAATGCCCCTCCTGGGTAGCGCTAACTTATAAATAAATTCCACTGTCTAAGTTCTTGCAGTGAGAGAGAACTAAAAGCCTCTGGACTTTGGGAAGGATATCCAGATGTATTAAATGCGTAAATGACACAGCAATGCCAGCGAAAATGGTTCTGGTCCATTGTGTACATTTTTGCCTTTTGTTTTAGATGTCAAAAGTCGAATGCTTGTTTCATTTTATTGTCAAATTGATTAAATTAAATCAAATCGAATACTAACCGTTGATATCACATGACATAAAAGCCTCATCGAATTCGTCGTAGGTCAGTTGATGATCGAAGTTTGTGTCGGCAAAAGCGAAAAGTTTCTTTGCTTCAGAAGTGTCATCTGGGCTTGTACTAGACTCACATCTTTGGAAAGAAAAATGAAATTTGATCTTTAGAAAATAAAAACAAAAACAAAAACAATAACATCAATAAAAGAAAAAAAACAATAACAATAATAAAGAAACGAAAGTATTGAAAGTAACGACAAAATAGTAAAGTATAACCTGACTTCGTGATTTGGACTGTGTTAGAAAATAAACAACTATTAACAACAGCAGTTGTCAGTTAGATCAGAGAATTGCATCACTACCAGTGGGAAACTGAATTACTCTAAGGAAATTCCATGTGTGCAGGAGTAAGAAGTAAGCATACCATTAATCACGTGTCAAACGGGAGAAAATGTAAAAGTATTCTCCGCGAGAAAGTATGTACCGAGGAAGTAACATTAAATTACTTTCTTCCTTCGCATTATCTATCTATCTATCTATCTATCTATCTATCTATCTATCTACCTATCTATCTATCTCTTTCAGAAACAACGAAGACGAAAATATCATGGATATACATAAATGATATATTTTGTATGCAAATGTCTACATATCATCATCATCATCATCATCATCATCATCATCATCATCATCATCATCATCATTGCAGTCGTCATCGTCCTCGTCGTCACTATGCTTTTCTTAATTTCCACACAGAAGAGCGCACCCTTTTAATATTGGTCGAAATAATTCAAGAGAAATAACAAAACCAACACCTTCAATGCATATTTCTCCAATTAGTTGTCATGGAAAGTCGTACATATTTGAAATACATTTCGGTGCATTTTGATATGATTTTTACGTTTTATAATAATGCGAGTGTTGGAATATCTTCTCCAGCATAAATTAAAGGTTATCGTGGAATATAAAGAGGAAGAAAACAGTACAAATATAGAAACTGTTGAATTCAGAAATTCTAGCAGACACTAATAATTAGCCACATTGTTTGGATTACTAAGAATTAATGAGATAATGTTTGCATCTATTTAAATACAAATGTTGAACTCTTACTTCTGTGATTGAGCAGTCTAGTCAATAATTCTTTTGCGTTTTAAAAATTATATTTTTCATCTCTCCTCTCTATTTGTCTGTCCGTCTATCTGTCCCCTGTCTCTCTCTCTCTCGACACACACACACACACACACACACACACACACACACACACACACACACACACACACACACACACATATATGTATATATATATATATATATATATTGCCAAAGGCAAATGTATAAGGGGCACAATAAAACAATGCATGAATGTGGTGGAAATAACAGACATAGTTACTAATAAATGAGTTCGTTAAGACTCCTAAACACAATCGAAATGTACCAATTGCCAGGGTAAACAATTCAAAGAGAGTAATGAGTAACGTCAACTAAATGTAACTATATGGAAAATATTCTACGAACAAATCATATGTCATAAGGACAATGCTAATAAGACTGTCTGAAATCCCGTCTAAATTGCAACCAGAAACGAAGTGTAATGAAACGAAGTTAGCGGTGTGAAAAACATGCCTGCCTAGTTCGGGCCTCAGAAAAAAATAAAAACAGCTTCGATTTGAAGTTCGCATATTCGTGGAAAGAATATCTTTATACTTCATAATACTTCATAATAAAAGAGTTCATTCAAATAAAATTACTCCCGAATATATTAAATCAACAAATGTCGAACTGTCCAAACAATTCTGTCAAAACTGGAATGAAATCTATGAACAAAGGGGTGAAAATATATGGCAACAAATAAATTTGAAAATTATGAAGGGAAAAATAATATAGAAACTTTCGCTTGTCAGTAATGAAGGACACGAAAACAGTCCAGAAACGGAGAAAACATTTTGCACAAACGATATAAATAGAAGGAGTCTCATTATAGAGATGGAAAAGTTTTTTGGTTATCATTTTCAATGCTCGAAGTTAATCTTTTTTAATGTGTAGAAAGAGACTTTTTCTTCAAGAACACCACAACAAATGAGGACAAATCTCAAACTCTAATGCTTTCTTTCTCTCAATTGCCAAAATTCAATTTTCTGTCTTCCCTAATTCGTCCTACTTGAATAAGTTGTTATTCGCATATACAAATTAATATCACTTATAAATCTCTGCATGTTAGTACAATCCAGGAATCAGGATACAAAAAGGGAATTCCAATGTCTAGCAGTTGGAGGGAAGAAACTTTCAGAGTAGAAGTCTTTCCAGCAACAGTGAAAGGGATTTTGCTTTTTGTCGTGTTAATCGAGCATATTTATACGAAATGGTCACGAGTGCTACGAATTTATCGAAGTACATGCTATTAAAATACTTGTTAAACAAGCACATGGATGTAACATTGCGGCGATGGTATAAATTCCAATGCTCTCTCTTGGCCGTCTAAAATTCAACGCCGTCTTTTAAAATTTGTCTTAAAGAAGTTCTTCTCTAAATATGCAGATTATTCCCACTTATAAAACTATGTAACTAAAAAAACAAATTCTTTGTTCACTTAAAACGAGTTCACGATAAGCAGACCGTATATGGAAGCTGCTAAAACTTTTATTTTCAATTCGAGTGCCATTTAAAAAAAATGTCAAATTCCATAATGTTTTTCAAGTTTCTTGGAAGGGTCGATTTGTTGTTAATTATAAAGTTACATAAAATTTTTAAACCATCTACCTGCATTTTTTTTTGGTACGATCAAAATGTTGCTCTATTTTGATTTTTGAACAACATAAACTTTTAGCAGGAAAGTTTTTAAATCAAAATATTCATCAACCTATAAACATTTATAAGCACTGATGCATGCTGCAACAAGATGGGGTATCATGATAATTATATTTCCGCATAGAGTTTCTTCTTCGCTGCAGTGAAAGAAATGTGAGAGAACCCGAGTCGATTGCCACACACAAACTCTAATCCTAATTAAAATACGAACATATTGTAAACAAGTTTTAGTTGTTTGCCTATTAAACAGTACCCAATAATTTTTGTCGGATGCATTCTATCGGATAACGAAAGTGCTATTAAACACAGAATTAAACGCCATTACATTTACGTTACGTTCTAGTTTTAGTAATTAAAAGGTATTGACTCATCCTGCCTCACCCCAGCATTGAGAAATGGATGGAATAATGTATTCAAGGTTTGGTTTTATAATTAATTACAGAAACAGTACATCTGATATAACACATCTTGAGGGAATTCAGTTTTCAAAATAGGCTAGGCAAACGATATATATATATATATATATATATATATATATATATATATATATATATATCACATAGGCATCACCACTTACCAAGGCCAAGAGGCTACTTAAGGATAAGGGTTAAAGAGTGTACAGTAGAAATTGGACAATATAGCAATCGTAAGTAATGGAAATTCGGTAAATTTGTTAAGTGGAACGGCTCATCAAGAACTTGTTTACGTTAGACTTAAAGACAACCATATTGTAGTCAGCTGGAAAGCAGGAAACGGAAGACAATTCCACAGGCGTGCAGTTCTAAGAAAGAAGCTTTGTTCATGGAATCTACGTTTAGGTTTAGGCACAGATAACTAGTGGGGGGAATTATTGATAGTGTTTTCAGCTAGACGAGTGTTTCTTGTGAAAGATTGGCGAGTGGGGAACTATAGACGAACACTTTCCATGAAAATAACGATACAGCAGAGACAAACTCGCAACATCTCTTCTGTGAGATAGAGGTTGCAGGGAAGAGAAAAGGATATCTCCCACGAGGCTACGAAGTCTATTTTGAACTCTATCAAGGCAGGATAAGTCCTTTCTAGCAACTCCTGCCCAGATGTGGCAGCAGTATTCCATCCTTGGGCGTACCTGGCTCTTATATAGATAGAGAATTGCATCAGCAGTAAGATATCTACTGGATGGGGATCAGAACGTTGATGATGTAAAGATAAAAGCTTGGTTTTAGATGCATTAAAAGTAAACAACTACCCCTTTCCCCATTGTACCACGTGCTCAAGATCAGAGGAGAGATAATCGAAGAGAACTTGGTCGTTTACTGTCTTAGATGTGCTAGATGGTAGTGTCATCAGTATAAATGCCTACAAATGATGTAAGGATGTGATGTGGAAGATCATTAATGTAGATCAGGAAAAGAGTTGGGCCCAGGATGGACCACTGAGGGACTCCAGCATTAATACTGTGAGTTTCTGATTTTTGCCCATCAACTACTACTCTTATGAATCTGTCAGAAAGAAATGATTTAATAATTGAGAAGACATTTCCAGCTATACCATAGCTAGAGATCTTGTGACGTAAGCCTTCATGCCATACCCTATCAAAGTCCTTTTATATATCAAAAGCAATTAAGAATGGTTAATTGTAGGCATAGACCAATTCATACCATCTAAAAAATTCCAACAAAAACCTTACAGACAGCCATGGTTCTCCCCAGAATGTGCTGCTGCTATCGCGCACAGAAATCACTTTTCCATAGCTACCAACGTAATAGATGCACTGAGACTAAAGCTGCTTTCAGGACTGCCAGCAACCACTGTAAAAGAGTAATAAAAAATGTAAGACAGCTATATGCCCAGTCTGTTAAATCCAAAGTAGCTGATCAGCGGCTTGGTTCCCACCAGTTTTGGCAAATAACAAATAGGATCCTGAACAGAAGTGTGCGTTCTATCCCAACCATTATCAATGGACCAGAGGTCATCTCGTCAGCATCAGACAAGGCCAAACTATTTGCAAAGAACTTTGCAGCTAATTCTACCCTATGCGACGAAGGCCATCAACTCCCCATATTTCCTCCTATAACACAGAACACGCTAGGTAACATACAAATATCCGTGCATGAGGTCGCCAAGCTAATCAAGAACCTTGATTCCAGTAAAGCAACTGGCCCTGACGGCATCCCAATTATAGTGTTAAAAAAGCTTCAACCAGAACTTGCTCCCATACTTACGAAACTGTTTAAGCCCTGCCGTAAGTAGAAGTGCTTTCCGACTCCCTGGAAGATCTCATCAGTTTGCCCTGTATTTAAGAAATCAGGTGATAAGTCATCTCCCTCTCAGTACAGACCAATAAGTCTCCTGTGTGTTATGAGTAAGTTGCTGGAATCAATATTAAATAGAGAAATAGTCAACCACCTCAGCAGAAATAACCTTCTTAGTGACACACAATATGGTTTCCGCTCTGCAGTATCTACCGCAGATGTGCTGACGGTTATATCTCACAGGATTAGTGAATCTCTTGACAAAGGCTTCCTTTCTAGGGCAATTGCTCTTGACATATCAAAGGCCTTCGATAAGGTATGGCATAAGGGTCTACTTCACAAGATTTCCAGCTACGGTATAACTGGAAATGTTTTCTCAATCATTAAATTATTTCTCTCCAATAGGCTTATAAGAGTAGTGGTCGATGGAAAAAACGCACAGGCCTGCAGTATTAATGCTGGAGTCCCTCAGGGGTTAATCCTTGGCCCAACTCTCTTCCTGATTTACATCAATGACCTCCCTAAACAGATACTTAAATCATTCGTTGACATCTATGCTGATGACACGACCATCTATGGCAACACATCAAAGGCTGTTAATGACAAAGTTCTCTCTGATTCTCTCTCCTCTGATCTCGAATGCGTAGTTCAGTGGGGGAAGACGTGGCTGGTTACCTTTAATGCATCTCAGACCAAACTCCTATCCTTACATCATCAACGCTCTGATCCCCATCTGGCATCAATTGGGATGGATGGCTCTCGTCTGGGAGAGGCCCCGTGTTTTGACAAGCTTCTGGGGTTGACCTTTACTCTTGATCTGAAATGGAACACGTACATCAAGTCTGTTGCCAAAGTCGCTGGAAAGATGGTGGGACCCTTCTACCACCCCAGAAGATATCTCACTACTGATGCAATTCTCTATCTATATAAAAGCCAAGTACGTCCAAGGATGGAATACTGCTGACATATCTGGGCAGGAGCTGCTAAAAACAGCCTATCCTGCCTTGACAGAGTACAAAATAGACTTCGTGGCTTAGTGGGGGATGCTCTTTTCTCTACCCTGCTACCTCTCTCCCACAGAAGAGACGTTGCGAGCCTATCCTTGTTTTATCGTTATTTCCATGGCAGGTGCTCGTCTGAACTCCAATCTCTGGTCCTCCCTCGCCAATCTTTCACGAAAAACACCCGTCTAGCTGCATCCACTGTGAAAAATTTCCCCCACTCTTTATTTGTGCCTAAATCAAAACGTAGATTCCATGAACATTTCTTAGAACTGCACGCCTGTGGAACTCTGTTCCGTCTGCCTGCTTCCCACCTGACTACAACTTGGATGTGTTCAAGTCCCACGTTACCAAATTCCTAATGAACCGCCCCTTAAGTAAACACTTCATCAAATCTCCACACTAAAGTACTGTACTTGCAATAACCCTTATCCCTGAGTGGCTTCCGGGCCTTGATAAGCGGTGACCACTGTGTAAAAAAAAACATTACCCTAGAAAGGTTGCCTCCGTCGAGAGATTCGCTAATCCTATGAGATATAACTGTAAGCCCATCTGCTGTAGATCTAGCAGAACGGAAACCATATTATGTGTCACTAAGAAGGTTATATTTGCTGAGATGGGTGATTACTTCTCTATTTAACACAGATTCCAGCAATTTACTCATGACGCACACGAGACTTATTGGCCTGTACTGAGAGGGAGATGAGCGATCACCCGAATTCTTAAATACGAGGAATACTGATGAAATTTTCCAGGGTGATGGGAAGCACTTCTCCTTAAGACAACGTTTAAAAAGTTTGGTAAGTATGGGCGCTAGTTCTGGTTGAAGTTTTTTGAGTATTATAATTGGAATACCGTCAGGGCCGGTCGCTTTACTGGAATCAAGGTTTTTAATTAGCTTGGCAACGTCACGTACAGATGTATGTATATCACATAGCGTGTTTTCTGATACAGGAGGAAATATTGGGGGTTGGCGGCCTTGGTCGCGAAGAGTAGAATTAGATGCAAAGTTCTTGGCAAAGAGTTTGGCTTTCTCTGATGCTGACGAGATTATCTCAGGTCCATTGATGATAGTTGGGATAGAGCACACGCTTCTGTTCAGGATTCTGTTTGCTATTTGCCAAAACTGGTGCAAACCAAGCCACTGCTCAGCTACTTTGGACTTGACGGACTGAGCATACAGCTCTCTTGCGTTCCTTATTACTTTCTTACAATGGTTGTTGGCAGTTCTGAAAGCGGCTTTAGTTTCCATAGATCTATTACGTTGGAAGCAGTGGAAAAAGTGATTTCTGTGCGCAATGGCAGCAGCACATTCTGGAGAGAACCATGGCTGGTTGTTTTGAGAGTATGAAACGGTCTATGCCTACAATTAACCATTCCGTCAGGTCTGATACTATAGAAGACACATCCTTTTTAAACATGGAACGCAGAGGTAGATCCGATATAAATGTACGGAAGCTATCCAGTCAGCCATAGTGTATCGATATACTGTACGATGGAGAGGTACGTCTGGGGTCTTACTACATTTCATTTTGATCTTAATTGATACAACAGAGTGGTCGGAAGATCCAAGAGGAGACAGAACAGAAACTGAACATAGTTCAGGGCAAGTTGTGAGAAAAAGGTGTAGTAGACTCGCATACTGGCCGTTATTGTCGGGCACACGGGTGGGTTCAAGAACAATCTGAGTGAGGTCATAAGCAATGGAGAAATCATGACAAAACCTCCCCTCATCATCGGTCTTGTTTGAGTGGGTCAACCATTCCATGTTGTGAACATTGAAGTCTCCACATACGTGAATGTTAGCTGAAGGATAAACAGATAGGACTTGGTCAATTTTCTCAGATATGCTTTTAAAGATAGTAACTCCGCTGTTGTGGGGGCGATAGAGATAAATATAAATGCAGTACTGTGAGCTAGTGCAACCCAGAAGCAAATATAGGGTAAGTTAGGATCTTCTCTGGAGATGTCCCTACCACATGAGAAGCTATCTTTAATATAGGCACATATTTCATGACCATGGCGATCTTGGGGGCAGATTTATAAGTTAAGTTAGAGTATCCTTTAATTACGAACTCATCCAGGGAAATAACCTGTCCAATGCCAGTTTCTCTTAAAAATAAAAAGTCATGTTTAGTCTCCTGTAATTGGATTTCAACCTCTGGAAGGTTAGAACGTAGACTCCTGATGTTGGAGAAGGAGACATGGTAGTGAGGGCCTGCGTTGGAAGTTGGAGATCCGAGTTTAATTGCGTATTTTTTCTTGAAAACATATGGAGTCATTCATGTGAACCATTCACGCATGTGTTAAACAGTTGACAAATATATATATGGCATAAGCCTGATGAAATCGTAGCGTGGATGAAACGCAGAATATTGTGTGTAGCTTAATCGCCATATATATTTTATAACTTAATATATATATATTTATATATATAGGAAATTTATTACTGTGAGTCCAGAATGAGTTTACAAATTGTTTCAACTAGAGGAAAATCCTCAAAGAGAGGAAAAATCCAACTAGCATCATCAGAATTCATAGATGGACTAAGTTATAAAGTCAAATAAAAATGGAAAGATCGTAGATAAAGGGGAGTTAGAAAAGAAGGGGGAGTGGTGGGGAGAGGACGTTGGAGTTTAAAGTAGTAGGAGTGTATTAAAAAAGAGAGGGGTTTATAATTAAATATTAATTATGTGTAAATTCTTATATACGTGTTTTTTAACAGTTTAAACTTAAAAGACGCTACTTTTGTTGATAACGGCATAAGTAACAGTTAATTTAAAGGATCACCATGGCAACAGGTTGGAAAGTTAATGTTAGTGAAGGAACGGGTTGAAAATGGGGTTTAAAGTAATTTAGCCGGGCGGAGAGAGATTGAAAGATATTTATTGTTTATAAAATGGAAAGAAAAAGAAAAGGAAAAATAAGTTAATGAATTATACTTTACAGGTTTATTTTAATAGTGTGATGATATATATAATTAAATATAATAAATAAATTAGCCGGGCAGGTAGAAATAATACGTTACAGGTTTATTTTAATAAAATAAAATAAAATAGGTGAAGGAACGGGTTGAAAATGGGGTTTAAAGTAATTTAGCCGGGCGGAGAGAGATTGAAAGATATTTATTGTTTATAAAATGGAAAGAAAAAGAAAAGGAAAAATAAGTTAATGAATTATACTTTACAGGTTTATTTTAATAGTGTGATGATATATATAATTAAATATAATAAATAAATTAGCCGGGCAGGTAGAAATAATACGTTACAGGTTTATATTAATAAAATAAAATAAAATAGGTGAAGGAACGGGTTGAAAATGGGGTTTAAAGTAATTTAGCCGGGCGGAGAGAGATTGAAAGATATTTATTGTTTATAAAATGGAAAGAAAAAGAAAAGGAAAAATAAGTTAATGAATTATACTTTACAGGTTTATTTTAATAGTGTGATGATATATATAATTAAATATAAATAAATTAGCCGGGCAGGTAGAAATAATACGTTACAGGTTTATTTTAATAAAATAAAATAAAATAGGTGAAGGAACGGGTTGAAAATGGGGTTTAAAGTAATTTAGCCGGGCGGGGAGAGATTGAAAGATATTTATTGTTTATAAAATGGAAAGAAAAAGAAAAGGAAAAATAAGTTAATGAATTATACTTTACAGGTTTATTTTGATAGTGTAATGATATATATAATTAAATATAATATATATATAAATAAATAGCCGGGCAGGTAGAAATTATACGTTACAGGTTTATTTTAGTGAAATAAAATAAAATAGGTGAAGGCTTAAGTAAGTAACTTAAATAATAGAAAAAAAAACATTTTTAATAAGTAACACACAAATATAAGCACACGCATAAATATGTACAGCAAATGCACATACGTAAATGGGGGAAAAGCACATGCGTGATCACACATACATATATATATACATATATATATATATATATATACATATATATATACATATACATATATACACAAACATACATATACAAACACATATATATATATGTACACATACACAGATACGTAAAAATACACGCATATATACATATATAAACATATATGTAAGTACACATACATCCAGATGCAAACACTTACACATACATATATATATACATATACATATACATACATATATATACATATAAATATAAATTAGCTGGGAGGGGGGGGATTGAAAAATATTTTATAAATAATTTTTAAATTTTCAGGCGTTGTAGTTGAAGGAAAGAGAGAAAGAGAAAAATATAAATTAATGAATTATAAGTTACAAGTTTATTTTACTAATATAGAAATAGGTAAGAATATCAGTAAGTTAATCAAATAATAAAATTCATAAAATTATTAGGGAGATATTTATAATAAGTGAATAAAACACATACACACAGAAAAACACACACACAAAAATACATGTAGAAGATACGTAACCAAATACAAATATATATAAAAAAACACATACATATACACACATATAGAAGATACGCACAAACACAAATACATATATATACATACATATACACACACACATATATATACACACATATAAATACATACATACACACACATATACATACATATACAAACACACACACATACACACGCACACACACACATATATATATACATGTGCACATATATATACACATATATATATATATATAAATTAGCTGGGCAGGGAGAAATTGAAAAATTAATTTTTTGTTTTTAATTTATTATTTATAGTTTTTTGAATTGTCGGGCGTTAAGTTGGAAGAAAGAAATGAGAAATAGAAGGGTAAAATTTTATATAAAATTTTATTTTATTTTATTAATATAAACCTGTAACGTATTATTTCTACCTGCCCGGCTAATTTATTTATTATATTTAATTATATATATCATCACACTATTAAAATAAACCTGTAAAGTATAATTCATTAACTTATTTTTCCTTTTCTTTTTCTTTCCATTTTATAAACAATAAATATCTTTCAATCTCTCTCCGCCCGGCTAAATTACTTTAAACCCCATTTTCAACCCGTTCCTTCACTAACATTAACTTTCCAACCTGTTGCCATGGTGATCCTTTAAATTAACTGTTAATTATGCCGTTATCAACAAAAGTAGCGTCTTTTAAGTTTAAACTGTTAAAAAACACGTATATAAGAATTTACACATAATTAATATTTAATTATAAACCCCTCTCTTTTTTAATACACTCCTACTACTTTAAACTCCAACGTCCTCTCCCCACCACTCCCCCTTCTTTTCTAACTCCCCTTTATCTACGATCTTTCCATTTTTATTTGACTTTATAACTTAGTCCATCTATGAATTCTGATGATGCTAGTTGGATTTTTCCTCTCTTTGAGGATTTTCCTCTAGTTGAAACAATTTGTAAACTCATTCTGGACTCACAGTAATAAATTTCCTATATACTGCTCTGACTACACATTGAGCACTTTAGTCCGGTTTTTTTTACCACTGGTAAATAAATATATTTATATATATATACAGGTGACCTTGGCTGCCTGTCCATCTGTCTGTCTACTGTCTGTCTGTCTGTCTGAAAATAGTCTGCTAGTCTGCCAATTTTTAGTCTACAAACTTGAAACTTGATAAATTGAGAATTCGGACCTGTGGAAAAAATCGACTTGTTTTTTAGTCGGTAAAAATAGTGTTAAGGTTCAAATTGATAAAATTGAAACTTGGCATGCACAAATACTTATTTATAAGTTAATGTCGGTTAATTTTTAGGGTTTGATGTCTACCTGTTGATAGGTTAGATGGTAACGAATAAGTCTGGGGAGTTATATGTTTTAGTTTCGATTTGTTTTACTTTTGAAATCACTACTATATATTAGGTACAATATAATAAACGATAGAGAAGTGATTTTATAATAATAAATACGAAATCTACATAAATTAAAATATCATATTCAAGCGTATTTTACAACTGGCCAACGCCAGGCGGCCTGCTAGTATATATATATATATATATGCATATATATATATATATATATATATATATATATATATTAGAAAAAATTGACAGAGTAGTTCGGTAGAGATCGTGTGCACGCACAGACAGGATCATTTCTACCAAACTACTCTGTCAATTTTTTCTAAATACTTGAAACTTGATATATATTGGATCTGGCTTTTAGCTAAAAAATAACTGTTAGAAGTCAAAATTGAAAAAGTATTTGAACTTGGCAAACATAATTTCAGTAAACATCTTTATACATGTGCAAATATACACGTTTAACTATTTTAATTTTTAAAGTTGTGATATGCATATGGATTTAACTCAGACGGTAACAAATAACACTGAAGAGCTATATGAGTTTGGTTTTTATTCAAATCATATTTTTAAAAAAACTTTTTAAATCACTACTATATATTATGTAATCAATAGAAAATTTTCCCCTTAATATTAATAAATACGAAATCTGCATAAATTAAAATATCATATTGAAGCATGTTTTACAATCGGGCTACGACAGGCGGCCTGCTAATATATATATATATATATATATATATATATATATATATATATATATATATATATATATATATATATATATATATTATACAGTGATCACCACTTACCAAGGCCCGGAAGGATAAGGGTTATTGCAAGTACATTACGTTAGTGTGGAGATTTGATGAAGTGTTTACTTAAGGGGGCGGTTCATTAGGAATTTGTTATATATATATATATATACTACTGAATTTTACCAAGATATAAAAATAATTATTCTAGTAATAATTATGTCAGCCCCTTCTTACTGCCGAACACTTTACGTTGAAATAAACTAAGTCGGTCACTTAAGCGCGTGTGCGTAGATCATGATGTCATAGTCATAAATCACTCCCGGATGTCTTGAATGATATTTACGCTTTATATAAATGTTAATTTCAACTATATTTTTCGCGGTTAACGTTGGCCGAGCGGTTTGTTCCTTGTAATAGTCAGAGATAACTTCGTGGCCAGGTTCGAATATCCCGAACAGCGGTATTCTTGACACCTTACACTGATGATTCTCGAAAAGATGAAACATTAGTGCCTTTAGGTATTAAAAATAATTATTATAGTAATCTATAAAAGTGAGAATGTGTGTGAGGACACTGCTCAACCTATATACTCAACGAATTTTTGATCATCGGATTTTTACCTGTTTGTCAACTGTGTAACGCATGCGTGAATGGTTCACACGAAAGACTCCATATGTTAAGAATAAGTAAGTTTTAAAACACTTTTTAAAGACGTGTCAAGCTGACTTAATGGTTATTGTACTTGACTCACTGTCTTTAGGTATTGGTTTAGATCTGCCCTCCCCTCCCCGGCCTTATTCAGTGCATGGTATATACGTTCAGAGATTACAGTTAGAATATCCGCAGTAGAACAGGCTTGCCTAAATTCATATTGATGGTCAGACGGAAGTTTCGCAACTGGACTACAACTTCATTAATTATAGACTCAAATATTTTGGCGAAAAGAGGAAGGAAGCTAATAGGGTGATAATTTAATGGGCCAGTTCTTTCGCCAGAATTTTTTAAACTGGTGGCACAGAAGCAGTTTTCCATGAGTCGGGAAAGCATGATTTGTTAATACACTTTTTGAAGAGTTTGGAGAGAACTGGAGCAACCTCAGCGGAAGAATTTTTTAATAGTACAGCCGAGATGAGATCAGGTCAACGTGCTTTTGAGGTGTCTAATTTTTTATGATGTCATGAACTTGAGAAGGGGTAATTTTCAGATCATTTACTGTGATTTCTGTCCGCGAAGAAAAATCAGAGAAGGGGTGGTTTGCTCGGTCCAAAGTAGAGTTTGAGGCAAACTGACGAACAAAGATGTTAGCTTTCTCGGTTGCCGTGCAAACAACTTCATGATTGTTGGGTAGTGATGGAATTGTTGATTGCCCATTTTTTACTACACTGTTATAGATTTTCCAGAAATCACGATTTCCTAATTTCTGCGCTTCAATGCGTTTTCTTGTGGTTTCTCTTTTAGCTATTGCGACTTCTTTTTTTACAATTACTTCTATAAACTGTTGTGTGTATGTACAGGACTTATGCCGGATAAATCTGCGGTATGCATGTTGCCTCTGAGCGATGGCAGCTGCGCATATAGAAGTAAACCATTGAACAGAGTGGGGTTTGTTATAGAACCTTTGTGTGGAAACATGTGCTTCAATTACTGCTTTGAACCATTCAGTGGTCTCATTTGCGCAGTTTCGCTGGAAGAGAAAAGATATTTCCCCAAAGGGCATCTCTGGTTTGATCTCTACTAGCAGTCAGCCTTATTGCAGTACCTTTTCGTTTTGAGCAATATATCTTCATCTTGGGGTAGAGTTTAGAATGATGTCTATCATTATCACAGCATGATCAACATTCCCGAGTGGGCAATGGTCATTTGCTATACAATCCTCAGGAACTGTTGTCAGAAATAAATCCAGAAGTGAGGTTTGTTGGTCCTGACGATCTGAATATCGAGTCCGGAATGTCACTGTTTGTGTCAAGGAATGGGATATAGAAAAGTTATGGATGATGCCACCAGCTGTGTCTGCATAGTTTGAAAAAACAACCCAATTATTCTGGTGGGCGTTAAAGTAACCTAATATGTGTATTTGGGCACTAGTGTCAAGTAAGAGTGATACATCTATGCCGTAAGAGACATGATTGATTCGAGTAGAGTCCTGGGTCAAGGGAGAGGGGTAAAGAAAATATAGGTAGCTAACGCTATGTTGTAAAGTCAGCTTAAAGCGCATGAAGGCCTGGTCATCTGATTCTAGTTTAGATTCCCTATTCATGGGGAGGGTGAATTGAATACAGACTCCAAGTCCGTGCATATGTTTGTCAGAGTCCTTACGACAGAGTGAAAGATAACCAGACATGTTAAAGATGTTAGAAGGGATGGAGGAATGCAAGTTAGTTTCACTTAGTGCTGAGATATCCGGGGGAGTTTGATTGGAGAAATGATTCTACATCATCGAAGTTAGTTCTAAGTCAACGGATATTTGTAAATGCAAACCTCAAGGGAGAAAGCGAATCGTTTTTCGAATGTGTGTCTGAACGGTTTCGTTCGAAATTTCCCGCAGATTCACGAATTCAACAGAAAGTTCCCCAGTTCGACAAGATAGAAAATAAGGTCAGACGTTACATCGACCAAAACGTAATTAAAATAACACTCAATGTGAGAATAGTAGTCCGAATAATCTAAATGATATTAATAAATGTTATTGGTTTTAATAAAAACGTAATTTCGAATTATTTTTAATAAATATCTGCTGTACATATTAACAGTTATGTTCCAAAACTGACAGAAAACAGCAAGTTGAATTTTCGATTTTTCAACTCATTTAAAAAGAAAGTGGATTTTAGGTGCTATGTGTGTAGTGTTTTATACGAAACTCTAATACTATCTGTCCCAGGATGCGAAAAATTAATTTCCAGAAGAGAGCAGTTTTGTACTATTTTATGTTTTTTTTAACCTAAATTAAAATCAAGATATAAGACACTAAAGCTTTTGTTTGGATTATGTTTTTATTTTTTTATTTTTGGAATCCTTTGCGATAAGGCTTCATGATTTGTGCATACATTTCTTTTTGCGAACTGTTATCCTCATCTTTATAGTTGTTGTTGTTGTTCCACCACGTTTCGACCAACTAATCTTTTGACCTTCAGGTGATTAATCATGACGAGTAGAAATGCTAAGTCTTGTAACTTATCTCCAGTAATTACTGCCTTCCATAGTTGTTGTCTCATAGCGCTTTGGTCAACTAATCTTCTGACCTGCTTGCGTATGTTTGAAACTGATATCTTCAGACAATGATCACCTTGAACGGTAGAGGCCTATGCTTATATCCACTCAATCACAGGCTCATGACGCAGTGGAAAGGAATATTGAGTCTCTACTACAGGTTTGATCGAAATCCATTGGATGATTTTTATCCTAAAAATACTTACAATTAAAGTCTTTAGTTTAAAGGTTTTAAGAAATAACTTATATTCAGAAGATCTTACTTAATTGGCGTTTAATGACTACGGATAAAAGTTAATTCAAATCTGAAATATTTAAATTTTCACATAGTAAGTTGTTTCTATATTATGTCCCCAAAGACCACTTAAATACTCTAAAGCAACTGATATTTTGGGAATATATTTTGTTGTCTGATATATATTTTAAAAATTTCAAAAATATCTAAATTTTTACGAAAAACTTCCACACCCATCTTGTCCCTTTGCATAAAATCAAATTAAACTAAATATGATCCAGCTACGTTCCAAACTCTACAGTGATCGGTTAATTAGTTTAGCTGTAAATCCTGTATATTCAAACGTATAAACATATACATATATCTAACTTTATAAAGGTAAAGATTTCACATGATTTGTGCATACATTTCTTTTTGCGGACTGTTATCCTCATCTTTATAGTTGCTGTTCCACCACCTTTCGGCCAACTAATCTTTTGACCTTCAGGTGATTAACCATGAAGAGTAGAAATGCTAAGTAGTGTTTAACAATGCTCAATAATATCTGCCAATTTTTAAACATATAAGTGCGTAATAACGAACATGTAGGAGGAAAACATACTTTTTTGGCATGGGTTCATACTCTGACATACTGCTTTCTAAACAGTCGTTGATGACAAGTGGAAAAGGATCGACAAGTATGAAGGAAGTTTCAGAAATGCAGTATTGGTAATAAGAGACTTGAAGATGAAGAAAGTAAGACAGCCATGAACTCTTAAAAATAATCGTTTGAAAACAATTGCTAAATAAAACTCATATTAGAGAAATTTCATAATATTCATATAGATTGGACCGATGATCTGAAGCAAATAGGCAACATAAAAAAGGTTGACAAAGTTGGTTTAATATTAGCGTCACTGCCTAATGACCACTCAGCGTAGGAACATGTATCCGGTTGAGATGCTCTCCGGTTACATACAGATTATATACATATATATAATATAATGCTGTCAAAACTACCTACGGCACTGTGTTTATTCAAGTCTGCTAACTATTCGGCGCTTTGCCTCCAACAGGATCGTTTTTTCACGTGGATTATTGTTGTCATCTGCTTTTCCCTGAAAAGGCACCTTAAAGCCTCACACGTGGCGACAGCGGTGGGATTCAAAAGAATTCAGCCTTCGACGATAATCTACAAATGAGAACAGTCGTACTCATTGACTAAGGATACGCAAAAGTTTTCCCGGAAATATTAAGTTTAAAAGTACGAGGATTACAAGTCGCGTTATATTGCATATCCGAAAAATGGAACTTGTACCCTGAAAGAATTAGGACAAATACTACATCGTAATTTAAGATTTCGAGTCGCTACAAAAACTACAAGAAAAGACGATTTTCAAAAAATAACTGACAAAAAAAAAGTTATAAATGAACATCGTACTCCTACAAGTCGTTATTAATTACGAGTGGAGACGGTTTTAAGCCAGAAATAAACGTGAGGAGTTCAAAACATTATACGCACCTCAAAACAACAACAACAACAACACAGTACTAAATATACTATACGCTTATGTAAACCACGCAGTAAAAAAAAATCACTGACGTACGAGAACCATGCAGTAAGTTGAAAACAAACATTATATTCAAATCAGAAAAAACGTGGTGATTGTCGTAACGAAGGAACAAACGATATACAATATTCGAATTATAATCACCAATTTCTAAAGAATAAAATGTAAATGTACTATATTATACTTAAAAAGACAATTATTTGTTACTTTTCTTGCTAATTTTTAAGTAAGAAACTTTACGCAGATTCAAACCAACAGTTCCTTTTGAAAGTGACAATATAACCAGTTTTCTAAAGTCGTTTTCCGGCGATACAGGGGCACAACAGTCGCATGACATAGTTTTATATTAGTACATTTATGTGTATTCTCGTATGTACGTGGCACACATTAGTGTGTTTTAATCGATTATTGAAATCAACGTGCTGCTACAGAATCTGAACCGGACCAAATAGACTTTTGCTGGAGTAAAAAAAAATTTACTTATTTACGGGAACCACACAGTAAGTGAAGACAAACATATCCTATACGTTTTTCCTCCAAAACAATCTATTTAAGCAAACATGTCTGCCTTCAATACTAAACAGAGCATCCTCACTGAACAAGAATCGAGAGATTCTATCGAAGCGTCGTGTGAACAATTAATTTATCACATCTCAAATGAAAATAAATTTGAATGTTATTTGGAGGACCTCAAAACCTGGAGCAGTGTAGCAAGTGGCACCCCGAGTAGAGGCTTCATTGCTGATGAACAAGAAGTCAATGGGAAAAAATTCTCAGCAGAAAAAAAGCCATTAATCTAAAAGTGCTACTTGGCTTCATAAGCATTCATGCTCCAGTTATTAGGTAGTGTCTTCATTAAAGAAGAGGCACATAGTATAGACGAAATATTTGATAGGCTCCGATAATACTATGATTATCGCAAGTCCGGAACGAATATCATGAACATGTTCAGTTTCAAATGCGACGTCACTGAAACAAGAGAAGCTCTCTGGGAAAGGTGCTACTCGTTCATGGAGGATAGTCTAATTACAAAAGCTTCAGCTATCAAACATTGCGAAGCAAAACTAGAGAATGATGAACGCCTAACTTCCACTTTACAGAATATCACAGTGATGATTTGTTAAGCAAAAATTTGCCATCCCCTTAAGAGATTCTACACTATATTCCATTAGGACGGAAATCTGTGATGCAATACCGTCCCTGTTACAAGAAATAGGTGATAGAGAGGGCAACATATCACACTCTAGTTGCAGATATAGAAGGAAAGGACCGATGAAGCCAGGAAATCGAAGAAGTCGCCTGGGAAACATGCTAAAATGTTACCTCTGCGATGCTGACCAGGAGTAGAAACCCACTATTTCAAAAACTGTCATTTTATGCCAACCTCAAACAGAAAATTCCTTCGGTCTAAAATTGGAGATATAGAAATCCTATCAGAAACTGAGGAAGATGATGAAGACTTAGAAGGTTATAGTTCCGATAATAGGGTAATTCAAATCAAAAGACCCGAGAGTCCCAAAATCAACAGAGTAGACATCATATCGTCACCGTGTATGGAGGTAGAAGTAAACAAAGAAGATGCGGACGTTACACTAGACACCGGCGCAGAAAGTAACCTAATTAGAAAGAGTGAAGCAAAACGTCTCAAACTGAATATCTTACTTACCACCCACAAAGCCAACATGGCAGATGGTGTCTCTCCTATGGAAATAACAGGGGAAGTTCACTTTAATGTTTCCAGAGAATGTCCAATCACAAAACAAACGCACTCCTATCGTTTCGATGGGTTTGTGGTAAAAGATTTACATTGTGCAATTTTGGGCGGTATGCCATTCATGGACAGAAATGATATTTATCTTCGTGCAAACACAAACTGTGTATACCTTGGAGGTTACTGCAATTTCAAATACATAAGCATAAAAAGACGCGCATATGTTAGAGCAGCAACCATATTCCGCGTCCCACGTCAAAACTTCTTACTACCTGGTCCAGACATAGTTTTAATAATACCACTAGAATCCCAAAGTGAAACAATTTCGGTGGAGCTCAGACACACTGATAACCATAATGACTGAATCCAATGTAAAATAACCAAACCAGAATACAACAAAATAACCTTCACAAACAAGTTAACTACACCTGTACTTATCAAGCGGCATGAACAAATATGCTAGATACGCTATACTACTCAGATGCTTCTCACACGTGATACTTCAAAGCCACCTCCGCTGATTCTGGCCTCTGGGCAGACAGATCAGCAGAAATTTATGTGGACCCCTCAAACTTCCTCAGTCAATATGAAAAGGCCACCTTCCACGAGACAAATAAAAAGTACACTCAAGTATTTTCACCATCACTAGGATGCTACAGCGGAAAATCTGGTAAATTTCAACATAGAATTAATATGAGTACATCACTACCAGCACAAAGAAAGGGACGCATTCCTATGTATAACCGAGTGAACCTAGAACACCTCCAAACGAAAATTGATGAACTATATGAGCAAGGTATCTTCATGCGACCAGAAGACATAAACATTACCGCAGGATATGTAAGTCCTTCATTCCTCGTTGCAAAATCTTCAGGAGGCCATCGACTAGTAAGTGCATTTACCGAATTAGGCCAATATATCAAACCGCAACCTGCTCTCATGCCTAAAGTTGATGATATCACTAAACATATCGCTCAGTTCAAATACATCATCAAATGTGATTTGAAACAAGCATATTTTCAGATACCCTTGGCCAAATCATTAATGAAATATGTGGAGTATATGTCTATACCATAGCAGTAATGAGGCCCCCAGGTTCTGATAATGTCCAAAGTATTCGGCGACTTGATGATTAAAGGATCGGTGGTAAAATCGGCCGATGATCTATATGTCGGCGCCAATACACACATGGAGCTTAACAGTGCATGGGAAGAAGGGTTACTAACACTACATGAGAATAATTTAAGATTAGCAGCATCCCTTTTCATTTTGAGAGGAGACAAAGCTCACCTCTCAGGTTTATTCAACGCTCGTAAAACATCTAACCAAACAGGTTGGCTAGCCTGTAAGTTGGAAGCTCTGGGGATTGCTTCAGCTATTAAGCACCTCAGTCCATATATAATTCAACCAAAACACGTTACCGAAGTGCTCACAGATAGGCGCCCCTGTGTACAAGCATATGAGAAACTCCAACGTGGTGTATTCTCTGCGAGCTCTAGAGTCACAACGTTCCTGAGTGTTATCTCTCTATATTCTGTTAAATTATCCCATATACCAGGGAACATTATATATCAGATTATGCTAGCCGGAACGCTATTCGTTGTGAGCAAAAATGCCAAATTTGTACATTTATCAACGCCCTGGAGACATCAGTTATTAGAGAAATCACTGTAAAAGATATATTAGCTGGTCATTGTCCGATCCCATACATCATGGATTCAAGCTCAACAAGACTGTCCAGACTTACAACAAGTATATAGACTATTACGCGGTGGTAGAACTCCATGTAAGAAGAAGAAAGCTTTAACCACTATTAAAAGTTATTTACAACATTGTAAACTCTCATCAACCCCGGCAGATTGGTTAATCATAATTACAAAGGAGGAAGCCTTGAGCCCAGCTAGACAGAGAATCGTCATTCCCCAAGAAGTATTAGACGGACTTTTAGTCGCTCTACACCTAATACTTCACCATGCCAGTAAACACCAGTTGAAGCAGATTTTTAATATGAGATTCTATGCACTGGATGTGAACAAGGCCATCAGTCGTACCATAGATAGTTGCCACACTTGCATGTCACTAAAGCAGATACCAAGCCAATTCAAGAAACAATCCTCAACAAAACCACCAGATAAAATTGGGAGCTGATACGCTGGCGATGTCGTAAAATGCGAAGGACAACTAGTATTATTGGTTCGAGAAAATGTTTCTGTCCTGACACATGCTATATTTCTATTATTAGAAAGTAGTCAATCTCTAAGAGATGGTTCCGTCCCTCGTCGGGTGATGAAGTAAAGATCAGGGTCGATGGCGCTTCCGGATTTCAAGTCCTACTCTCAGATAGTTTACTGGGATCATCCCGTATTAAAAGAGAGAGTGGAGAGATAAAGAACTGTATCAAAAGTCCAATTAGTGAATGCTCAGTATCAGAATTTCATACGGAATTATGTAAATTAAAGCCACCCGGCGGTAAGATAACGGATACTGAGTTGGCCGTAATAATATCTAATATGAACAGCAGAGTTAGAGAAAATGGCTACTCTTCCCTGGAAGTTTGGACAATGAGAGATCAAACCATCGGAGAGATTCAACTGATAGAAGACAAAAACCTGATTAAAGAAAAATACCAAAATAGGTTAAAAAGACACGAGGTCGCAGTAGATACATGGTGATGGGAGTTGGAGATCATTATTGTACTGTAGAGAAGTTTACGGATAAACAGTTTAGAGGGAAAAGGTACAAAGTGAAGAAATGTGATATTATAAAAGTTGAACAACACCCGAACCATCACACCACCGATCAAAACGGAGGTGAAAATGAAATAAATATCCCTAAATATATCGAACCCAATTCATCATTCAATGAACAATCGGACTCTACTAAACATAGAGACACACAAAGCATGCAAGATGACAGTACAAACTGTATGGACCCGATAAAAGAAAGCCCCCAGGCAATAGTTCCTGATGAAATTAGTGATCTGCGTCGGTCTTCACGAACCTGAAGGCGTCCAAAATTTTTAGAAGAGAACTATGTGATGTATAGTAACTCTGGTTAAGTTCTATTCAGAAATCGTACCCACACAAAATGAGGAAAGAAAATGGAGAAAAAAGGACTCCGTCGCTGGTTAGAGACCACTTGGCGTAGGAATATGTATCAGGTTGAGATGTTCTCCGGTTACATACGAACTACATACATATATAATGCCGTCAAAACTACCTACGAAAATGGGTTACTCTCGCTTGCGAGGGAGTGTTAGTGTGTCGTGGGGATGTTCCTCAAAGGATTTTTACGGCATGCGCACAGCAATCAACTCCCTGTACATTGTTTATTCAAGTCTGCTAACTATTTGGCGCTTTGCCCCTGACAGGATCGTTTTCTCACGTGGATTATTGTTGTCATCTGCTTTTTCCCCGAAAAGGCACCTTAAACCCTCACATGTAGCTTGTTCCCAAAGTTCATAAACACTAGCAAAAAATTGAATTTTTACTCGCCAAGTAATAACAACAACAACAAAAAATTAATCCTCAAAATAAAAACCATCATTTTCCAAAACTTTCGATTTGCCAACTCCAAGCTCATCAGCAAATTCTCGACTGATTGATGAAGGCGCAATGTAAAACCCTGTTTGCAAGTCTCTATCATCCAACTCCCGAACGAGGCTTATCTTCATAACTCATGTTGCCAGAGCCGAAACGCTTGTACCACTTTGAGATCACCGTATATGCAATTGTTCCTTCACTTTCGTAGCACAAATCTCTTCTGCGGCTTTCATGGCAGAAAGATCTCACTTTCAGCAGTAACGAATCAAAAATCGCAGCTCAATTTTATCAATTGCCATACAGAATAAAAAGATGAAGATCACTATAACAATATAAACGAAAAAAAAAAAATAAAGTTTTATAAAAATTCAGTTTTTCGCCGGTGTTTACGAACTTTTGGGACAACTTAATGATACGTTTGCTTCTGAAATCGGTCATTATTTTCCGAACAGCACATTTTTTTCCTTAAAAATATCCTCAGCTGGCAAAGATTACCTCTGCTTTCCGCTTATTATTGATATTTACAGAGTTTTAGATGTGTCAGTTCCGGTGTTCACCCTTCCTATAAATTAATTGAAATTAGCCATTCCTCTGCACGGTAGACGATCTGAATGAAACGGCTGCTCGAATTTCGTCAGCAACAGAAGGAGTGCTTAATTTGGTGCATCATTTTTAAGATACCGATCTAAAAAAAAAGAAAACTTCTTTAATAATCTACGACAGTAAGATGTTTAAAATAAGCGACACATTATACAACACGGGAAGCAATTTATTCGGAATGAAGCTTACTTTCAAACTGTGGTAGCTTCGTGAATAGATGTGAACAAACTGGTCTATGTATACTAGCAAGCCACCCGACGTTGACCTGTCGTAAAATACGCTTAAATATTATCTTTTAATTTATGTAGATTTAGTATTTATTATTAAAGATCCAATTCTCTATTGATCAATAAAGTAATCAACATATTTGTAGACAATATATAGTAGTTATTTCAAAAGTTAATAAAAACCTGACTTAAGTGCCATCAGTTAGAATCGAAACCAACACATTTAATCATCCAGCGGTGTTCACTACCATATGAGCCAACGGCAAGTGAATATCACAAATGTAACAATTAAAGCAGTTAAGCACAGAAATGTATATTTTTGCATCTATGGGAGATACAAGTTGTCCACTTACGCTTGTCAAGTTCTAAATTTTCAATCTTGACCCGTTAGCAGCTATTTTTACCAGTCAAAAACCAAATCGAATTAGATATACATGTCCGAATTTCCTATATTTCAAGTTTCAAGTTTGTAGACAAAAATTGACTGAGTAGTTTGGTAAAGACTATTCCGCGCACACGTACACATCATAACCAAAGTGTCCTGATATATCATTGATGAGTGATAAAAATACTGTTGGACATTTGTAATTCAAACTCGGTGGGCAAGTTAACGATAGTAATAGCAAATATGATTGGATTGCAGAAAGGATTGTGGATTTCTTTCAGCTATATAATGGGTAGCATTATGCTTTGATTTGTTTTGGGGGGATAAGATCACCCTGTAAGGCGTGTTAATTCAATCAGCGCATTTAGTGATGGAAAATATTATTTAAAATGGAAGCATAACAGATTGACTAATCGTCGAAAATGGGTTACTCTCGCTTGCGAGGGAGTGTGACTTAGTATGTCGTGGGGATGTTCCTCAAAGGATTGTTACGTCATGCGCACAGCAATCAATTCCCCGTACATTAAAAATTAAAAACGATAAAACGATAAGCATATCCTCTTTAGATCAAGGGGTTGATGTGTCGTCTGCTTCGTCTGCTGGACAGGCATTGTGTAGAGTTATCAGCGTAATTACTAGTAACAATTTCTCTATAGAATTAATTCTCTCTAGAGAATTATCTGAGCTTGGACTTTGTGCTGGAATGGAACGTTTGTAGGCATTGAAATCATGAACAAACAGCGCATGTTTTATACATTATTTTAACGTCAGGGGCGTGAGTTCCGTTATAGGAGCGTTGATTTAATTTGAATAAAATAAAATACACATCAGGTGCGCTTGAAAGCCAAACCACAACGCAATATTATGAAAATAAACACTTGTTTGAAATTTATAATTTAAATATATTTTGGAGTCAAATTCCATCCTCAGTATTTTGTAAATATTTTTTCTTTATTTTCTTTTTCTTCTTTCTTGCCATGTTGTAAATTTATTTTGATATTCAACAATGAAAATTTTTAAGAACTCGAAAGTTTAGCTGTCGTGCGACTGTCACCGGAAAATCGCCTTCTGAACTTTTTGCAATTACTTTTATTTACGGCGATCGCAAACATCGTCTAAATTCTAACTGATCGGCAAATCTTCTCTCACTGTGACGATAAAATGAGATAAAAAAAAGAGGGAAGGAAAGGAGGACATGCATACATATTAAAGACCAAGAGATTGGGATGTTTCTATTTCACAAGCCTCTGGTGACAAGTTCACTGAGTTCACTGAGTTCATTCCCATTGACCTTTAGACGATCTTCGTCCTCAAGTTTATAACATAAATATTTATCAGCTCCAGGCAAATCTACTCTGACAGTATCCTATGAAGTCGCTATGCTTTTAACATGTTTTAAATTGTACTCGTTGCCATCCGAGTACAAGGAAGGTTCAATATAATGCTTTCAAATGAGGGAAGTTTTATCATTGTGCCACAAGAATAGTATCTAGTGGCGGTCAACCAATCAGTCGCCGCGCCTTTGTTCGGAGGGGGGCAGTAAGGGCTTGCTTGGTCGCCAAAGAGAAAAAAAAAGAAAATAATAAAAGCGACCCTTACATTTATCTAAGCAAAAGAAAGGGAAAGAAAAAATTTTCCTCTCTCATCCCTCTCTCCATCACCCCCTCCGCCCCATCAACGAGGAAATAAACGTTCTCATGCAAGGAATACGAGATGTCACGCCTAATTAGCCTCAACAGACCTGTCACGCGGGCCTTCGGATGGTCTATCAACATCTCTATCGGCGGTCTATCAACACAGTCCGTCTGTTAATTTTTGGAATTATCTTTATGACTTATTCTGGTGTTGACACGCGCTGTGATATTTCCGGCGAGGGGGAGGGGAGATCATTTTGATTATCCACCAAGAAACAACATCAAACCATCATTATCATCATTAGAATTCAGCCGTGCGAATTTCTCTGAATTCGTGTCAATGATACCACCCAGGCGACAAGCTGTTTCTTAATCAACAAGCAAGGTCTCTCGGTACCGCTCGGTCCCCATCGGGTCACACTTTTCTACTAGGAGGGATCGCTTTTTTTCCCTCTTTTCGATTGACTAGCCTTAGTTTAAACCTCCACCACTTCCGGTTGGCGATGGACGCAACGGCAAAGACGTCACGATTTTTTTTTCACATTCTTTTCCTCCTTCGCGACACGGGTGCGAGACTGCCTGTCTACTACCACTTATTTATTTATTTTTTTTTTGCTCAACACGCACCTCAAAACACCCGGGCAATGCCGGGCATCCAGGCTAGTTTTACATAAATATGAATACTATTGCGAACACTGGCGAAACATAATTTATTCTGGTCACCTTTGACGTAAGCTGTACACTCATTAAATCATATAAAACCACCACAGATCGAATAGTGACGTTTATTCGCAGACAAAATGGAATCTATTCAATGCAGAAGAAAGCTAAATCAACGGCAGTGAAAACGAACGATTGGTCCTTATTGGCACCACGTGCGCCTCCCTTTAACGTTAGCCAAGTGTTGATCATCGATCACTGCCATGTTTATGGCATCGATAATTGCCCTCTCGGTCACGCCTATCCTCTTCTACTTCGAGTTCTTTGTCAGCGGTTTTTAATTGGAGAGCAAGCCGATTAAAGAAGACGTCATAGGTGTAGCAACTGGTTCGTGACACGGTCGATCACAAGGTGTGGATGACCCTAGACCCACCTTCCCTTGTCGACATTGTTAGTGTTAAACATTATTAATTAGCCTTGTTATCTACCGTCAACATTAGCGTTAAGTTGTATAGACTTTCGCTTTGTCAAGGATTAACATCATTTGAAGCCTAAAACACAACACAAACTTGTTATTTGTATCTCATCAAATTACAGTGAGATGCAAAGCTTAGTGGTAGAGAATAGGGCTTGAGGACAGGTAAGTAACACGCTTATCAAAGACGGATTCTCTTTTATTGACCAAGTTGGTCACGTCTGATTTGCCTTATTTACGACATCAAACATTACCATGGTTATTTTAATGTTGAAAAAAAAAAAAAAGCAGAACACAATTATAAACCATTAATTGAACAAATGTTGCTATTTATACCAGATGTAGAAAGGTTAGAAACAGGTGTGTGTTTGGCTTAAACGTTTTGTTTTAATGCATATTAACGCTTTAAAACGTTGTTTGATGCTGAATCCGGTAATTTTTGAAAAAGTTTTATGCTTCAAGTACTTTATATCTTCAAATATTTATTGATGGTCTTTAGTTTGTCGGCTTTGTTTTACGGCATATCAACTCTTTTTCGGGTCATTTAATGCCGAATCTAGTAATTTTAGAAATTTATCCTTAAAGTTCTTTATATCTTCAGATATATATTCATAGTGTTTGGTTTCATCCTTTTGTAGAGGAGAATTGTTTTTGTTTTTGACTTTACAGAACATGATTGAGTTTTACAAAGAGAAAGGATAAAAATGTTTGGTAAAGTTTAGGCGAAGAAACTAATATCTTCAGGCAGCGTAGTAAAAAAAAAAAATGCAACAATTATTTTTTTTCCTCCAATTATTAAAATTATCAGAATAAAAAGAAAGCGAGTAAATATCTATGGATCAACTTACAGCGTGTCAATAGAACAATATATCAGATATCAGCCAGAGATATTTTGTTACGATCGAAGAACCTTCTACATTATATTACACCGGAGAAAGAATTGTGGTTTCATGCGTTGTCCAATGACGTGAGTGCGTAATTGAATACAGTGGATGTGAATGGATTCGAACTCGGATTATGTATCATACCGTGATTTAATGTTACTTTTGAAGCAAAGAAATCGTTCACGTGTTTTTAAAATAATTTAAAGCATGCTTGAATAGATTGACACAGCTGATCATCAAAATTTGTTGATAAATGAAAACCATAGAATCTCAAAACGAAATCTTATGCAAAATGTCTTAAAAATCTTTAGGAAAACCGCCAGAACGTAAAGGTAAATTGGGGCTAACACGTGTCAAAACAGATTTTTAAACCAGAAAAAAAAAGTGAAGCATGCATGGTCCTCCGTGAGTGCACAGTGAACGAGGCATAAAAAAATGACAAAGTTCAGCATTTTTCCCCCTCCCCCATTATTTAGCCCAAAAGTTCCCAGGGGATGTTCAGTTTTTGTTCTGTCGCCTCTTGGATCTTCCGACCACTCTGTTGTATCAATTAAGATAAAAATGAAATGTAATAAGTCCCCAGACATACCTATCCATCGTACAGTATATCGATACACTAAGGTTGACTGGGATAGCTTCCGTACATTTATATCTGATCTACCTCTGCATTCCATATTTAAAAAGGATGTGTCCTCTATAGTATTAGACCTGACGGAATGGTTAATTGTAGGTATTGACCGTTTCATACCCTCGAAAAAGTTTCAGCAAAAACCTAACAGCCAGCCATGGTTCTCTCCAGAATGTGCTGCTGCCATTGCGCACAGAAATCACTTTTTCCACTGCTTCCAACGTAATAGATGTATGGAAACTAAAGCCGTTTTCAGGACTGCCAGCAACCATTGTAAGAAAGTAATAAAGAATGCAAGAGAGTTGTATGCTCAATCTGTTAAGTTCAAAGTAGCTGAGCAGCGGCTTGGTTCCCACCAGTTTTGGCAAATAGCAAACAGAATCCTGAACAGAAGCGTGTGCTCCATCTCAACTATTATCAATGGACCTGAGGTAATCTCGTCAGCATCAGACAAAGCCAAACTCTTTGTCAAGAACTTTGCAGCTAATTCTACCCTTTGCGATCAAGGCCGCCAACCCCCAATATTTCCTCCTGTATCAGAAAACACGCCTTGTGATATACGTATATCTGTACGTGATGTTGCCAAGCTAATCAAAAACCTTGATTCCAGTAAAGCAACTGGCCCTGACGGTATTCCAATTATAGTACTTAAAAAACTTCAGCCTGAACTAGCGCCCATACTTACAAAACTGTTTAAACGTTGTCTTAAGGAGAATAGTTTCCCATCTCCCTGGAAAATTTCATCAGTATGCCCTGTATTTAAGAATTCAGGTGATCGCTCATCCCCCTCTCAGTACAGGCCAATAAGTCTCCTGTGCGTTATGAGTAAGTTGCTGGAATCTGTGTTAAATACAGAAGTAATCAACCATCTCAACAAAAATAACCTTCTTAGTGACACTCAATATGGTTTCCGTTCTGCTAGATCTACAGCAGATGTGCTTACAGTTATATCTCATAGGATTAGCAAATCTCTCGACGGAGGCAACCTTTCTAGGGCAATTGCTCTTGACATATCTAAGGCCTTTGTTAGGGTATGGCATAAACGTTTACTTCATAAGATCTCTAGCTATGGTATTGCTGAAAATGTCTTCTCAATTATTAAATCATTTCTTTCTGATAGGTTCATAAGAGTAGTAGTTGAGGGGCAAAAATCAGAAGCTCACAGTATTATGCCGATGTCCCTCAGGGGTCCATCCTGGGCCCAACTCTTTTCCTGATCTACATTAATGATCTTCCAAATCACATCCTTACATCATTTGTAGACATTTATGCTGACGACAGTACCATTTATGGTAGCACATCTAAGACAGTAAACGACCAAGTTCTCTCCAATTCTCTCTCCTCTGATCTTGAGCACGTAGTACAATGGGGTAAGGAGTGGCTGGTTACTTTTAATGCATCTAAAACCAAGCTTCTCTCTTACATCATCAACATTCTGATCCACATCTGGCATCAATTGAAATGAATGGCTCTCGTCTTCAGGAGGCCTCAAGTTTTGACAAGCTTCTTGGCTTGACCATTACTCCTGATCTTAAATGGAATATGTACATCAAATCTGTTGCCAAGGCCGCTGGAAAAATGGTGGGATCTTTCTATCGATCCAGTAGATATCTCACTGCTGATGCTATTCTCTATCTATATAAGAGCCAAGTACGTCCAAGGATGGAATACTGTTGCCACATCTGGGCCGGAGCTGCTAGAAAGGACTTGTCCTGCCTTGATAGAGTTCAAAATAGACTTCGTAGCCTCGTAGGAGATGTCCTTTTCTCTTCCTTGCAACCTCTATCTCACAGAAGAGATGTTGCGTATTTGTCTCTGATGTATCGTTATTTTCATGGAAAGTGTTCGACTGAGCTCCAATCTATGGTCCCCCCTCGCCAAACTTTCACAAGAAACACTCGTCTAGCTGTAAACACTATCAATAATTCCCCCCACTCTTTATCTGTGCCTAAACCTAAACGTAGATTCCATGAACAAAGCTTCTTTCTTAGAACTGCACGCCTGTGGAATTGTCTTCCGTTTTCCTGCTTTCCGGCTGACTACAATATGGTTGTCTTCAAGTCTAACGTAAATAAGTTCTTGATGAGCCGTTCCATATAAGTTATCAAATTTACCAAATTTTCATTACTAATGATTACTATAATGTCCATTTTCTACTGTACACTCTTTAATTGAATGACCTCTTGGCCTTGATAATGTGGTGATGCCTATGTAAAAAAAAATCCTGGTGAAAATGAACAAACGGTGCAGTTTTAGGCCTTAACATATGTAAATTTGAGTTCTGCACCATGCAAAAAAAAAAAAAAAGAAATGATTAAGTCCATCATTTGCCCCCCCCCATTTAGCCCCAAAAGTCCCCAATGCCTTAACATATTTAAATTTGAATTAAGCACCATGAAAAACTGCTAAATAGACATACACAGAAAATTTTGGACAAATATGATAAAATAGTCCCAAAAATGGAGTGTTTTTATTAACCCTTAAAGAGCCCCTGGGGCACACCCAAGAGCTATCACGAAGTATAGACAAACAAAATTATATAGAAATCAGTTAGTTACAACTTTTTTTTTTATAAAATCTAAAGCATCAATGTTTTTTAAAAATAAAAATTCAAGGCATCAACGTTTTTTAATAAGCACAAAAATGTCAATTTTAGCCATTTTAACCCGAAAGACACCGCTAGGGGTCAACCGGAGTTTTCCCGGAAAATCCGTTCTGTTACTTTTTTACTCATATCATGTTTTATTTTTGTGCGAAATTTCAATAAATTACAAGGCGTAGTTATTGAGGAAAGTACGGACAGGCGAACGGACAAACGGACAAACGGACAAACGGACAAACGGAGAAGGGTGAATTTACAGGTTCACCCTCCTTTTGTCGGAGGACAAAAAAAAAAAAAAAAAACATTCACCCGAAATCCGGAAAACTTAGTGAGAATAATTGTAAAAAAAAAAAAAAAAAAAAAAAAAAATCAAAATAAATCCTCACATTTGACGACGAACGTGTTTCTTACATTCAGTAGAATTTTATTTATTTGTTTGTTTTATAGAGCTATTGATAATTTTGAAACAATCATGAAAAATCTAGCTTAATTTTGCTTTGAAAAATATAGATGATAAAAAAAATCATATATTTAAGTTTGATTCGAATAGTAATCAACTTCCAAAACGAAAAAAAAAGTAAATCTCAACGTTTCATATTCAACATTGACTTGAGCTTATATCAGGTTGTCAAGAAAGTTCCTGCGCTTTTGAACTTTTAAATTCAGATGAACATATTTCAGCTGAAACAAAAAATTATTGATCGAAACAAACACCACCAAAACCAACACACTTTGCTAATGCAAAAAAATACATTTATACTAGTAACGTAAAAATCTTGCGTTCTGTTGGCGATGAAGGCTTTGAAGGTGTTTTTGATATTGTTTTGGTTTTTGAAGCATTTTCACGCAGAAAATTGTCGAGATGATTGAAAAGTGGTAGTCGGTAGGTCTAAGGTCTAGAGAGTATGGCGAATGAGGCAGAGTTTCATAGCCCAATTCGTTCAGCGTCGGTTTAGTAACGTGTGGCCGGGCATTGTCGTGGAGGAGAATTCGGCCTTTTCTATTGACTAATGCTGGGTGTTGTTGTCGAAGTTTCTGGTGCATTTCATCCATTTGTTTACAGTAGTTTATCGCGGTAATAGTTTCGACTGTATTAAAAAAAACTTTAATAGATGAAACTGGTTGTAGACCACTAAAGAGTCAGCAAGACCTTTTTTTTTGTGCCACTCTGGCTTCGGGAAGTGTAGTGGAGCTTCGTCGACATCTAACCACTGAACTGAGCGTTGCCGGTTGTCGTAAAAAAAACAAACACTTTTATCGCAAGTTACAACCCGGTCGAGAAATGGGTTGTTATTGTTACGTAAAAGAAGGGAAGATGACTATTCATAATAACGTTTCTTTTGCTTGTTGTTCAATTCGTAAGCCACCCACTATAATGTTTTTTGTCTTTCCAATCTCTCTCAAATAGTTGGAAATCGTCGTATACCTTACGTCTAATTCAGAAACAAGTTTTCAAACAGTATGCGGTGATTGGCTTCAACTAAGGTTCTTATTTGATCTTTGTCAACATCCGATGGCCGACCACTACACTCATAATCTGCCAACCACCACGAAATTTCTTAAACAACCATTGCACTGTGCATTCAGTAGTGGTTTCTGGGCCAAACGCTTTGTTGAGCTTGAATTGAACTAAGAAAATTGTGCGAATTTGCTTTTTTCCATCTTGTATTCAACGTCCTGTAAAAAATCATAGTTGTTTTAAACCGATTGTAATTTAAACGATTATTTCGGGCGAAAAACACCCTTAAAAACTATATATAAAGTAAAGGTATTGTAACGACAACTTATTTGAAAAAAAAACATCATTTAACATCAAAGTTTAAAATTCCACAGGAACTTTCTTGTCAAATCCATCTCTCTCTCTCTCTCTCTCTCTATATATATATATATATATATATATATATATATATATATATATATATATATATATACATATACATATATATATATACATATATATATAAAGTGAAATTGTCTGTGCGTCTGTCTGTCTGTGTACATTTTCCTACCAAATTACTCTGTCAATTTTCAGTCTACAGACTCGAGATTTGACAAAGGGGTGTTGAGATTTGAGAAAATCTTTTTAATCGGTTTTCGGCCAGAAATTTGGCTGTCAACGGGTCAAAGTTCAACAATTTGTCCTTTGAAAACTCTACCAAACTCTTTGGCCAATTTTGAAATTTTAGATGTAGGTTCCTTGAACATGGATCAGACTTTTTAATTTAAGCCCAACACAATTTTTGGTCTGAACATTTGAAATTTTACATAAAGTGCATTCAGACATAGGGCAAGCTTTTTAATCGGTTTTTGGCTGAGAATTTGGCTGCCAAGGGGTTAAAGTACAAAAGATTAGACGTTTGCAGTCTCTAGCAAACTATTTAGTCAATTTTGGGTCTAAACATTTGAAATATTACATAAAATGTATTAAGACATGCAGCAAGCCTTTTAATTAGTTTTTAGACGAAAATTTGGCTGTTAAAGTTCAAAGAATTGACTTTTCCAGACTTTACCAAACTCCTCCGCCAAGTTTGAGTGTAAACACTTGAAATTTTAGATGTAGGTTACTTGGACATAAACCTGAAGAGTCCTAGAGTGGATGAAACGCGGAATATTCAGTGTAGCTTAATCGCCATATATATTTTATAACTTACTAACTAGCTCTACCTACGTATTGAGCACTTTTGAAGTAAATACTTAAAGTTTACGCATAAATTTATACTTTCGTATATTAATTTTATGTAAGTAAATTAAGTATATATATATAATATATATATATTATATATATATATATATATATATATATATATATATATATATATATATATATATATATATATATATATATACGTTTTTTGTTTTTACCATATCTTTCTGTTAAGTTACATTATTGTTTTATCTACCCGGCCGGTTTTTTGGCCGTCTGTAGCTTCCTCAAACGGCCAAAAAAACGGCCGGGTAGCTGAAACAATAATGTAACTTAACAGAAAGATACGGTAATAAAAAATAAAACGCATATTTGCTCTACAACAGTATTGACACTTTCTTCAGTTTTTATTAATTACCATTTCCACTATATATATATATATATATATATATATATATATATATATATATATATATATATATATATATATATATATATATATATATATTTGCTAATCGAGCCAGAGATGTCTCGTGTTGCCGAATTCGAATCGTTCGACTGGTGTTAATCGTGACACCCTGCACTGAAGATTCCCGAAAGGATGAAACACTAGTGTCTGTAGGTATTTAATTATTATAATAAAAAAAATAATTATGACAGCCCCTTTAAGAAATTAGTTTCTTATCGTTGAGCACTTTCAGTTGAATTAAGGTCGGTCAATTTAGCTCTTATGCATAGATCATCGTATAACGATTAGATTACTGTCTGCCTGACATAAAGAACATTTAAAATTTAAAAACGTTTAAATTCAACGCGGTTAATGGTAGCCGAATGGATACGGTCTTTGCTAATCGGGCCAGATATGTCTCGTGTTGCCGAGTTCGAATCGCTCGACTGCTATTATAATTTTTTTTTACTAGATTTAACTTTGCCCTTATATTTGACATTTTATGTCAAACGATTTGAAATCACTGATTCTCCGTGTGCTATTTTCTCTTTATTCTTCCCCAGATTTACTTTGGGTGTGTTTCTTTTTAACTTTCTAATTAGAGCGAATTACTTGTGTTTACTTCTGACTTCTTGAGAAACATGTGTAAAAGTTTCTTTGTTCCGAAATTGCTATTAATCATATTCTAAAAGGATATCTTCATAAATTGAAAACTTTATTTATCAATTACACACAATCAAGTTAAAGTATATTGATAACATAAACGAAAAACATTATTTTTCAAAAGCACTTTATACGTGTGTAGAGCTTTTCAATGTCCATCACAGTAACCTCTCAACGTAAATACTCTTGACAAACCGGACAAGCAGTTAAACCCCACCTCTACAAAGTAGAGATCCCTAGGTGTAAGAAAGCCTTCTAGTCCAGTAGTTACTTCTCTAGAATTGCTAAACGTTGGAACTTCCTTCCAGGGTCCTGCTTTCTCAACTGTACTGACATGCAGAAGTTCAAGTGTAATGTGAACAGGCGTCTTGTTGCTCACCTCTCTTCATAATATCCCTGAAACTTATGTCCCAGATGTCCTACTTCAATGTGGCACTGTGCCTTGTTGGGGGTGAAAATTAAAAAGAAAAAAAACGAAAAAAAAAAAAAAAGAATATATAAACACCAGAAAGAACCTATGCGGATAGTCCTGCATTTCGACGTTAACACATCTAATTGGGGTTCCAAAGTGAATTTTGTAATTAAAACATAATATAAAAAAAAAAAAACGTCCAAAAGATTGAACAAACAAGTGGCAGCCGAAAAGTTAACCTCATTAAAGATGTTATTTATTCTTCCTCCGATTTAACAGCTCCAAGCTTGTCTCCAACACACTTGCCGGGCGCATGTACAATGAACTAGCACGTAATGTTTAATGCTTCCTCATCCTCTACTCTCTTTTCTCCTTTTCCCCAGAACATACGCATACTTAGTTCTATCACAAACAATTCAAACCGACTGAAACATACTATGCTCCTAGGACTTACATTTATTCCAGATCTTAAATAGAAATTTATATCCAATCTATTGCTAAGATTGATGGAGAAATAGTTGAATAATTCTACCGCCACTGAAAGTACCTAAGCCCGATACAATCTGTTATATATAAGAGTCATATACTTCATCAGGTGAAGTACTGCTGAGAGGTGCCGCTCGGAGCACTCTTGTTTTACCATGACAAGGTAAACATCAACTTCGCAATCTAGTGGGGTGGTGGTGGTGATCTCTTCTTTTCTGTATGTCATCTGTCTCACAGAAAAGGCGTATATTCAATCATTACATCTCTGTAATGTGCTCGACTGTACTCTAATATCTCCTTCCTCATCGTAAAACATTCACGACAGAAATTTGTCTTCCTACAACAACTCTCAATAACTTTACTTTCTTCTCCCGAAACAAAGCAGCTTCTTTCAATGAACAGCTTCTTTCCAAACATTCTCCGTGTGTAAAACACAGTTCAACGAGACTACTTCCCTGCAAACGACAACATTGTCATCTTAAAAACACAATGCCAACAAATACTCATTACAAAATGCACTTTTAAGTATTCAAATATTAGTCATAAACTGTCCTCCTCATAAGTATTTAATCTTTGTTCGTTTAATTCATAATTTCCAATACTCTCATAATATTCTTCATCGTTCAACTGTAAATCTATCTGTTTCATTAACCCTTATTTTTAGTGATTTTTAGCCTTGATAAGTGGCGACTCATAGTTGAAAAAAACAAAAAAAACAACAACAACAACAACAACAACAACAACAACAACAGAAAAACGAAATTGATGACTTGCTAGTGGGTGCATCTTAATCGCATACCAATGAGAGCACTTAACTGCTTGCAAATATTTTTTCTTGATGTCGAAGTACTCTTTTCAGCATTTTATTATCGCATATGAATTTAAGACAACTCCTGAAATTGTGGCTGACGCTAAAAATAATGAAAGGGTGTAACCTCAGAAGAAACTAATAATTTCGACATTCGCTAGTACACGTTCATATTTATTGTAAAAAATTGTAAAGGAAATTTATCTTATGTGCATAGTTTGACATTAATAATAAACTTATAACAGCTTTGCCGGTTTGTAAGAAAGCGACATTTTAAACCATTGTAAATTATTTTAAGTATATTATTATCACTTAAACATATCACCATAATTAATTTCTTGTTTTTTTTTTTCAAATTATTAAAGCATCATTCAAATTTATCTGCAATATTCTTACTAATGTTAACCCGAAAACAACTTTCTTTATCAACAGAAAGGGAGACATATTCAATCATGATAATGCTCGCCCTCACACACAACTACTGACCAAAGGTATCCTAAAAGAATTTGGTTGGAAAAATCTTGCCTGATCCTGCATATTCTTCTAATCTAACTCCCTCGGATCATCACTTGAGGATTACAAAACCATTTAAATGCCGTTAGGTTAATCTCACAAGAGAAGATCAAGCATATATTAAATTCACATTTCACATGAAAACCTGAGAAATTGTACAATAATTTATAAGCAATTTATAAGCAATTTATAATCTCGTTGATAGATGGAATCAAGTTATATAGAAAAAGATCGTTGTTGTTATAAAAAAAAGATATAAAGAAAACACAGTTTTTCAGTTTGAAGATAAAATTTTAAATCGGCAAAAACGTTTGCATCGAGCTAACACCTATTTTTGTAAGCGACCCTTTCACTGTTCTTACTATGGAAATAAGCTGCACCTGTTACTTGGTGGGACACCAATTTGGGAGGGGAGTGTAAAATTACTCCTTAGTAGTCATTACCTTCAGATCCACTCTCATCGCAAGTGGTAGTATTTTTCAGGATCACCGTATGGATTGAGTATAACACTTCGTTTATAGGTTATTTATTTGCAAAATGTACACCGACAAAACCAATTAATCTACTAAGCATTTCTATACGAAATATACGCGCGATTTCGACATAAAAAGAACTAGGAAGAATTAATAATAATAAAAAAATAATAAATGGATTGGCGACCCGAATCATCCCTTTTAATTGATTACTAAACTAAGATGTTGGGTTATTGTACTAACCCTTAAGTCTTACTTTATAAATCTTTACTTTTTCAGCACAGAGGAATTCAAATATATTTTGCTGTTTGATCAGCATTTATTACGATAAACAGTCACTCGAGGTTAAGGGTTAATGAGATGGCATGATTATCAGATAAAATATGGTAAATATTATGGTAGTATAAAAGTTATGAATTTCGTTTGATTACTTGTGAGGCGGCTGATTCGGATTTTAAGAAGGATTTTAATGTTTCCATATAAAAATAAAACAAGTTTTTACATGCACGGGTGTCTATGCGCCTTTTTATTCTCTTCATCTTCGCTGTTTCTCTTTGCCGCGTTTCATGAATAGCCGTTTTGTCTAGTGGTTGTCAATCGTCTCATCTGTTTAACTTAGACGAATAAAACTTTTCACGCAAGAACGATACTTGGGGCAAGTTCGCTGAGTTTTCTTTAAGGCTTTATTGGAGAAAATTAACTTAGAAAAGAAAGACTAAATAACTAAATAATTATTTAAGTTAAGATTCTAACTTAACAAATAAATAACACAGACGAACAGGCATCGGTAACATGTGCTTTAGATTATTCTACATTATGGTCGTGTTTCGTTTGCATGGCTTCCCAGAGAGAACTGGTGTAACCTTTTTTTTCTCTCTCAAAAACATGACACCATTCTTCGTCGTTCGCTACTGATATAGGCTTCCTAATATGTAATAATTATAATCAACAGGCAAGTAGGTAATGTGTTTCACGGGCAGGGGGCTCTCACAAAAATCTTTCGAAATTCCGCCGGACGCGAGGAAAAAAGAGAAGACACTTTTCTTTGAGGTAACAAGGTGTGTTCTTGCTGTAAATATCTTCAAAGGAGGAATCAAAGATTGTAGCTCAATCGAACACCTTCAATTAAAGTAACGGCAAAATAACGAGGGAGTAACGTATATTATGTGGAAGTTGTGGATGGAAGAAGAACTGACCTTAACCGTAACCTCTGTTCCCTGGTCCGTTACCAAACATTAACCATTATGCCAAATGGACTAGTACAGAATTAACATGTCATAAAACCTAACAGTCTTTCTGAGATTTGAATGGGCCTCATTTAACATCGTCACATTTTATTCGGGTGTTAGCTCAATGTATTTATTGAACTAAACAATAAGAGAATGGATTTTCAGTAATTATGAAGTAAAGAAAGACTTAGTTCACGTATATGCTGGATTCAAACACTAGGCTTGTCCTTTTTCTAGCAGTGGGACTCAAGTATAATGGACGTGTTTTCACCTAGCTCTATATTTTTACATGGTTTCACGACTTTATGAGTACATTTTTGTACATTTGGTTTAGTTGTTTTACAGCAAATCAACCCTATATAACGCTGAAACACAATAACTATTGTCAACAATTGAGTATATATGATTAATTAAAGACGAGATACTGTTTTATTTCTAGTTCTGAGTTACAGGTATATGCCTTTCACATCGGTATTAGTGCATAGATTACCACAATAGATTTGAACTCGGCTTAGCTGATTTCATTTACCGCGATAGGGACCACTAGCCCAATCACGTCGCTCTATTTCTGATGGCTAAAAAATTTATGAACTTACGTGACAAAAGAGACGAACGGGAACAGAAAAGCCACAATCACTGTCAACCAAAACATCTGAAAATAAAAAGTAAAACATTGTCAGTCCGTTAAAATTTTTATTCAACCGTCAAACCGGTATATTCAGGAATTATTTCCCCTGAACCATATTTCAGTTACATCTGCTGAATTATACTGGGCAACGACAGAATGAAGTTTTCAATTATAAAGTAAAGAAAAACTTGCTTCACGCGTGTGTAAAATTCGAAAATGATGCTTGTCTTTTTCCTGAGTGGTTGGGTGAATTTTAACATGTTTTTTTAGTAGCAACTATCGTTCACAGAGATATATCCAATAATGGTCTTTTAGCAATTCCAGAGTAGCATCTTTATACTGATTGCAAAATCCATTCTAAATAATTTAAAATAAGTATTTAAAGTATTTAATTTTCGTTGCCGATGCATTGCCTATATTTTGTTTGCCCTGGAAATTCCTGTTTATTTCGATTGCGTTTAGGTACTTATATCTAAACACAAACGAAATAAACGCAATTCTTGTAAAATTATCAATTCTGTTATACACGCCTGATTCCGATAGAATTACCGATTCTGTTCAAAATTCCCGATTCTGATATAATTACTGATTTCGATTCCGATTCTTTTTTAAATTTCTAAATATTTAATTATAGATTTTTTGCGTTTTTACTCTTCCAGTTACTGTACAGCCTCGTGTAATGTCCTCATAAATTTTCTTCACAAACTAAATAAATAGACTAAGGGTGCATATATTACACGAGTAGATCATTATAAATAGTTTTATCAACTATTTTCCTTTTAATTGATTGTGAATTCTGATTGCTAATCTCAGATTTTTTTTTACGTTCTACATTTTATATCTTTTTAGATTTTATTTTACAACCAGTTATAAATATAAAAAAACCCAAATCAAAGAAGACCTAACACCACAGTTTATTCTTAAATTCATTTATACCTAATTCAAACTTTAAACATTAAGCCTTTAAAATGTTTAATTCGTTCTCCAGATCTTTTGCCTACGTTTATTAAGATTTGCCAATGCTGGAGGGCAAGGAGGAAACAAAAGTCGATTGAGAAACAACTCCACGGAAGATTCATAAGAATGACAAAAGATGAGAATAACGAAAACACCTGGACATGGATGTGAAAAGGACATATAAACCGAGAAACTGAATCGCTAATAACTGCAGCACAAGATAACTCGATAAGAACCAATCATATCAAAGCAAGGATCGATAAAACACAAGAAAACAGCAAATGCAGACTCTGTGGACAAAGAGACGAAACGATAAACCATATAGTAAGTGAATGCAGTAAACTTGCCCAAAAGGAATACAAAAACAGGCATGACCAAGTGGGGAGGGTGGTACACTGGGAATTGTGTAAACGACTGCATTTTGAGCGTACATACAAATGGTACAAGCATAAACCCACAACAGCACTCGAAAACGAGAACCGCAAAATCCTATGGGACATGGACATACAGACGGACAAACCCATCTAAGCAAGAAGACCAGATGTCGTAATAATTAACAAGAAAGAAAAATTCCTGTTAAATCGTAGACTTTGCTGTCCCAGCTGATCACAGGGTGAGTATGAAAGAAAATGAGAAACGAAGCAAATACACAGAACTCGCCAGAGAGTTAAAAGCGATTTGGATGATGAAGAAAATCAAAATAGTACCGATAATAATAGAAGCACTAGGAACAATTCCGAAAAACTTCGAAAAAAGAATGTCAGAAATTGGAATCAGAGGAATAACTGCAAAAGTACAACGACAAACGATAATGAAAACGACTGAAATATTAAGGAAACCCCTTGAATGCGGAGAATAATACAATATAACGAATAAGCGTTACAGGGAATGAAGAACAACGAAACTGCATATTTACAAGTTCTACACCCCTCATCATGCATCCCCCCATTGTTTTATCACCGTCCCCCACAAAAAAAAAATGATACCAAAGGGCTGAGTAGGGTCAATAAGGAGTGAAAGACCGAGGAGCGAGCGCCAACCAGACCTAGGCTGGACAAGCGTAAAGAGAACTGGGAGGCTGAGTGCCATTCAAATTCCAGTATAAACCAATGGCCATTACCAGCGAGAAATCACTGATAAGCGGCTGTTGTCGTGATGCAAATTCATTTGCAATTGCTATCGAAGGAGGTGGAGAGAACTGGACGTCTGGGGAGACTTGTTGTCACTCAGTTTCCAGAGAACACCACAGGTTTCCAATCAGATCGTTTGTTTACTTGTGTGAAAGCTTCACGTGAGCCAATAATAATAATAATAATAATAATAATAATAATAATAATAATAATAATAATAATAATAATAATACGAACAAAAGCTCAATAGCATAAAAGAAATAAATATAATTTGCATAATGTTATTGTGAATGTTTATCAATATTTCTTCTTGACAAAACTTTTATGCAGTTTTTACACATTTTTAGAACCTTGAAAATAAGCTATATCGTTTAAAAGTTACTTAGCGAATTTACGGAAAGTTTATTTTTACACAAGTAAAATAAGTTTACATTTTTTTTGGTGTTATCTATCTATCTATCTATCTATCTATCTATCTATCTATCTATAAAAGTGAGAATGTGTGTGTGCGTGAGGACAACTCTCAACCTATATACTCAACGAATTGTGGATCTACAGACTTGAAATTTGGCATATAAGGTATTCAGGCATGTGGAAATGTTTTTATCGATTTTTATCCTACAAAAGGGTTGCTAAAGGGTCCAAATTAAAAACATTGGTATTTTGGATCATCGGACTTTTATCTGTTTGCCAACTGTTTCACGACTGCGCATGTAAGAATCGTTCACATGACACCCTCTTTATGTTCCTTATGTTATGTTAGTAGGTTTTAAAACACCTTTCAAAGAACGTGAAAAGCTGGCCTAATGGTTATCGTACTTGACTCACTGTCTTTAGGTTTTGGCTTGAGTATTTTTTTTACTTAAAAAAGTGAACTGTTTGGAAAAAACATAATACTCGCATGCACATGTCTTAGTTTGTTTCCCTTGTTTTTTTTACTTTATTTTTTAAAGCAATTTATCATTCCGTTTAATATCGGGCAACGCCGGGTACATCTGCTAGTAATCTATAGATTTTAGTTTAACTAATAGTTTAAAAACAATTAGCATTTATCATTTCAGCACCCGTACCAGCAATGGAAAAGTCAGTTAAAAAATAATGAAAGAATCGTTTTTGGAATCGGAAATTAACCAATGAGAAACTGCCACTGTGGTAAAATCAATCAGGAGAGCAAGATCAATTCATACCAAAGACTAAAACCTCGTACTTGATATCACTTTGCCAAAGATTCAGCATTATAAAGTGAAATTCAAGGAAAAATGGAGCCTTCGATTCGCCCTCGACTATGGTTGTCCACTTTATTTTTTTTATTAATGATCATGTGCTGATACTTTGTATGGTTTAAACATTTCTGTTTATTCATCTGTACAGCATTCTTTGTCATGACAGTTCAAAAGTAAAACATCTCAGCTTGACATTCACATACTACATGAATTGGATTAATTAATTACAAAATCGATTCTGCCTAGTTTACTGCTAATAAATTAAGCTATAACTGAGTTTGTAAACTTACCAAACCTGCCATATATATTAAGCCACCATACATCTGTGCATTGATTATTGTTTCGACCTTGAGGTTAGTGTATTAATCGCTAGTCTCTCTCTCTCTCTTAGACATGGTGCAATAATAATTTTTAACCTAATAGATCTCGTACTGTTGCCCAAGGAAGCAAAAAAGAATTTCTAACTTTATAGATCTCACACTGTGGGCCAAGTTCTGACCCTTGTCACATCACCGTGGTATTACATCTATGTGCTCGTTTGACAACTACTTCAAGGGAAATTTTGACAAATGAGAATGTGACCGACTCACACGACTAGTAACAAAATCGCACAACTTCACTATAATGGTACACAAATGCCAAACATTTTTCTACTCTGATAGCTTTTTTCCTTGGACTACTTGCCTATGGAATTTTTTTTAACTCTTTCTTGTTTTCCCGACCGTACCGAAAGTCATAAATTTAAATGAAATTCGAACAAATATCTTGTTGCACAACTCCCAAGCCAGGTTGCTTCCTATGCACATGAACTTACGCTTCAGAACTAACAGGTCTTATTTGGGGTGAATAATAAATAGGGCTATGACAAGAGAATATTCTTATCATTGTTTTGACTCTCAAGTATATATTCGACACAGTAAGACACAGTTACTCAATCGAGAACCACATCACTTAATCTAAAAACATATAAGATTTTAACAGATATATACTCGAGAGTCAAAATAATGAAAAGAATATTCTCTTGTCATAGCCCTAATAATAAAAAAGGTTCTAATATTTTATCAACCATTTATGTGTGTCATTTCAGTGAAAAGTTTGTGAAAAGCGGTATTTGTTGTTTGGAACCGATATCTTATATTGCCGTTACAACTGTAGTGCAACGAGCAAAGTGGTTGAAACATTGTAACAACATAAATAAATGAAAAGAAAGCATGTCCGACAATAAACGATGTCAATCAAATTTCTTATCTCCAACACTCTCAACCAAATTCTGCTGACGATGCCAAAAATGCCAACACTTAATCTACGAATGTTACCTTTACATCGAAAAGAAGTAAATTATTTACAAAAACAACAAAAACGTGTTTTGGCACTAAAATGGCGTCTAGTGTATGACGCCAGCGCATTTGATTTCTGGGTTCATTTAGTTGTATAAGCTGAGTGCAAAGATATATTTCAGGCTTTATTGACTGACGTCAGATCGCAGATTTAAATATGAGTATATACATATATAAATACAGTGTATCACAAAAATGGGTACACCCCTCATATTTCTGCAGATATTCAAATATATCTCTTCATGAAACAACACTGACAAAATGACACTTTGACAGAATGAATGATAAGTATCGATAATCGATAATCAATAATCGAAATACTCCAATGAAAGAAGGAACAGGCGATTTTGACTAAAGTTAAGATTTTACACAGCCTAACATCACAAGTGCATTTGAAAAGTTTTGATTATCACACAAGCCGAAAGGTCTAACATATAAAATCAACAGTAGGTTCTCTGATATAACATGGGTGCGTTAAGAATGTTTCTGTTTAATGCACAATTTCACAATGATACTTGACTTTTTCTTTTTAAACTTAAATTCAAGCAATTATCACAGCACAAGCAGTAAGGTCAGGCATATAAAATCTACAGCACTTTTTATGCACAAGGGCGCGTTCGAAATGAATTGAAGCATGATACTTTTGCATTTTAAACTTTAATTCAAGCTATTATATATATATATATAAATAATTTTATAAAATCTACAGTAGGTTCTATACAGTGCAATGTAGACAATATATTGTGAAAGTTACTGCGAGAGTCATATGAAGCTTCCTCCGCGTGCATCGCGATTGGTCTCCAATCAGAGCAGGCGATCAATCGATTTGATTAAAAAATGACAATAAAAAAATGTGTGAATCATTCGGTGATCATTATTCAATCCCAAGCATTATCGGATCACCCTACTAGTATATATCTCTTTCTTTCTATTTCTCTCTCTCTCTCTCTCTCTCTCTCTCTCCATATATATATATATATACATATATATTTAATTCACTTTCAGTATATATATATATATATATATATATATATATATATATATATATATATATATATATATATATATATATATATATATATAAACTGCATCAATCAATTTATTGCAGATTAGTAAAATATCAATATTTCACGAAATGTATGTCACAAAACAATAAAAATTGTATAATCAAATGACTATTTTAAGGTTTGTTATTTCCCAAAATTTTATTCAAATTCATGCGATATTCAAAGTTATGACATTTTATTCTTTATCAAGGAATTTCCACTGTCCATCGCTTTATTGCAAGTCTCTTAAAATGTTGTATTAGGGCAAAAATACAATGTCCAATCATGAAAACTTTACTTTTTATTATATTTTTCTGTTAAAGAATAATAAACAAAAGCACATCATAGGTGCTAAGCCTCAAATAAATGAATTATTTATTGCCTTATCCACCATTTTTTGAAATAATTTTAAACAACCTTTTGTCCACTGAAAAAGTCAAGTGTTTGATCTGAAAAAAGAGTTATAGTTCTGGCGACATCAACTACTTTCCTCCACAGGGTATCCTTTTAAGTAAATTGCTATCCTCTCTTATAAACACCTCTTTCAATATTGACCAGAGATGTCCAATGATCCGGAGAACACGGTGGCCAGCTCATGAGGATTTGTCCAAAGAAGCCCATAGATTCAAGGAAGGCTGCAGTTGTCCTAGCAGAATGGGATGGTGCATTGTCATGGATAAAAATCATCTGAAAGCGACGTGACAATGGTAGATCATCTAGCCATGGTGACAAATGTTTATCCAAAAAGGCCGTGTACGCATTGCTAGTAAGTTTTACATCTTCTGGAACTCGGAATGGTCCAACTAACTTATCCCTAATGATTCCCACCCAAAACATGACGACTCCATCTTCTTGTTGGCGATAAACTCTGTAAGGGATTGGAGCTCCGTTCGAGTTCCAAACTTTGGCCCATCCATCCGGACAGTCAAGAGTAGCACGGGTCTCATCTGTAAATAGGACAAAATCCATTTTCATGTAATTCTGTGTCTAAACCATTCGTTTTTCCCTATGTTGTTTGCTCAATGGAAGCCTTGGAATAGTTTTGATGTTCCTCACCATCTTATTCAACACATTACATCAGGTCTGCCTGGATCTTGGAGCGATTCCAGCTCTTGAAAAAATGGAAGCACTGGTGCTGCTTGGGTTTCGGTTGAATTCCCCACGAATTTTCCGATTATCACGATGTGAAAGGTTTTTCCTGGTACCCTTATCCTTTCTGGATTTGGTGTTGGGGTTGTTCACGAATGAAGCTAAAGTTCTTGGATCCCTTTCCAGCCCCTTGGCAAAATCTTTCATAAACAATCGTTCTGCGAGTTCAGAAACAGTCCTTTCCTTTTCGATAACCGTTAATCGCCCTTTTTCTTTGCATGTTAAAAGACCTGAAATAAAGCGATTGACAGTATAACTTACTTGATAATAAATAAAATGTCATAACTTCGTTAATATCGCATGGATTTGAAAAAAAATTGGGAAATAACTAACCTTAAAGCAGTCGTTTAATGATACAATTTTCATTTTTTTTGTGACGTATATTTAGTGAAATATTGACATTTTACTAATCTGCAATAAAGCTATTGATGCAGTTTATATATATATATATATATATATATATATATATATATATATATATATATATATATATATATATACTGTTGCCACATCTGGGTAAGAGCTGCTAGAAAGGACTTATCTTGTCTTGATAGAGTTCAAAATAGACTTCGTAGCCGCATAGGAGATGTCATTTTTTCTTCCCTATCTCAAGGATGAGATGAAGCGAGTTTGTCTTTGCTTTATCGTTATTTTCATGGCAAGTGCTCGACTAAGCTCCCATCTATGCCCCCCCCCCCTCGCCAAACTTTCACAAGAAACACTCGTCTAGCTGAAAACACTATTAATAATTCCCCCCATTCTATATATGTGCCTAAACCTAAACGTAGATTCCATGAACAAACCTTCTTTCTTAGAACTGCACGCCTGTGAAACTGTCTTCCGTTTTCCTGCTTTCCAACTTACTACAATATGGTCGTCTTCAAGTCCAATTTAAACAAGTTCTTGATAAGCCGTTCCACTTAAGTTAACAAATTTACTGAATTTCCATTACTGAAAATAACTATATTGTCCAATTAACTACGGTACACTCTTTAACCCTTATCCTCGAGTGGCCCCTGGGCCTTGATAAGTGGTGATGTCTATGTAATACACACACACACACATATAGCTCTCCTTGAACACACACACACACACACATATAGCTCTCCTTGAACTTATGATCAGGCACTTATATATATATATATATATATATATATATATATATATATATATATATATATATATATAAGTGCCTGATCATAAGTTCAAGAAGAGCTAATTGAACTTATTCGTCAGTCCGGTTTGACGTCGAAAGTTAATGGGACTGACGAATAAGATGTCGAGCCGAAGTTATCCTAAATCTCGGCTAAACCGATTAATTAAATCTGAGTATTTTTAACGCATACACATGTATATATAACTTTCTTGAAATAATAAGTCATAAGTTTTCAGGGATCATCAGTTGAAAAACTGTTTCGGATATTAAAAACAAAACAGTTAATTAAATCATATCTTTCCAGCGGTGTGGATCAGACACCACCTCCATTATATAAAAGAACACACACGGCATAATCACGTTGACCAGTACTAAGTGAGTGAGCTCTACTAAATTGGGACAGGTACTGGATGTGCTCTCAGCTTATCTCGGCATTATTTCCAGTCATCCTCAATTTTTCTTTGCCACTGGACTAAAACAGTGCCGATTCAGGAGAAGTATGGTTGAAGATTGCGCAACCCTTTTCTTACAATTACACGTGCAGCTATCCCTACAGGGGGGCGTCCTTTGTCCTTTGAAACTGAACAGATGCATCAGACACACACACACACACACACACACACACACACACACACACACACACACACACACACACACACACACACACACACACACACACACTCACACACAAATTAATTTGTTATTGTCTTTTATTAATCATAGAAGTAGTATGGAAATGCCGTCGGTGTTTTCAAATTCATCTAAGTAATGGGGAGTTTTACTTCTGTACATGAAAATGAAATAAGCCGCCCCTTTTGACGGGGCGCATATGTTTAAGAAATGTACGTTTAATATTTTGTTTTTAAGTAGATAAAAGTTTATGTACGTCGTTGCCTGGTTTTAAATTCGCCGAAATACGATATTTTAATTTACGTAGACTTCTTATTTATTATTATTATTATTATTATTATTATTATTATTATTATTATAGAGCTAATTGATTATTTTATTGCATCCAATATGCAAGTATAGTGATTTTAAAATTTCAAAATATATATGATTAGGTGCGATCAACTGGCATCGAAACTAAAGCATATAGCTTTCTAGCTTTATTCGTTACCATCTAAGCTAAGCTGAAATGCATACTAAAACATTAAAAAAGACGCTGGTAAACGCATAAATGTATATTTGTGCACACGTAGAGCTTACACATTACGTTAAACTAGCAAGTTCCATTTTTTTCTATCTTGACTTCCTAGCAGTTAATATTCCAACTAAAATTGAAATCGATTTAGTTACACAGGACCGAATGCCTCGTATATAAAGTTTCAAGTATGTAAACCAAAAATTGACAGTTTGGCGAAGACTGTTCCGATATAGATAGATTTTATTTTAAACGCCGTTTCAAATCCTATACAATTGTACACTGCGTAGAAAATATGCACAAATAGAATTGTGTGTAATAGTGAAATGAAAAAAAATCCAATAATAAAACAGAAAAATAAACAGACAGTGAATTATAAAAGTTCTTTTTTAAAACAAGGTGCAAATTAGTGTTTATACTAATTTGCACCTTGTTTTAAAAAGAACTTTTATAATTCACTGTCCGTTTATTTTTCTGTTTTATTATTGGATTTTTTTTCATTCCACTATTACTATTATTGAAAGGTGATAACGTACGTACAAACATACATGTGTGTAAAGGTGATAACGTACGTACGGATATTTATGTGATAACGTATGTGCCAATATAAATGTGTGAAAGGCGATAACATAGTTCAAACATACACGATACAACACATGTACGATCATAAGTGTGTATGAAAGGTGATAACGTACGTACAAACATAATATGTGTGTGAAAAGTGATAACATACTTAGAATGATAAGTATGTGTGGAAGGTGATAACGTATGTACAAACATAATTGTATTTGAAAGTTTTAACGTACGTACAAATATAACACGTGTGTGAAAGGTGATAACGTACGTACGATTACGTATGTATAAACAGTATGTGTGTGAAATATGATAACGTACGTACGAACATAAATGTGTATGGAATGTGATAATGTACATTCATGTGTGAAAGGTGATAACATACGCACAATCATAATTATATGTAAAAAATTGATAACGTACGTACGAACAAAAATGCATGTGAAAAGTGATAATTTACATACAAATACAAATGTGTAGTTCAAGATCATAAATGTATGTACGTACAAATATGAATATGTGAAAGGTGATAACGCACGTACCAATGTTATGTGTGTGAAAAGTGATAACGTACGTACGAATAAAAATATATGTGAAAAGTAACAATTTACGTACAAACATAAATGTGTGTGAAAGGTGATAACGTATGTACGAACATAAATGTGTCTTAAAGGGATAACGTACAGGGTGGAACGATAAAGTTGTCGCCCTAAAGAAAATAACACCACGGCTTTATTTGAAAATTTTTATTGAAAAAAATCTATTCAAGTAACTTCATTATGTGGTAGAGCTGACATCTATTTAATGTAACCACCTTCAGCTTCAATCACTGTCTCGATACGGGTCCGGAATTGGAAGCATGCAGTTTCTAAACCCACTGGCGGGAGCTCGGCAAATACTCGGCGGATGGCGGCGATCAGACTGGCGTTGGTATTGTAGGTCATGTTGGAGATATTCTTGACGTATGACCAAACGAAATAGTCCATCGAGTTAAGATCGGGGGAGGTGGGTGCGCAGGGAGACAAGGAGACAAAGTCGTAGAACTCCTTCTGAAGCCAAGCCTGAGTCTCTTTGGACTTGTGAGATGGCGCCGAGTTCTGCTGCCAAATGCGGGGTTTGCAAGCGGCCACTTGATTTCACCACCCCCTTCAGCACATCCAGGTACACTTGGTGTTGATTTTCAAGCCGACTTAGAAGATGTGAGGTGTCATGATTTGGCCTTCACTTGAAACCACACCAAGTGTGGCTGGAAATTTTGTTTTCATCACCTTGGACACGCCCCTGTTATTCATGACAATCTAGCGATGCCTTTTGAGGGTGCTGGCAATGGTCCTGTTGTCATAACTTGGATCGGTGAGTTGTACAGCAGTACATCACTGATCTCGCTCGTTGAATATTGTGCCACTTTCAGACATGATAGAAGGCTCTTATTGCTCTTCAGATTTGTACATAACTGGCCAACTAGTAGATTGTCTGCAAAAAAAAAAGAAAAAAAAGAAAACCGGTTTTCATCAAACGGAAACGGAATCATGTCGTCTTTTCTAGGGCGACAATTTAAGCATTTCGAATCTGTATGTACGAACATGTGTGTGTAACGTGATAACATATGTACAAACAAATGTGCGTGAAAGGTGATAACGTACGTACGAACATAAATGCGCAAAAAGCGATATCGTATGTGCAAACATAACTGTATATGAAAGGTGATAACGTACTTACCAACATATATGCATGTGAATATTAGGAGAAATCTATAGGCATTATAAATCACACCTCTATAGCCACCTACATATAATTTCACATAAAACTTATACATTACAGTTTTTGTGCTATTGCTATCTACTTAAATTTATATTAATTAGTGATAATGGAACTGTTTTACTTACACTATTTTCGCAACACTTTCATCGAATCCACACTTCACTCATGTCTATAGCTTTTATTTGGTGTTCATGCTTTTTGCTCTTTGTTTTATTTGTTGTTATTTTGTTTTGTTTTGTTTTCCAAAATCTTTCCTTGAAAAACAGGCCTTTTTATCTAAACATATTTGGCGACTTAATGATAGAAGTATTCCCTTTAATTTAAAATAGGAAACAATAGGATCTTATAAAGGATATATGCCAGGGGACAAATTCTGCGCACTTTTTAGATATGAAACCCTTAATATTTTAAAATATAATGACACTAAATCCATTCTCTTAAACTTAAAAGATGAAATTCTTACGGGATGCATTCAGAAACGTTGGTTTAGATTCGACAAATTTAAGCCACCATAAATCATAAAATTTTCTTATTACTAATCTATTTTAAAATTTATAATTTATAACTTAATAAATATTATTAATATAGTTTTATTACTATTATTATTATTATTATTATTATTATTATTATTATTATTATTATTATTATTATTTAATATTTTACCATTATTTTCTATTTTATTTTATTATCTATTTCACTTTGAATTTATATGTTATTATTTTTTTTTAAATTAATATTAGTTCTATAAATATTATAGTTACTATAAATAATATTATTATTTAATTACTACCAAAAGATTCATGGTATTAATATTATTGATTCTATTAATATTACTATGTTTAAAACATTATATAAAAAAATGACTAATTTATAAGTAATTAGTGGTTATCTCCCTTTGAACAATAAAAGTTTTCTTTATTTTTCTATTTGAGTATCATTTTTCAAAAATGGCGCTTATCTCCCTTTATAATTGAATTATTTAAGTTAAATTAAAATATAGCGTTTCCAACGATTTTAAACTGGTAATATTATTTTATTAGCGTTTCCTTTGAAGTTTGTATATATCAACATTTTCAACCATTCATAAACTACATTTAACTTCCCAATGAATGCATTGACGATGATACTTTAAAGGCGGGCGAATAAAAGATATATATATATTATTAGAAGTATTAAAGATATCCTCTCTTAACTTTTCCACCCGATTTTATTTTATTTTACCTTACTTTGTCTACCAACATCAAAATAAGTAACTGTTTTTCTTTATATTTTAAATATTTTCCAGATATATCTGCCTTACTTAAAAAAAAATGCTAGTTTTATTTTTGGTGTCTTTAAACCCCCATCCACTCTTTTTACTGATGAGGAGACTTTGTTTTATAAAATCAAATGATAAAATTATTGTCCAAGACCTATTGTCTCAATAAAAACATCGTTTCCGAAAAGATCGTACAGTTTATTGATTTTGTTTGTTTTTCCTTGTGAAACCGATTTTTAATTTTTAATTTTAATTATAAATTATCTATCATTTTACTTAATATTAAAATAGCTCTAGGATATCTATGCCTATCAAGCTTATTATATATCTACATTACAACGAGCACTGTTTTCTTTTAATTGTATTAATGAATTTACATTAAAATAAACTCTGCTCTTTAGACTCTTGTTCTAATCCAATATATATATATATATATATGTGTGTGAGTTTATGTGTGTGTGTGTGTGTGTGTGTGTGTGTGTGTGTGTGTGTGTGTGTGTGTTGCAAGGTTTAAGAAATGCCGAGAAACAGATGTAGACATTCGTTCAGGTATATCTGCGAGGAAACGTGCACACATTTTTAAGCAAGCTTCGGATCAACACCCGATAAGGGAAGAAATTAATAAAAAATAAAAGAATATATACATGGCTCTATCTCAGCGGCTGTGTTAGCAGAAAGACGTAAGTTGTGCTTCGAATATTTGCCATATGGTAGATGGGAGACCGGACGTCATGAAAGTAAGTGCTTTTGTGCGTCATAGAGAGAGAGAGAGAGAGAGAGAGAGAGAGAGAGAGAGAGAGAGAGAGGGGAGGGGGAGAGAGAGAAAGAGAGAGAGAGACAGATAGAAGACAGAATGGAAAATCTGACGTCATCAACATATGCGTAGTTGTGTACGAGAAAAAGAGATCGTAACCAGGAGTGAAAGTGCGTGTGTTTGTGTGATAGATAGATAGATAGATAGATAGAGAGAGAGAGAGAGAGAGAGAGAGAGAGAGAGAAAAAGAGAGAGAGATAGAGAGAGATGGGCACGTTTAAAAAATTAGATCTATTTTGCCTTCATCGATATAAAAATAGTCTTTGAAAGATTTAAGATGCAAATATTTTATTAAAAATCATTAGATATTTTGGACATTTAGCAGTAGATGAAACAAAAAGAAAATTGTTCAACAAACAAATATATAACAAATAAATCCCACCAAAAAATAATCAGATACTCTTCTACCTACCTGCATATGTCTTTGTGTGTTAATTTATTTTAAAGCGTTTATTTGAAGCACAAGTAGTGACGAGTCTTAATTAATTTAAACAAGAACAAAATGGTTGACAATATTTTTTTTCACTTTTTATATTTGAGCGATTATCGAGACTTGACTAATGACCGTTAAATGTCGGCTATTTTTCTTGCTAGGTGCAAAGACGATTGGTGGTTTTTAATAAAAATATTTTAAACGTGGTTTCAGAGGCATATGTCAATTTTGTTTAAATTTTTTAAAAACCCTTAAAATGGCATATATATATATATATATATATATATATATATATATATATATATATTTAACTTTTCGTTAAATTATATCACGTGAAACTTAGCGTGATATAAAGCTCTTTGTTTGTAAACAAAGGGGGCACTTTAACAATGATGGTCAATGACAAAGACATTGGGCATCGTATTTACGAGCGTCAATCTTGTGGCTTGGAGGTAAAAGTGCTGACTATCAACAGGATGGCTGTAGGTTTGATTCCTAGCTTAGGATGGGGGCTAGTCTAGCCACATAAATAAGGTGTGATACAGCCAAACTCTGTCTGCAGATGAGCATATAACTCCCCCTTTGGGGTAGAGCAGTTTTCATTAAATTATATAGCCTGCTATTTACTTAGCTTAATGTGAAGATCTTTGTAAACAAGATGTGGAGCGCTTTAAAAATGGCGATCAATAAAAACATGGGAGATTTATTTTATGAGCGCATATTTCATAGTTTGCATGTAGAATGCCGACTTTCAACAAAATCGTTATAGGTTCGAATTCTTGGATGGGTACTAGTTTACCTATCCTAAAGAGTTCTTGTACAGCGACTCTAACTATATAAACCCACCCCCTTTTGAGTAGACCACATTTCGTTGATTCATATTGCCTACTACTTACTTTAATACGAAAAACTTTGTAAACAAAAAGTGGTCCACTTTAAAAATGACCATCAATGTTTATGTAAATATATTAGAGATATAAATTACCAGTGGATATTCAATGGCTACCAACTATCAACAAGATGGTTGTATGTCGAATCTTGCTTGAGGTAGGTGCTAATCTAGTAGCACTGTCAATCTGTTTATTAACTATATATATATATATATATATATATATATATATATATATATATATATATATATATATATATATATATACCTAAAACGTTGATTTGTTTTCTCGCTCTTAAATTAATATTAAAAGCCTACTTTTTTATTTAAAATTATTAAAACGAACCTCCTAACATACCCAGTCGTTCTTATGCGAGAGACTAAATAAATGTTAACTAATTTGCATATTCTTTGAAAAACAAACTTTAATTAATTAATCATTCATTTTTTTTATTGTTTCTTATTAAATGATTTGTTTCATATACGAAGCTATTTGGCCCAGTTCTATTTATGTATATTTTCTACATCGTGCATATTTGTATAGCATTTAGGATAAAACTGTTGTAGCAATATATATATATATATATATATATATATATATATATATATATATATATATATATATATATATATATATAAAAAAACCTTACTTCTGTGTGCAGACTAGTCTTTTCCAAACTTCTTTCTAAATTTTTGGTTTGAAGACTTTAAACTTGATATACAAAGTTTTTGGATTTGTGGAACATATTCGCTTTGATTTTTAGCCGGTAAAATAACTCCTAGGGGATCAAAATGGCCTGGAGTGAGTCGAATATTTCTATTTTTCTGCGCATGCGCTAAGTAACAGTTACACTGTTTTATTTAGTCTCTTGTATTTTCCTATGGATTTAGGTCATACGCTAAAGGGCAAGGCAGGACAGGTGTATGTTTAGCTTTCGATTATAGCTGATGGCAACCAAATCGTATATACTTTTTTACTTTTTAAATCGTTACTATCTATTTGGTACAATATAATTAGCAATAAAGAATTAGCTCTAAAAAAATATAAAATTATTTTCTCAACTTCTTTACTTACTCAGTGTTTGAAAGATTAAGAAGAACTTTAATGAAATATTCGAATATCTATGTATCTCATATAGAGATAAAGTGGTTCCTTGATTTCTGAGAACTTCAACTAAAATAAAATGGAACAAAAATATCTTTGTGTGTATAAGTAAAATTAAATACATACATACATACATACATACATACATACATACATACATACGTATATATATATAGTCATTTTATCGCATCTTTCGTAAGAAAGAAACCGCACATAGCATAAGATAGACTTACAATTAAAGCCTCGGCAGTCAGAGAAATGTGTTTGAAGAAAGAACGCGATATATAGTAAGATTGATTTATGACTGTCCGTCAAGTATAGCCCGCGGCACTCGAAATTAAACGAATCTTTGAAAGAGAATGCAAGAAGCCGAAAGGTTTAACGATCCAATGGACCAGGATGAAATGTTTGTTGAATACGAGACGGATGCAGCGCATATAATTCGTCCTTCCTGGTAAGACGCAGGAGGAGGAGGTGGATGAGAAAGGTCACCATTCACTTCACAGTTCTGATTCTTCTAGACGGATGTCAATCATGCATCACACAGAGGAATTCAACAACGGATTTGATTTCCATAAGTTTATTTAACTTAACTAGGAATGGTATAATAAAAAATATATATAATATAAAGCTGAATATGTGTGTGTGTGTGTGTGTGTGTGTGTGTCTGGTCACGAATAGGCTCCTATATGGTTGACTATTGTAAAAACTGATCACATATAATGATAGAAGATGTATCGAGACACAGGAATGAGTATGTTTGATCTGGCAGAACGGTGGTTCATTAAAATTGTGGGATCTGCTTTCGCGCCTGGTCCACAAAATATGGAAATAAAAAATTTAAAAATGAAAAAAAAAAAAAAAACGTTTACAAGGGTTTTTGATATAGATGTACATATACTTTGACCAGTATGTTTTAACTTAAATAGGAATGGTATAATAAAATTGTGGGGTCTGCATTCGCGCCTGACCTCTATAGAATGGAAATATGTCACAAAGTTATACAAGGTTTTTTAATATAGATCCACAGAATATAGTGATAACTGTTTCAGTGTGAACAGGTATGGTATAATAAATTATGGGGTTTATCTATTTTATTTTTACTTTCATCATATTTTGCTTTGGTTTTGATACCCCCAAATTCGAAGCTATCTCTTTACAACCCTTCCTTTCCAAAGCCTATCATACTTTCATAAATCAGAGTCCATTTTTTGTAGGCTGATTTTGAACCCAGTCAACGACGGGTACTTTTGCTAGTGTATATATATATATATATATATATATATATATATATATATATATATATATATATATATATATAATAAAGATTTCTTCTTGTATAAACACGAATCTCTATATGTTCATTTTTCCATAATCGTTTTACACGTACTTGTTGTACATATAGCCGATTCTGCTATCACACAACTCATCAGCGACAAACAAATATTAAAGACAGTTACATACATGAAACTAGATGTGCATATATTAAAAATATTTATAATAATAATAATAATAATAATAATAATAATAATAATAATAATAATAATAATATATGTGTGTATATATATATATTTATCTTTCTCTCTTTCTCTCTCTCTATCACTCTTTCTCTCTGTATATATATATATATATATATATATATATATATATATATATATATATATATATATATTATGATTAGGGCTATGACAAGAGAATATTCTTTTTATTATTCTGACTCTCGAGTATATATCAGTAAATATCTTATATGTTTTTAGATAGAACTCTGTTGTTCTCAATTGATTAACTGAGTCTAACTGTGTCGGATATATACTCGAGAGTCAAAACAATTAAAAGAATATTCTCTTGTCATAGCCCTAATTATAATATATATTTTTCAATATCAAAATACATATATATTTCATATTAACCAAGAATCATTTGTGTGATAACACTGGTCACTGAATTCGGACCCTAGACTGAAGTCACACTTGCCACCACGGCCATCGAGACAGCTATACGACTAATCAAAGAAAGGGAAATATATTCATTAAATGAACACAGGCAATCTCAGTTTTCGTTTTCTTATAAAACTCGAAATAATGCGACCATCATGGTTCTTTTGATGGGATTTTGAAACTTTACCTGATAATGTATTAATTGATACGGGCGCATACTTATATAAGTTCCTGCATATATTGTTCAAGTGAGACATGTTTTGTAATACTTGCGTATATATATATATACGTGTATGTGTATTTGCATGAACATCTGTCTAATACAGCTTTCATATATATTCACATACACGTCTCTTCTTAAGTGTACACACGTTTGAGTATTGTTGTTTTGATTGTTTTTGTTTTCTTGTCCTTTTTATGAGACAAAAGGTGGAAAATAAAGGCTCAATAAAAGGTCGGGAATATGAGAATGTATCGCGATTCATGAGAACAAGTGTAACGGCAGTCGTTCGCAAATCTCATTTCGATGTGTCTCGCGGCTTCCAATTCTTCAAGTAGGAAATTCTTCTGTTGTATCATGGAGTTTGCTGTCAAATACCGACCTGTCTTCTTACGTCCTACCAACACCATTGGTGTTTGACTTCTAAGCGATTGTGTTACACACCAAACGCACCATAACATCACCGCCGCCTCCACATATGTTTTTGTTTGTTCTGAGAAGGAGGAAAACGTCCTGTTTGGAGATAAATCAATATTGTATGCGTATTGGATGACAAAGGAAAAAATAAACAAAAAACAATGGGAATCAAAGAAGAAAGAAAGAAAAAAAAAGAAAATAACAAAAAGAAAAAAAAAAGGAAGGAAAATATTTAAAAAAAAGATTGGAGGAAAACGAGATTAAGAAAAGAATTGAAGAAAAGAATAAAATGATTACAGAAAAGAATGAAGAAAAATAAAGGGGGAAAAGAAGGGGAGAAAGGAAAGAAAATAAAGAAGGGAATGAAGGAAGATAAAAGAAAACACAGGAAAGAAGAAAGGAAAGAATGAAAGAGGCAGAAGAGAATAAAAAAGAGGATGGAAGGATGAATATAAAAAGGAAAGAAAGAATAACAAAAAGAAAAAGGAAAGAAATGAATGAAAGAAGAAAAAAGCAAAGAAACGAAATAAGGATGGGGGAAGGAAGAAGGAAAATGATAAAAGAAAGAAAAAAGGAATAAACGAAAGAAAAGAAGTTAGCACGGAAAAGGAACAAAGTAAATGATAAAAGAAAGAAAGAGCGAACACAAAGAAAGAGAGAGAGAAATAAAGGAATAGAAAAAAAGAAAAGAAACAAAATACCTACGTCAAAGGAAGGAGAAAATGTATAAAAATGAAACAATAGAAATAATTTAGGAAAAGACAAACGAAAAAAACTTAATGAATGAATAAAAGAAAAGAAGAAAAGAATTGGTGACGAACGAACAATCTACAAAATTACGAACAAGACGCAAAGAAAGTTTTAAAAAAATATGGATGATTTTGAAAGTTTTATATTTGAATTCAGAAACACGAAAAATATTTTATCCGGGATATGTTTTTACTTTCATTCTTATTCCTTTCTCTCTGTCTTTTGTAATTCTTTCGTCCTTTTTCTCTCATTTCCTTCTTTCATTTTTTGATTGTTTCTTTCTTATTCTTTCTCTCTTACCTGTCTCCTTATTTTAGTTCTTTCTTCCGTTTTCTTATTTCTTTTTTATGTCTTAGTTTTTTGTCTCTTTCTTTTATTATCTCATTCCTTCTTTCTATAATATCGTTTGGTGTATTTTTCCTTTTAATTTTAGTGCCAGTGATGAGATGTGAATGTTTGTATTATTTATTTGAAAACTTGCTTATAGTATGAACTCAGTTTTTTCAGTAAAATTTAAATTTTTCTAATATGGACCGTAGTGTCTTTATCTTTTTATACACTCCTTCATTCTCTTTTATTTTTATCATCTCCCTTCTCCGCCTTTTCATACAAATGCGTGACAAAAATTCACCTACATTAATATATAACTAGCGGCACAACAGTATTCGATTTTAGAACAATTCATATTGAATATCGGAATGTTTAACACACAATGATAAAGTTTTAAAATACTTAGTTATTCATTATAAATAATGTTTTGTCTTTATTGCTATATCCCCATCGCAAAAATAAATATAAGCTAAAATAATTAAAGAAATAATCGTCTATAGTATTGACTAATGTCTTGAATATTCTTGTTGGGGTATCGGAAATGTCACCGAGCAGGAACATCAATGACCTCCCAAATCACACCCTAAGATCATTTGTAGACATTTATACTGACGACACTACTCCTCAAAGGCCGTAAATGAGAAAGTTTTTTTTCTGATTCTCTTCTTTGATCTTGAGCACGTGGTGCAATGGGGGAAGAGGTGGATGGTTAATTTTAATGCATCTAAAACCCAGTTTCTCTCTTTACATCATCAACGATCTGATCCCCGTCTGGCCTCGATTGAAATGAATGGCTCTCGTCTTGGGGAGGCTCCATGTTTTGACAAGCTTCTGGGCTTGACCTTTACTCCTGATCTGAACTGCCGAGGTTGCTCGAAAAATGGTGGGATCATTCTACTACTCCAGTATATATCTCACTGCTGATGCAATTCTTTACCTCTATAAGAGCCAAGTATGTCCAAGGAGGGAGTACTGTTGCCACATCTGGGCTGAATCTGCTAGAAGCACCTTATTTTACCTTGATAGAGTTCAAAATAGACTTCGTAGCCTAATAGGGGGTGCCATTTTCTTTTCCCTACAACCTCTTTCCCACAGAAGAGACGTTGCGAGCCTGTCTGCTTCATCGGCATTTTCATAGCAAGTGCGTGTCTGAGCTGCAATCTATTTCCCCCCCGTGAAACTTTAATGAAAAACACTCATCTATCTGAAACCATTATCATTAATTCTCCCAATTTTTTTTTATCTGTGCCTAAACCTAAACGTAGAATCCATGAACAAAGCTCTTTCTTAGAACTGCTCGCCTGTGGAACTCTCTTACGTTTCCCTGCTTTCCAGCTGACTACAATATAGTGGTCTTCAAGTCCAACGTGAACAAGTTCTTGATGAGCCGTCCCATTAAGTAATCCAATGTACTATATTTCCACTAATAACGATTACTACGATATTGTCCCATTAACTACTGTACACTAAGTAATCCTTATCCTCAAGTGACCCCAGGCCTTAATAAGTGGGGACTCCTTTGTAATAAAATATATTTGTCACAGAGATATACCTGGCCGGAAGAAATTAAACACGATTATTGGTCAGAATAAACAAAAACGTAATCGATTGCCTGAAATATAAAGTAATTCTAATTGATTCAATACCACCTGCTTAAATTATGCTATCCAAAAAGATTAGTTACAGATAAAAATGTTCTGACGCTAAATAAACGACCTCAATTCATGGCTATATTGATAGCGAATGGGGAAATCTCAGAATCTATCATATAAATTAAATCGAAATTGAGATAGTTTACTGGTGACCGGATCAGAGAAAACTACACCTCAATTCCTGTGCTAACCCGCACTTATTCACCGCCACCGGCTATAAAGATATATCATACTATTTTTATACATCAATATTTGTCATCATTCTTTGAAGAACAGCAGAAATACAAATGCTCTTATAGTTGTATCCATCCTTTAGTTCACAACCATTCCAGTCTCATTAATTATCCTCAAGTTGATTTTGGTCTTGATAAGTGGTGATTCAATACTATAAAAAACTATTGGTGAGATGGCATCGCATATTTTTTTCAACGATGGTAAATATTTTGTTTTCAAACTGTTCATAATATCAGTTCGCGTTTTTTTTTTTCAGTTAAAACATGGTGTTTCTTACTATTCTCTTCTTACTCTCCGCCTTCCTTCGTTCGGCGTTTTATTCTAACTACCTTCTCCATCAGCTGCTTCCTCTTCTTCATATTAAGTCCTTGCAAAAAGATACACCTGTGTTAATGTATAGATATCATTTGAACTGATAATGTTGATACAACTTAGCATATGGACGGAGATCTTTCACTCCCACACCTGATAAGAAATACCTGATCTCACTTATAATTTCCTTATGTTTTGGTTCAGACAAAGATGAAACAAAACGGGATGTCAAAAATGTATACACACTTGCGTGAAAGAAAAAAACAAACAAACAAACAAAAAACAACAACAGTAACAACAAGAAAAAACAAAAAAACAAACAAACAAAAAAACAAAGCAAAAAGCTTATTTTTCTATTATAGCTTTTTCAAGCTTCGGGCTTATTTCCGATTTGTATTAAATTTTGAGATAGATATTATAAATTTATTAGGAAAAATTCCCAAATTTTCATTTGTTTTTTTTTGTTTCACGGCATATCAACCCTTTTTACAGTTATTTAATGCTGATTACTGCAATTTTCGTAATTTCTTTTATAATTCAGGTTGTTTATCTCATCACATATTTATCTCTGGTGTTTGGTTTGCTTGTTTTGTAGAAAGAAAATGTTTTTTTTTGTTTTTAGCTTTGCAGAACACGATTGAGTTAGCAAACAGAAAAAAGCAATAACATCAATGTTTGATGCATTTTAGTTAAGAAATTCAGTTTAACTCCAATCTATGGTCCCTCCTCGCCAAACTTTCACGAAAAACACTCGTAAACAATAGAATTACAGATTAAGAAAAGTAATAAAACAAATTATTGACAATTGTTGGCTCAGTTTTAACAATCAATTTAAAAATTAAAATATGAAATAAAATAAAATATATAAAAAATATAAAATATAATATATATAAAATATAAAAATTCAAATATGAAATAAAATATTAAGTACTCCAATTACTTAATTACATAATATCTCTGCCAGAAAGACTGAAATGGTGTTACACATAATGCCATTTCACGAATAATTAATTCACGAAAATTAAGATGAGTTACATGTAGTTCCTCTATGTAAGCTTATATTTTAGCCAGGATGGTTCGAACTATATTAGCATGCTTTTTTCCAATCTGCGCGCTGACTAAAATGGCAACTACTGATAATCGTTTTTACTAGAGCTGAAGAATTTATCCAAAGTTGTTTTCGACTGGGATGGATAAGCGTTTTCACCAAATTCATTCTGATAAGTATCGTCGTTTCCGCTATTAAAAACAATATCCTTGCCGAGACAGGTAAAATTAATTTCCCAAAACTGTCCCTCTTGTTTACGAAAATTAAAATCAAGAAACAATGCTACTGAACATTATGTCTAGAAGAAATCGAAATTTAGAGAATATTGTTGAATTGATGATTTAAAGTAAAGATAAAATATTAAATTTCCAAATGAGAGGATGTAAAAGATTAAAAAAAAAAACAACTAATATATATATATATATATATATATATATATATATATATATATATATATATAACTACTTCATTTACTCACATAAAATTAATATACGAAAGTATAGATTTATGCGTAAATTTAAGTATTTACTTCAAAAGTGCTCAATACGTAGGTAGAGCTAGTTAGTAATTTATAAAATATATATGGCGATTAAGCTACACTGAATATTCGGCGTTTCATCTACTCTAGGATGCTGATTGGCTAACTAAAATCCTCAACAGAAGAGGACCATATAAAAACGAGAAACAACCACAGAATTCGCGCATAAACCTGACGAATCCTAGAGTGGATGAAACGCCGAATATTCAGTGTAGCTTAATCGCCATATATATTTTATAAATTACTATATATATATATATATATATATATATATATATATATATATATATATATATATATATATATATATATGGTAAAAAAATAGAGACTCCTATCCCCCTTTTTACCCCTTTTGGATGAAACTATATTAAACTAAAGCCCACATTACGAGCTCGTACGCCCAACAGCTATGTTTCAAAATTCATAAGTTTAGACCTAAAATTGGCGGAGGAATTTGGTAGAATCTGTAAAGGCCAACTCTTTCAACTTTGACCTTTTGGCAGCCAAATTATCGCCGCAAAACTGATTAAAATGCTTGCCGCATGTCTGAATACCCGTTATGTATAAATTTCAAATGTTTAAACCCAAAATTTGCAGAGTAATTTGCTAGGCGCCGCAAAGGTAAAATATTTTGAACTTTGACCCTTGGCAGCTCTAATTGTCAATCCAAACTGATTAAAAATTTTGCCCTATCTCTGAATAAAATTTATGTAAATTTTCAAATGTTAAGAAAGAAATTGGCTGAGTAATTTGGTAGAGACCGCAGAGGTTAATTTTTTAAAACTTTTATTTTTTTTTGGCTCAAATCAAATCAAAATGGTCGATCCATGTCCTAGTAACCTACATTTAAAATTTCAAGTGTTTAGACCCAAAATTGTCGGAGGAGTTTTGTAGAGTTCTCAAACGCCAAATCGTTGAACCCCTTGACAGCCATATTTAAAAACAATATTTTTTCTACTTAAATTTCCTTTTTTCCCTCTCAACCCATTTTATTATATGTATCTCTATTTTACTTCCTCTTTCATCTTTTTTCTCTATTCAACGCTGTCTACTCCCTCCTCTACCAACACTCCTCGTTTTTCACTCCCATCCCATTTAAAAGCCTCCATTAATAAACCCCATATAATTTTACTTTTTCGTTTCTAATCTAAATGTTCTCAAGCCGGTATTATCTTTGTATACACACATAGTGTTATAATATCGGGTTTTCTCCAGTATGGTAAAAATCCGGCTCCCCTTAAAAGAGCATTCTTGATTGGAAATAAATAAATAAATAAATAAAAATGAACTCAGCCTAGAACTTCGTTTTCACTAATCGAAAACAAAAACAAGAACAAAAAAATACTACGCGTAACATCAGAATATATAATATACTTATTTTCTAGCAAAAAGACGAAAGAAAATGTGTGTTTGTATATATGAAACTTGAGATGGCAATCATTTGTAGAGATGCTGCGATCATCATCATCATCATCATCATCATCATCATCATCATCATCATCATCATCATCATCATCTATGTGTGTGTGTGCGTGTGTGCGTGTGTGTGCATGCATGTGCGTTTATATATTTGAACTTATCTATATTATTATTATTATTGGCTCACAAGGAGCTTTCATACAGGTCATCAAAGATCTCATTGAATATAGCCTGTGGTGTTCCCTGGAAGCTGAGTGACAACAAGTCACCTAGGATTTTTCAGTACTCTCCACCTCTTTTGATACCATTTGCAGATCAATTTGCATTATCGCAACAGCTGCTTGCCATTGATTTCTCGTTGGCAGTGGCCTCTTGGTCTTTACTGGAATTTGAGTGACAATAAGCCTCCCAAGGTCCCAGTTCTTTTTGCACATACAGTGGAGGTCTGGTCAGTGCTCACTCCTCGGTCTTGACTACTTGGCTATTCGGTCTCACTCGTTTTTGGGGGAGGGGGACAGTGATGTGGTAATGGGGGATGGGAGAGTGGTTTGAGAAGTTATAGATATGCAGCTTACATGTTCTTGGTTTCGTGTAGCGCTTCATATTTTGTCTCTATTATTATTATTATTATTATTATTATTATTATTATTATTATTATTATTATCATTTTATGTATCTACATAAAATTTTATGTATCTATTTTCAGTATTTATATCACCGGTGCTCAATACTTAAGTAGAGCTAAGTAGTAATTTTCGGAAAATTCTGTGCAGCTTAATTGCCATATATGTGTTCAAAACTATATATATACATATATATATATATATATATATATATATATATATATATTTGTGTGTGTGTGTGTGTAAGATATCTGTTTTGTTATTTATGTCTGACAACACCGCATGACCTTGCTAGTTCGTTATACCATATACACGGCAAACTTACGTAAGTGTAAAAGTTTGCCTATGACGTCAGAAGACCCGCGTTTCATTGACGTCAGCGTCGCATATGGGCAGTTATTATAAGTTCTTCATTATGGATGGTTGGATTCCGTCGTTTAAAGCTGTCAATTTCGATAAACAGTTATTGCGTAGGTCGTACATGAGATCATGCTAGTGTCCCGTGATCGAGCGAATATAAGTCGGTGATTTGATTTTTTCTTATATTATTTTATCGATCGAAGTATTATGTCGTATTATTACGGATAAATATGGCCGTTTTCAGTCAGTTTCGATAGAATGAAGACGATCTCATCTATTAAAGTAAAACGACAAAACAATAAAAAGAAAATGTAATTTTTGGCATGCATCCATTCAAGCTTCGCGTTTTGTGCAGATAAAACTATTTTAAACTTAAGTGGAGTATTTTTGCCACATCTGTAACGTTTCATCAACTACTAGTCTCTCTCTCTCTCGTCGGCAGTCTGTAAAAAAGAGTCTATAATCTAATAATTCTCGCACTGTCACTCAATCTCTGGTCTCTGTCAAATCGCCGCGTCGGGTCCCTCCGCTGTGCTAATTTTACAAGTACTTCCAGAGAATTTGTTCTGATAAATTTGTTGCATTGTACCCTCTCAACATAAATACTCTAAACCAATCTAACTAGCAGAAAATGCCCACTTCTTTACTGTAAAGGTTCCAAGACACCGGAAACATTCTACTCTAATGGTTTCTTTCTTTTAATCGTTTGTTTATGTTATTCCTATCCTGTTCCCTTTTCCCCGACCATATCAACGTGCAAAATTGATTTTATCTTCTACTCTGAACAAAAGTATTGTTGCTAGCCCGGCGGTGTATGCTGAGCAAAAAAAAAAAAAAAAAAAAAAATACAAGAAAACGGTCATTTTTTTTTTAATTTGACCCCTTTTATGACCCCTTAAAATTTATTGTTTTCGGATCTAATCAAGTTAGTAAGTTAGATCCATGACCAAGGAACCTATATCTAAAATTTCAAGTGTTTAGACCCAAAATTATCGGAGGAGTTTGGTAGAGTTCTCAAAGATCAAATCGTTGAACTTTGACCTCTTAACAGGCGAATTTCTGGCCGAAAACCAATCCCATCCATTTTTCTAAATCTCAGTACCCTGTATATTAAATTTCGAGTCTGTAGACTAAAAATTGACTGAATGTTTGCGTAAGGGAAATGTACACAGACAGACACACAGACACACTGACAGATCCACAGACACGTTCACTTTTATAGATATACTAGCATGGGTGCCCGGCGTTGCCAGGGTGTTTGTGAGGTATATGCTGAGCAAAAAATGGTTAATTATTTTTAACTTTAACCCCTATTATGACCCCTTAGCATTTATTGTTTTGGGCTCAAATCCAGTTATTAAGTTAGATCCATGCCGAAGGAACTTATATCTAAAATTTCAAGTGTGTAGACCCAAAATTGTTGGAAGAGTTTGGTAGAGCTTTGACCCCTTAACAGCCAAGTTTCTGGCCGAAACCCGATCACATATATTTTCCCAAATCTCAGTACTCTGTATATCAAATTTCGAGTCTGTACACACGCAGACACACAGATACACACACAGACAGACAGACACCCTCATTTATATATATATATATATATATATATATATATCAAAATTATATAAATTATATTGTTGGGTAGAGCACTATCGTAAATTATCTTACTCGCTACTTAATTTAGCTGAAAAATGCGCAGCTCGCGGTTTGTTTACAAACAAACGTTTGAGCCCTCTACGAGTGACGGACGGATGTTTATTTAAATAGACATTCGGACAGATTAATTTCGGCCACCGATTCCGTAGTCAGGGGGTTAGAACTGCCGACTGTCATCACGACGGTTCTAGGTTCGATCCTCGGCTTGGGATAGGTGTTAGTCTAGCGGCACTGATGAGTTGTGAAACAGCGAAACAGGTCTGTATGTCGATGACTAAAATATATTTATAAAGCCCCCCTCTTGGGTAGAGCACTATCGTAAATTATCTTACTCGCTACTTAATTTAGCTGAAAAATGCGAAGCTCGCGGTTTGTTTACAAACAAACGTTTGAGCCCTCTACGAGTGGCGGACGGATGTTTATTTAAATAGACATTCGGACAGATTAATTTCGGCCACCGATTCCGTAGTCAGGGGGTTAGAACTGCCGACTGTCATCACGACGGTTCTAGGCTTGGGATAGGTGTTAGTCTAGCGGCACTGATGAGTTGTGAAACAACGAAACAGGTCTATATGTCGATGACTAATATATATATATATATATATATATATATAAACACGAATCAGTTTTTGTCAGTCAGTTACTGGGGTTCAGTAGCAACGAGCGAGCGTTATTTTTTACGTCCATGCAAGCTCTAATGGACGCAATTAGAAGATGCACAACCCCATGGAAATAAAATCATGTAAAATATAATCGGTGTCGTGGTCTTTCGTTAAAGGCCAACCACCAGAAAGCAAACTATAAATTGAGGTATGTACTTTGTTTGGCGGTGCCATGCAGACAAGGATATTTAAAGAACTGTTTCTAAAAATGTATATTTGTCCCGTTACGCGAATTGTCTGAATACAGAATAGCTATGACGTATACGTTATTGGTATTACGATTGGAACTCGTCTATATATATGCAACATTTACTGTGAGACGGTTTTTTATATACACGTTATTTATATGAGCACCGTATATACGCTCAAAGACGACAGCGGTATATTTGTACATACAAGGATTGTATACACACACTAGACGATACTGCCGTAACATACAGACGTGTCACTTATACAAATAATGACATCGTTTAGATGTCTATACGAGGCGCCTTAAATAAGTTTCCAGACTTTTTTCGTAATGGCAATTTTATTGAGAGTACAGACATGAAACTCTAGGCCCCTTTGAAGTAATCTCGTCCGGCTGCAATGCACTACATACATACATACATACATACATACATACATACATACATACATACATACATGCATGCATGATGGCAGCAACTCGTTCTCGAGTATTGACATATCTCTGGCTCAAATGACGCAAACATACGCGTAACTAGCAGCACATACCAGACGGTCACTTCTATGAACCTTCTATAGTCCAGCAGATCCAGTGATGACCAGGTCCAAGCTGTGGTGCCCTGAACACCTACCAGGCCAGACCCTGGAAGTTCCAGTGCCTTTATTGCCATTCACGCCCATATCTGCAACAGTCTTTATGGAATGTCCTTTTACCGTTTCAGGCGATAGCCAGCCCTTTTGTTATCGAGATACACACTGATTGCAAAATGTGTGTTCCATTGCATATGAAGTAATGCCTGTGTTGAAACTTTTTACACACACACACACACACACACACACACACACACACACACACACACATATATATGCATTGAGTCAGAACTAATAAAGAAAGGGTCACAATGAAAATATAAACAATACTGAATATCACCATAAATACTATTTAACTCATAGCTGGAAAGAAAAATAATATTTTTTAATCCTGTCTATAGATATATCAATATACAGAATAAATCAAATCATCAACGCACGGGTTTAGTCTTTGAATCACATATTGATATCAATCATTCGTCTTAATAACAATCAACAATCAGTCATCCACCATTTTGTATACTTGGCCACGTTCATATAAATTGATCTCCTGAAATAACCATAAATTTCCAGCCGGAGTCGACAGGGATTTCGTGCTTGCTTATTCAATTATATTATTCCCAATAAATTTTTGCACTAAAAAAGTACGGGTAATCTTAGATACAGGAAGACTAAACATTTGACTATTATCTTCCTTATAAGACATAATATACTGTCGGAAATAATTTCCTTGTATTTCGTTCGCGTGACGCAGCAAGGAGATATAGTTACGTTGCTAGTATCCGAACAAAATAAATCATCTGTTTAATGATATCATCTCCGAAAACACTAGTATCAATAAATTAATGCATAATATACTATTGGAAATTATTGGCAACATAAAAAATATAACTCACTAAATGTATTTCACTCAAGTGATAAAATAAGTCGATAAGCTTGCAGAGCTGGGAAAATTGTAAAAAACGATTTATCGCAGAATAGATGCTGTCGTGACGAACAGTCATATACCTCCCTACGAAAAATGATGTGATTTCTAGGAGGATGGTCTCATTACAACAGAACAGATACTACATAACTCCTCCTCAAAAAGAAGGTAATATCTGGGAGGATTGTTTTATGTCAACAGAACATATACTACACTACCCTAACATCAGTTTGTAAAAATGTACAAAAAGGATAGACAGTATGAATTTTTTCACTTCAACGATGGTACAATAATATCTACGGTCGCGCTGGATGTCAATAGAATGGAAATATGTCACTAATAAGGGTTCTGGAGATATATTAATAAAATAGGTTTCAGTTCAACAAATAATAATTTACTGGAGTCAGCATTCGCGCTGGGCGTTTATAAAATGCATGATAACAATTTACAGCTGATGAAGGATATCTCTGTGAAATTTCAAAGGGCCGCGTTAGTGTGTGTGTGTGTGTGTATATATATATATATATATATATATATATATATATATATATATATATATATATATATATATACAGGGTGACCCCCACCCCCCCAAAAAAAAAAAACAAAAGCTAAATGGAGGCCATCTAGAACATATGCTGCAGAACAGAGAAAAAAGGCCAAAGGCCCTAGTGTTTTGATGTGATGTTTTCAATATAATAAACTAGTTATGAAGAAAGTTTAATTTCATTCAAACAAAGCACTAAGAAACGGGACCTAATTAGAGTTGGGGCCCGTTTTTTTTGGTTCACCCTGTATATATATAAAAATGAACGTGTCTGTGCGTCTGGTTGTGTGTCTGTGTCTCTCTGTGTGTTTGTGTGTACATTTCCCTACGCAATAACTCTGTCAATTTTTAGTCTACAGACTCGAAATTTTATATACAGGATTTGGGAAAATCTATGTGATCGGTTTTCGGCCAGAAATTTGGCTGTTAAGGGGTCAAAGTTCAACGATTTGACCTTTGAGAACTCTACCAAACTCCTCCGACAATTTTGGGTCTAGACACTTGAAATTTTAGATATAGGTTCCTTGGACATGGATCTAACTTAATAACTGGATTTGAGCCCAAAACAATAAATGTTAAGGGGTCATAATTGGTGTCAAAGTTAAAAAAATTGGCCTCTGCGGTCTCTACCAAATTAATCAGACAATTTCTGGTCAAAACATTTGAAATTTTATATAAAGGGTATTCAGAGATAGGGCAAGCTTTTTAATCGGTTTGGGTCGAAAATTTTTAGTTACCAATATATAAATGGGCACTTTTCTACAGGGGGGGTCGCTTTTTTCGTTGATATTTTTGAAAGTCATTCTCTCCTTTCGATTATCTAGCCTTAATTAAAACCTACGTCACTTCCGGTTTGGTGGTGGTGGTCTTAACAGCAAAGACGTCATGTTTTTCCCATTCTTTTCTTCGTTCGGGGTACGGGTTCGAGCCTGCCTTCCTACTACCACTTTTTTTTTTGCTCAACACACATCTAAACACTCAGGCAACGATTAATATATAAATATATAAATTATTCTTTATATAGCTACATACGGCATAATCACGTTTGGCACACCCATTCCCGTTAGATAACCGAAGTTAAGCAACAATGAGCATGACCAGTACTAAATGGGTGACCATTTGGGACTTTCATGTGCTGTATGTGCTCTCCGCTTATCTCGGCATTGTTTCCGCCTGTCTTTGACTTCTCCTTGCCACTGGACTCAAGCACTGTCGATTAAGGTGTGTGGTTGGAGATTGCGAATCCTTTGTCACATAATTACATGTGCAGCTGCCCCTACAGAGGGTATCCTTTGTCTTTCGAGACTGAACGGAGGCATCGAGTTTTATACCCACAGACACTAGTTTTTCATACTTACGCAGTCATCAGTGTAAGGAGTGACAATTACTGTTGGACATGAAATTCGAACCCAGACATTTTTTTCTCTATTTACTAAGGCTTTACCCCAGGACCACCAAACAATTTCCATGAAAATGAAGGGAATTACGAAGTATTAATCATTCAGACGAATACATTAGACGATCTAGATTGTTTGAACGAGCGGAAGTCGTGAACATTGCATAAACACTAGTTAACATTCTTATTCCGCCGACGGTGTCTATCTTTTCTATTCTTAAAGGAGCTTGATAATTATAATTAAACAATAATTATTCTTTTTACCTACAAACACTAGTGTTTCATGCTTATGCAATCATCAGTGTCGGGGTGAAAATTTCTACCGGTCATAAGATTCGGACCCAGCCAAGATTCTGAAATATATATATATATATATATATATATATATATATATATATATATATATATATATATTTACCAGCCTCACGGCCTTTAAATCATGTTTAACCACTTCTTGGCTCTGTCTACATGTATATTGGCTCTCGCCTGCTAATGAACAGCTCAGCAGCCAATTCTTTGCTGCCGTTTAAAAATGGTAATATGAATATAAAGAAGTTACGTGCATTATGATCTTTAATTTTCTTTAATAGAAAAGCATCTAACATATAAAGTAACCTCGTCGGGGCTTCAAAATCAAACCCCCAAATCGTATAAGGTGACAAATCAAACTTTGTTTTAACTTGAAAATCTCCATTTGTTATTGTTGTATCGTGTTATTGGCGATATAATAAAGTATCTAGATACAATTTATATAATAGAAAAATACTTAGTCCTATATAGACGACTGGTAATATGAGATATTCTTTAAATAATTACGTAAAAGGAAAATGTCAGAAAGGGAGATAACTCATATTTTAGATTGAAGATTATAATCGATGTTGTCTATCTTATGTGGAAAATAAATATAATCAAATATCAACATAAGGTGTTTATAAGGGAGAAAAACAATGTAATTCTCACAAAGACTGAAGATCTCTCACGGATGAAACACGAACTTTTGTTGTAATTTGCTGCAATGTATTTTTGTATAAATATTATGGCCTACTTATGTATGGAGCACTGTTAAAATAAAATACGAAACACATGTTATTACGGTATTATATATTATACTTTTTTTTAAGTATACCTGTTTCTGTCTCTCTGTTCCACATTTTCTTGGAAAATACTAAGCCGATCTAGCTAAAAATTTGTGCGGATCTTTGTTATGATAAAATACAGCAAACTAAGTATTACGTTACTCGTTTGGTGCACAATTGGAGATTAATAGGGATTAGTCACTATAATGCCACATTTACGGTCGAAGTTCGGCATAAAGCACTCATTCTAAGTCAACAGGCTATAACGTTTGCCCGTTTCTATCAGGCTAAGATATTATGTTTGCTATATAATAACATACTCACGACAAATTATTTTTTAAATTATTTATTCTGACCCAGACGATTAGTAATAATGAAACATTTTTAAATAATCGCCTTAAAAGTGAGGGAAATGAATCACCTTTTAGATTGAAGAATATGATAAGAACTGTCTACCTTATGTATAAACAAATAAAAAATGACTTCATTGCATCCAGGTCAGCGCCGGGTAACTACAGATTGTTTATTAATGAAAAATTTGATCTTTGTAATTTTATTCTTCGGTCGTGAGAAAAAACACATTTTTTTTATGCGCATTTAAATGTTTTTTTTTCGGCATTCCTTTGTTCAAATGCACAAATGCATAATTGCATCCCCAATCGCCATGGCGGAAATAGCTATGGGCATTTTGAAACCTCTCAGATCGGGATGATTTAGCATCTAGTAAATCAAATAAACATGAATAATAAACAATGAAAAAAAAAATAAAACAACACTCTGGATACGGAAGAAAAAATTAACTGTATAGTGAGCCTCAGATAACAGGTGCAAAAATCAAATCCTCCACCTTTTAGAGGAAATATGATATTTTGGGATCGAACAGATGCTACATTTTGATTCATGGCAAAATAGATAACATTATTATAACGAACCACATTCAACAGTTTCTTTTTGATAAAATATGCACAAACGTGAGCAATCAATCTGTGGTTGATTATACGAGCCGCCATGTTTTTCTCACCACAATAGAATGTTAATAAATCGGGTTAGTCAAGCAAGGCGTTATTCAATGATAACAGTTGAGACCATGTTTGGCTGATTGTGAAACGTTTTCCGTCAGATGATGAAACTAAAACCTTCCATTAGAAGGAAAGAGATCCATTCACGATAGACTAAATTAGGCAGACAAACAGGTTGGATTTATGATAGATCAACCACTTTTTGGTTGTTTAATGTCGTAATATAATCATGACATTATCACGTTGACACCAGTTCTCGCTAGATCAACGAAATAAAACGATGTTGAGACTGGAAAGTACCAAATGGCTAACCATTTGGATTCACTAGGTACATTTTAAACAAAGGCCAGCAAAATAAAAAAGAGATGAACAATAAGTATACAATAAATGTTACCAAAGGCAAGATGAGTTACTTTTATACCTACCCCAGTTCTTTTTTTGTGTTTCAACACATTTTAAAGAAGTTTTTGTTCAAAAGTAATCTTGAATCCATTCTGTTTAAAGAAACAAACAAACAAACAAACAAACAAACAAACAAACAAACAAACAAACAAACAAAAACAATCATAGCTGCCATACGTATTGCAGGAAAGTCACTTGATAATCCCGGAAAATAAAACAAATACCTGTGAATTGAATATTTAAACTATATAACTAAGTTTTTCGTAGTCTCATAAAATTTTACCAGAGTTCCCGAAGAAAAATGTAAATATATTTACTTAAACGAAATGATACTATTAATTTTTCATTCACGATTCGGGTAAAGAGTGGCTGCTAGACAATAACACAAAAGAGCACCGATCGGTCCTTAGACTTTGACTGATGAAAAACAACACGCCATATTGATTTTTCATTTGAAACTCTTAATAATCTGTCTCCACAGTTTTACGTCTTTAATTACAAAGGGCGTTTCAAAAGTATTGCTTCCTAATTTTTTCTTCGCCCGAATTCATTAGACGCGGTTGTAAAGTGTATTGTTATGGTGACTTAGCGTATGCATTCATGATCTGAATGTTCCATTTCTCTATTTCAAATATTGACGGTGTTAGACACTAAGGAAGCGACCCTGTCATGGACGTGCATCAGAAGCAGAGATACGTAATTGAATTCCTCTATGCAGAAAAAATTGAACCAATCAGCATTTACCAGCACCTGTTGAACGATTATGAAGCCGATGAAGTTCATGTCAGCATAGTTATTCACTATTTTGTTACCATTTATCAAGGCCAAAATTTATGAGATGGAAGTAATATGCCGAAGGATGATGAACACTATGGGCTAGTACTCCCATAGATTTCCTCAACGTTCGGCTAACAAATAATGGTATGAATTGATTGTTACATATGCGCTTATTTTTTTACATGTTGACATCAGAACTGAAGGCAATTAACAGGGAAGCAATTCCGCGGTAATGTGTTCAATAGATAAGAAACCTTTTTAAGAGAGGCTTTACTAATGGATATTCTACCTGACGTTTGGGAAATTGAGAGAAAAAGAAAATTATTTTTTTGTTGTGGTTGAAAATGAGGTTTTGCAACGATTGTCTTACAAGGAGAAACCAAACTCTGGAGCTAAATCGAATACATTTAATAAAAAAAAAAAAACCCAACACAGTAGAGACAGACTAGCAACATCTCTTCTATGAGGTAAGGTAAGGGTTGCAAAGGAAGAGAAGAGATCATTTATAGATAATATAACTCGTTTTGTTTTATATGATTTGTTTATTTTTAATTTCAATAATTAATCGAATAATGGTAACTAAAAGTAATAATGGATAAGTCACATAGAGGCATGAAACACACACACACACACACACACACACACACACACACACGATAAATGAAGTTTCAATTGTAGCATAGGACCATTAAAATAACCCATCTATTTTGTACTAATTATTTTAAGATACAATAGCCACCGCAGATTAAGATAGTAATTTTTTTACTACATTTTTTGAGATGTGACCTAACACTTTACATTTACCCCAAATAAGATTTGTTGATATATTTCAAACAGACCGACAAACTGTAACACACAAACAGATTTGAGAGAAAAATCTAATATATATTAGAGAGAGAGAGAGAGAGAGAGAGAGAGAGAGAGAGAGAGAGAGAGATAGAGAGATAGAGAGAGAAAGAGAGAGAGCAATCGGACCATGAAAGAATAACCTATATATATATATATAAAAGTGAAAATATCTGTGTGTGTGTGTGTGTCTGTGTCTGTGTACATTTCCCTACCAAATAACTCTGTCAATTATCAGTCTACAGATTCGAGATTTGACACAAGGCGTATTGAGATTTGGGAAAATCTTTTTAATCGGTTTTCGGCCAGAAATTTTGCTGTTAAAGGGTCAAACTTCAACGATTTGATCTTTAAGAACTCTACCAAACTCCTCCACCAAATTTTGGGTCTAAACACTTAAAATTTCAGATATAGGATCATTGGGGCTAAACACTTAAAGTTTTATTCATAGAATCATAGATCTAACTTTATAATTTGATTTGAGCCCCAAAATATAAATGTTAAGGGGTCATAATTGGTGTCAAAGTTTTAAAAAATTGATCTCTGCGGTCTCTACCAAATTACTCAGCCAATTTTTGATCTAAACATTCGAAATTTTACATAAAGTGTATTCAGACACAAGTTTTTTAATCGTTTTTTTTTTTCTGAAAATTTGGCTTCCAATGTGTCAAAGTTAAAAAGATTTTACTTTTGTCGTCTCTACCAAACTATTCAGCCAATTTTGGGTCTAAACATTTGAAATTTTATACAAAGGGTATTCAGGCATGCAGCAAGCTTTTTAATCAGTTTTTGGGAGTTGGCCGTTGCAGACTCTACCAAACTTCTCTGCCAATTTTGGGTCTAAACACTTGCAACTTTAAATGTAGGTTACTTGGACATGGGTCAAACATTTTAATTTTATTTGAAATCAAAACAATAAAAGTTAAGGGGTCAAAATTGGGGTCATAAGTGAAAAAATGTGCCGTCTTCGATCTCTACCAACTTTTCTCTATGGTAGTAAAGGAAGTCTATTATATAGAAAGGCATTACCGTACATATTCACACCTTTTAATATATACATATGCACATAAAGTTATGAACAGTACATAGGGTGCGAGCAAAGCCGGCTGGAACTGCTAGTAATAATAATAAACCTGATAAAAAAAACTGATTACCGAAATGTGTGATTCATTAATTTTTTGGTGAGATTCGGTTTGGTTCTTGGTTCAACATCAAGAAAAAATTTTTTTGGATTCATTTATTTATGATTAAAACATTAAAAACACAAGATTCTGTCTCATTTTTCAGCCAGGAATTTAACAATCTCTCTCTCTCTCTCTCTCTCTCTCTTTCTCTCTCTCTTAATATATATATATATATATATATATATATATATATATATATATATATATTGACATATACAAGTTGAAAATGGCTTACATATATATATATGTAACACACACACACGCATATATATATATATATATATATATATAACGCATACATATATAAAACATACACACATATGTATGTATGTTATATATATGTGTGTGTGTGTGTATACATTTATATACATACACACACATATATATATATAACATACATACATGTGTGTATGTTTTATACATTTATGTGTTATATATATATATATATATATATATATGCTATATATGTGCGTGTGTGTGTTACATATATATATGTAAGCCATTTTCAATTTGTATATGTCAATATATATATATATATATCTACTTAATTTACTCACGTAAAATTAATATACGAAAGTATATATTTATGTGTAAACTTTAAGTATTTACTTCAAAAGTGCTCAATACGTAGGTAGAGCTAGTTAGTAAGTTATAAAATGTACATTTTATAACTCTCTCTGTCTCTCTCTCTCTCTCTCTCTCTCTCTCTCTATATATATATATATATATATATATATATATATATATATATATATATATATATATATAGAGAGAGAGAGAGAGAGAGAGAGAAAGACAGACAGACGGACAGACACAGAGAAGCATTTAAAATAACTTACATAAATGCAAGTTTCAGTACTCGTACCTCATCGGAACGAAAGATGAAAAGGATTCAAGTTAATTATTCAATATATCCTAATTTGTTTCTTACACACGCATATATACACACGTATATATAATACATATATAATCATAATTTTGACTTTAAATATGAAAAAAATAGTTAAATTTATTAAAAAAAACCGTGGAATTCAAGCACAATGAAACAACATGGAGGTTTCTATAATTTATCGCGATTAATAAACTCATATTAAAAGAAAATAATTTAATTTTACACACAGGTTAACTCTCTAACACCATAAAACACAACTCATTAAAAGCGTTAGTAAATTTTTCTCAAAAGTGTTTATACCATATCATATAACTCCTTTTAAACATAAACGCAAGATTCTTAATACATATAATCAATAAATAAATTATATAACAAAAATACAATCATTTCATTTCGGTTATACACCTACATTTGAATTATAAGAGCTTTATTTATTCCAAAAAGAATATAAACTGCATCATATCTTTTTAAATATATTAACGTTAAAAACTACTTACTCTTTTTACAACACTATAACTTTTTTTTTTGAATTTCCAACTTTTTTCGATTTGACATAAAAAAGTCATCCTTTTCGCAACAAATATAATTTCAAATATTTCAACGACTTTTTTCGTTCTGAAACAGAACAAAGTCATGCTTTCTACAACAAATATATTTTCAAATATTGTACGGGTATTTTTATTTTCTTCAATTTATTCACCCAGAAGAAGTTTTACAATAAAGACGAAACAGTAATATACATATAACTTGATTTGTTCTTTTTTAATCTGTCTGTCTGTCCGTCTCTGTCTGTCTGTGTCTTTGTCTTTGACTCTGTCTCTGTCTGTCGGTCTGTCTGTCTCTGTCTCTCTGTCTATGTCGCTGACTCTGTCTGTCTGTCTGTCTGTCTGTCTCTCTCTCTCTCTCTCTCTCTATAAATATATATATATATATATACTAGCAAAAGTACCCGTCGTTGACTGGGTTCAAAAACGGCCTACAGAAAATGGGCTCTGATTTATGAAAGTATGATAGGTTATGAAAAGGAAGGGGTGTAAAGAGATAGCTTCGAATTTGGGGCTATCAAAACCAAAGCAAAATATGATGAAAGTAAAAATAAAATAGATAAACCCCATAATGTATTATACCATACATGTTCACACTGAAATACTTATCACAATATTTTGTGGATCTATATTAAAAAAAACCTTGTTAAACTTTGTGACATATTTCCATTCTATGGAGGTCAGGCGCGAACGAACACCCCCCCATAATTTTATTATACCATATTTCTTCAAACTGAAACATAATTATCAAAGTATACTTACGCAGATAGATATGAAAAGTCTTTATTAAAGTTTGTGCCTATTTCCATTCTATGGAGGCCAGGCGCGAACGCAGACCCCATAATTTTATTATACCATCCCTATTTAAGTTAAAACATACTTATCAAAGTATTCTTATGTACATCTATATCAAAAACACTTGTAAAGGCTTTTTTAAAATTTTTTATATTTTTTATTTCCATACTTTGTTGACCAGGAGCGAACGCAGACCCCACAATTTTAATGAACCACCGTTCTGCACCCATTCCCGTGTCTCGATACATACATACATTATATGTAATCAGTTTTTTAAAAAAAATAGTTGACCATATAGGAGCCTATTCGTGACCAGACACACACACACACAGACACACACACACACATTCAGCTTTATATTATATATATATATAATTTATCTGGAGGAAAAATGATTCAGTATGCAAAATATTTTTTCATGTGTTTATATGGAGGTGGTGTTTGATCAACACTGCCGAGGAGCCATGATTTAATATAATGTTTTCTTTTTAAATTCCTGAAACACTGTTTCATGGTAAACAACTGATGATCCCTTTAAGAACATTTATGAACTCTGCGGAATAAGGGAATTTTTATATTTCTTTATGAATATCCTGTCGAACAATAAATTCTTGTAAATTGTAATTTACAGTCTGTAATTGTCGTTTTACACACACACATAGCTATATATATATATATATATATATATATATATATATATATATATATATATATGTTATAGTTGAATAGACACAGATTGTTTTTCGTAAACGGTGGAGATAAAAGAATATTAAATGGGTATGGAGGATTGACTTACCGTTTTTTTTAGTTTCTGGAATGGACGTTCTGCAAGCAGGCGATTTGTCTCCAAACAGGTTTGTAGAAAAAGATAAACAATGGTGGACGACTGGACGATTTCCTCTGTCCACTTGTTTCTTTTCACACCTGGATTTAATGTGACTCAACCAATTTACCTGCCCTATCAGCTAATTAACAATTTACCGTTTCTGATAACCGTTCCAAGAAAGAATGAATAAAACGCTTTTAATTCCATGTTTGTTGGCCAAGATTAACTTGCGTTTCTTTTGTCCGACCATTTTTAATCCACTTGCACCATTTTCCATTTTGGCAAACGAAAAAACGGCGGCAAATGCGAAAAGAAGAAGAAGAAGAAGAAGAAGAACAACAACAACAACAACAACAAATAAACAAATAAACAAAAAGCAACATAAAAACAAACAAAAAACAGACATTAAACCAAATAAAACAAATAGAATTAAAGTAAAATAAAACAAAATCACTTCTTTTTCGTTTAGAAATAAAAATGCAAGGAAGCGAGAAACTATTTGTGTCAGACGCAAATGCAGAACACAAAGACATTTTCTTTTTTTTTTTTTTTTTGGCATTTGACATTTAGTTGTTCTATTCTCCCATCTCCCCATCATCTTTCCCCCTCTCTCTCACACATTAACATTTTTATTCAGTCATCTTTCCTTCTTTTGTTTTATTCTTTCTTTCTCCCCCTTTCTTCCCATTTTTGTTTCCTTTCTTTTTTCTCCAACCTTCGTTTAGTTTCCTTCTTCTTTATTTCTTCCAGTATCCTTGTTTAATAATCTTTCTTTCCTTTTTTCTTTCTTTCTTTTTTTCTTTCTTTCTACTCTGTCATTTACTGCTTATTTCTCACTAGCAAGATTTGTGTCCCGACATTGCCAGGGGAAAATATATAAATATGATTTAATGAAACCATAAATACGGGATGTAACCATAAAATTGTCTCCCTAGAAAAGACGACATGATTCCATTTCTGTTTCATGAAAACCATTTTTTTTGTTTCGTTTTTTTTTTTGCAGACCATCTACTACTTGGCCAGTTGTGTACAAATCTCAAGAGCGATATGAGCCTTCTATCAACGACCGTGATCGGAGATGAGCCGCTGTACAACTCATGCTCTCTACCGATCCAAGTTATGATAACAGGACAATTGCAAACACTCTCAAAATGCAAATCCGGACGGTTTACCGCGTGAGAGCACAGCTTAATGAATTTTCCAGCCAGTTATGGCGTTTGGTGTAGTTTCAATTGGGGGTTACATCATGCCACCTCACATCTTCCAAGTCGGTTTGAAAGTCAACACCAAAGTGTATCTGGATGTGCTGAAGAGTGTGGTAATCTCCTGGTACAATCAGGTAGCCGCTGGCAGACCCTGCGTGTAACAGCAAGACTCGGTTCCGGCTCACAAGTCCAAAGAGACCCATGTTTGGCTTCAGAAGGAGTGCTACAACTTTGTATCCTCTCACTGGCCCCCTCCTCCCCCGACATGAAGCCACTGGCCTATTTCGTTTGGTATATGGCTAGAACATTACCAACATGACCTCCCACAATACAAAAGCCAGCCTGATCGCCGCCATGTGCTGAGTGTTCACCGAGCTTCCGCAGGCGCTTGTGGAAAAGGCATGCTCCCAGTTCCGGACCCGTATCGAGGCGGTGATTGAGGCTTAAGGCGACTACATTGAATATATGTCAGCTCTACTAGATAATCAAGATTCCTAAATTGATTTTTTTCAATAAAAGTTTAAGAATAAAGCTGTAGTGTTGTTTTCTTTAGAGCGACAAATGTATCGAATAAAATATCTATATAAATAAAAGAGATTATGTGTGTGCCTATCAGTGTGCTAATATTTAATCGATAACTCTTAATTTACTGGTAACATAACACTAAAATTACCAGGAAATAGTAATCATACATATAAATGTTTTTTAAGTAAAATCTTTGCATTGCTAAATAAACGCGTACAGGAGACAGCAAGTTGAAATACAAAAATGTTTCAGCTTGCTGACATATTTGTATTAGTTTGCGTATGCGTAAAACTAATCATATTTAAAAGTGGTTTCATTTTAAAACTCCTCTTTCTGTGTATCGGGTTAGTTCAAACTGTAGGAAACGCAGCTGGAGCATCAAATATCTCGGTTTCGATTCTAGCTGATGGCACTCAACTCATTAAAAAAAAATTTGAAATTAGTATTGTATATTAGGTACAATATAATATTTAATAGAGAATTGGCTCTGTAATAATAGCACGGAATCTGCATGAATTAAAATATATTTAAGCGTATTTTATGACCAGCAAGTCGGTTGATATCCCTACTAGTAAGAAAATAATAGTGAATTGCCTAATTTTATGTGTAAATAATAACTCCTCATCGACAGCATTTAAAACTAAACAGTTCTAATCAAGTACTTTTTTGATTGCATGCAAGTAAAATTGATAAATTATAGTAAAGAAATAACTTTATAAAAAAGTAACCGAAAAAGCGCACCTATTATTATTATTATTATTATTATTATTATTATTATTATTATTATTATTATTATTATTATTATTATTACGTAAACCGCATAATGTATAAAATGTATAGTGGTATTAAAAAGAAGGCATGTATAAGTAATAATAATAAGGCGAGTATGTTGCTATTCTGAAATAATCGTTGTTTTTGCCATTATGATGGCATGGTGATCTGGTGGCGGTGAAAGTAGTTAATAAAATGTGAGCAAAAATGACAGCCACCTTCTCATTGGAAGTCTTATTTGGGAGAAATATATAATTCGAATAACGACCAAATGAAAGCATAATTTCTGGAAGCGCGCACGAAGGCTTAGGCTAATTGGATAGCATATGAAGGTTGTGCTTCTTACCCTATTATGTTTGAAAACATACGTGAAAAACTTTATATATATTTTCTCTCGTTTTAGCGCACTTTCGTTTTTTTTCTCTTTCTTTTTTGTCTCGCTGTATTTTCTTTGTTCTTTTTCCCCTTTTTACGTTATTTTTTTCCATTTGTTTTTTCCTTTAATTCTACTTCGTTTTCCTTTCTTTTAATTTTCTACACTTTGCAATTCTTTCTTAATTTCGTTCTTTCTTCTTCTTCTCTCTCTATTACTTTCGTTTTTGGTGATTTTTAAAAACGTTTAATTTATATTATTTTTCTATCTTCTTGCAATCTATTTATTCCTCGAAAAGTAAGAAGTCATTTTACTTCTATATTATTATTGGCTCTCAGAGAACTTTCACAGAAGTCATCAAAGATCTCTTCTTGAAAACAACCTGTGATGTTCCCTGGAAGCTGAGTGACAACAAGTATCCCCTTATTCTCCACTTTCGATAACATTTGCAAATGAATTTGCGTTATCGCAATAGCCGCTTATCATTATTTCTCGCTGGCAGCGACCATTAGTATCCACTGGAATTTGAGTGGCAATAAGCCTCCCCAAGCTCCCATTTCTTTTCGCACTTGTCCAGCGAAGGCCTTGTCAGCGTTCTCTCCTAGGTCTTTCCAACCTTCTTGGCCCTTCTCGACTATTTGGCATCACTCTTTGGGGAAGGAGGTGGAGAAGGGATGTGGAGGGGGATAGGAGGTATTATTATTATTATTATTATTATTATTATTATTATTATTATTATTTGGAAAGTTTCAAAAATAATGTAGACAAGGCATAATATAACTGCATTCAATGGTTTTCTTTCACTCGTCTAACTGAAACCACTATCAATAATTTCCCCACTCTTTATCTGTGCCTAAACATAAACATAGATTCCATGAACGAAGCTTCTTTCTTAGAACTGCATACCTGTGGAATTCCCTTCCGTTTTCCTGCATTCTAATTGGCTACAATATGGTTGTCTTCAAGTTCAACGTGAACAAGTTCTTGATGAGCCATCCCTTAAGTAATTCAATTGACCAATATCCCACTACTATAATTACTACATTTTCCCATTGACTACTGTACACTCATTAACACTTATCCTTGAGTGGCTTTCTGGCCTTGATAAATGGTGACTGACTTGTAAATAAAAACAAAACAATAAAACATTGAATTATTTTCTATTAAACGAAAAGACATACTCGTGACCCGTTGAGTCACAAGCACTACGATAATTTATTCTACTTTTATCTAATTAAAAAAATCATAAATTGTGACATATCTGTTCATTCTTTTTGTGTAACTAAAATGTCTTTTCGCCCTTCTTCTTCTTCTTCTTCTTCTTCTTCTTCCAGTTCTTTTTATGGTATAAAAGTATTATTATTCTTATATGGAAGTAAAGAGCCTCATTTTACCATCTAATTTACATATGTACATTTGATGGCGACACTAACAAAAATAATTACTCGTTCTCTTTAAGTTTATAGGGACATGAAGAAATATTAGAGAGTGGCTAAAACAGGATAGAGTGAAAAAATTTGAGAAAAATGCCCCGTAGTTAGTAGCAACTTGTTATCCCTAAATTTAGATTTTGAAAACCCCTTAAGTATAAATCTAAAATATTATTCTGCAATAGAAATCATAGAATCGATTTTGATCAAAATTGGAATACGTATTCTAGGCATAAAGTTCAGTAGAATATATGCCTTAATCATAATCTTCGTAAGGGAACATGAAAGTGATACAAAACTCTTCTGCAGGGAAAATTATGGTTATACATCATGAGACAGCTATTCCAGTTAAAGTATACACACAAAAAGATGATTAACTCACATAAAAGATATTTCGTTTTTCTTTCTTGATTATTTCTCTTTTCTTTATTCTTCTATTCTGTTTTTCTTTCTTTTCTTTCTCTCTTCCTTTTCTTTTCTTCCTGTCACTTTTCTTTATTCTTCTATTCTATTTTTCTTTCTTTTCTTTCTCTCTTCCTTTTCTTTTCTTCCTGTCACTTTTCTTTATTCTTCTATTCTGTTTTTCTTTCTTTTCTTTCTCTCTTCCTTTTCTTTTCTTCCTGTCACTTTTCTTTATTCTTCTATTCTGTTTTTCTTTCTTTTCTTTCTCTCTTCCTTTTCTTTTCTTCCTGTCACTTTTTTTAATTCTTATCTTTCTCTGGATTTGTTTGCCCCCAACTTCTCTATTTCTTCAATCTCTTCATCTTTTGTTTTATTTTTCTCTTCATTCGATTATTTTTACTTCATCTACTCGTCTACTCATTACAGAATAAATTTCAATCATTTTCACATTGTATTCATTCAAGAATAAAAGAAGCCGTTGTATTCCTATAGGTCCCTGCGTTTATAAATTCAAAATGTGTCTTCTAATATTTAATTATAAAATAAGACTAATATCCACCTGGATTTTTAAAATATATATATATATATTTTCAATTATAAAATATAAAAAAACATTTTGCTATTCCATAAACTATATGACTACATTCCTTTCCGAATATAAGAATCATATACGCCATAAGATGGAGTATTGCTGTTGTACCTGGAGAGGTGTAGCTCAGAACATTCTTGCATTGACAAATCACAAAATCGATTTAGCAATCTAGTGGGAAAGTATTTCTTCCCTTTTTACAACCTTTTTTCAAAGAAAAGTTGCTGTTAGTCTTTTTTCACTCTATCATTATTTCCATGAAAGGTGCTCAACTGAACTCCATATCTGGTTTCTCTTTGTTGGACATTCCCAGCAAAAATATGTCTTATTATAGCAATTGAAAAGAACTTTGCTCCTCCCTCTCGTGTGGCCAGTGTCAAGCGAAATTTACATAAAAAACGTTCCTTTCCATATGTGGAACACATTACCAATGAATTGCGCTTTCCTGTATGGTCGGCTTCAAATCCAATGTAAAAAAATGTTTTCCGCAAACGCTGTCTATTCCATTCATTATTTTCAATCCTGTTACAATATTCTTCGCCATTAATCCTTATTCTCGAAAGGCTTTTGGCCTTAATAAGTTGTGGCCTATTAATAAATAGGTAAACAATGTAGATTTGTGCTTGAAAATTTAGCATTATCACTTTTTCTAAAAAGTACTAAATTAATATACAGGATCTCTCAAAACGACAGAAAATATTTCATTATGTTGAACTTTAATTCTGCATTGATACACTTGCGAAATATCATATGGAATAAGGAGAAAAAAGCAACCTTAATGGAAGTTTGTGTCCTTAATGATGCTGGATTAAACAGAGCTGAGAAGGAAAAGGTAACGAAATATCAATAAACATTATGATATGAAAAGAAACTGGAATCTTAAGAAGATGTCTATCATTCCCGTTATTATAAGAGCAACTGGACCCAGGAAAAAATTCTAAATCTACCTGACAAATATACCCGGTGATCCAAGTGTAAGAGAGAGATAAGAAAATTGCACTTAAACCGAAAGTCAGAATTTTAAAAGATCATTCGGTTGGAATATATAAGATAGCGAATGAATGTCTGGCATCCCTCCCGGATGCCAGACATTCATTCGCTATATATATATATATATATATATATATATATATATATATATATATATATATATATATATATATATATATATATATGTATATATATATATATATATATATATATATATATATATATATATAGATATATAAATATATATATATATATATGATGCCCCATCACACACTATATATATATATATATATGATGCATCCCTCCCGGATGCCAGACATTCATTCGCTATATGTATATATATATATATATATATATATATATATATATATATATATATATATATATATATATATATGATGCCCCATCACACACACACACACACACACACACACACACATATATATATATAATTAGATAAGATAAATATCAGTTACTTCATTTGGTGATGACGTAAAATTACTTGCTAAACTATTATCGTAAGATATGATAAAAAGCAGATTCATATAATTTACCAATATATAAAGAGATGCAGAAATTGACTTTTAGTAAAGAAAATAATAGATTTTATATATTGGAACAAATTACAAAATTTTAATAAGAATTGAACCGCAGGAGGTCCCCTTTCCTTAAAAAAAACCCCTGAAAAATATGACTTGGAAGTAAATTTTACTGGGGAATTTAAATCTTAGAATTATATTTTGTTTATTATCTCAAAGGCAACTAAAATGTTTGACTGAATAATACAACTTTATTTCGATTGAAACGAATGTTATTGTTAGAATATTTAAGACTTGAATAAAACTTCATCTACTATAAAAAAAAACAAAGTCTATGTCCTCAGTTTCTACAATTCTGATAAGAAAATATCTGAACACCCCATGAACACATCTTTTACACTTACCACTTCCTAAGGCATGCTTTACGGAAATACATTTAATCATCATTTAAAAATTATTACATTTAAACCGAATTTCAAATATGTATTCTCCCCAAAAGATAGCCAACAGTTTCACACTCTGTCCATTGAATCCTCACACTCTAATCACATCGTTGTGTTCAACATTTACAGATATAATTATTTTAGGCTATCGTTTCTAATTTTATTTATTTATAATAATTCCAACAGAATACACTGCATTTTAAAATACATAAAGTTCCCTAGCTTTCACTTACATTTTTAACTGCATCTGGAATGTATTTAAAGAATAAATAAATGTCGAAATGCATTATTTTGTAGGAATGGTCTCGTCTATTAATAAATTTATTTATAATTTTTTAGAACACATGATTAAACGAACAAATATCTTAGATAATAAATATTTTAGATAACAAATATCTTAGATAATAAATATCCTTAAATATTTCGTATGGTTTGCATTTTTATTTGTTACATCATTAACGATTTCGTTTCATTATATAAAATATATTACGATGTATCGTATGTTTCCCCGTTAAAAATAAGTAATTAACGCGAAACTAGAACAACATTTTTCTCGACGCTTACATAAGTAATATTAACAACCACAGAAAAGTTCCTTCCCGACATTGTTATATTTCATTGTTGCAAACAAAACAATTTATTTAACACACACACACACACACACACACACACACACACACACACACACACACACACACACACACACACACACACCAAAAAAAAACAATATCGATTCTCACTCTCCAGTTACTAAATGCCTATATATATATATATATATATATATATATATATATATATATATATATATATATATATTATACAGACAAGCAATGAACAAATCGGTCACAACAAAACAGTCTTGCATTAGGAAACATTAACGTTAAGTGGGCCACTCGGCTGAAATGCGCCACGTATCGATATACTTTCTTCCTCTCGAGTGCCCTTTTCCTGCAGTTTCATACTTTAATTATTCTATTTATAACTTTCCACAACTTATTACACTGCAAAGAAACTAGTGATGCGACGATTCCACTATTTTTCTAGATTCCGATACAATTACCGATTCCGATTCTTATAAATCTCTAAATATTTAACTAAAGAGTTGTTATTATTTCCAGATTACTGTAAAAACGCATGTAAAATGAACAAATGTTTTCTGAAACGTAAAAACACACTTGTGAGGGATGATTTTCCGATTTTAATTTTACTGGTAGTTTAAAAACAATAAATATTTATTATTTTTTCATTACTGCCAGCAGTGGAAAAATTTGTTTTAAACAAAATCAGATAAAAAAAAACAACAATTAAAGGAATTGTTTATGGCATCGGAAAATAATCACACATTTTCCCGATTCCGATACCAATTTCAATACCAAAAAAATGTTCCAATTTTTCCCATCACTAAAATAAACAGAAACCGTTTCATAACTTTTTAAGAATTAAAACAAAAAAATAAAACAACAGAAAACCTTTACCTTATAAAGAATACATCGATTATTATCTTTTTACAACGAAATCTTTCTTAACAAAAATAGAATTTTACTATTTTTTGTGTCATTAAAATGACTACAACATAGCTTTTACAAGACATTTTTTCAATAACTTTTAGAGACTTAAACTAAAAACATACAGAAAAACGTTTGTACTTTTCTCAGAACGTGCCCCCAATTATTTCCATTACTTTACACCAATAACTACTCAACTCTAACTACTTCGATCAACCAATCAGACCCCATCCTCTCGCTATGTCCCAGTTTTACTTTCTGTATAGCTAGTGTGCTTTTTGTTCTAACCTAGAAAAAATAGAACCCAAATAGAAATCTGCCTATGCTGATTCGATTGGAATGAGTCACTTATCGAAATTGTTTCAAAATCAAGACAACTAGTCGATGTATTTATAAGTACAATATCGATTATGCGTTATTGCCTGCTTCAAATAGCACACACACTGCCGATTGGCCATCCGCCATCTTTGACCATCGCATAGTGTTATACTGGCGCGTGTTATTTAAAGATGAAAGCCAATGAAAAAGAACCGCATTACTGACTTTGACATATAACAAGGGTTTGAATATCCTAAGAATAAATGTATATAATACTATCTGTATATCATGTATATAATACGGCGTTACCTGGGATAATAACTGAAAAAGGGAACGTATTCTTTTTAATATTTAAACCAATTGAAATACTTCATCCGCTTTAAAGATATTTATTTTGAAGAAGCCAATCATTATGATATGATTAATTCAATTTAATGTATATGAATATACAGTAAGGAAAAAATTTGCATTCTAAAAATTTTATTTTCAAAAATAAGAATTTTATTGTCAATGACGGGAAGATATAAACAAAAAATAGGCTAGTTCGAATCAAATATCGATATGTCATAGTATTCATAGCTATTTGAATCTAACTTTAAAAAATCTGGTAAGATAACTTTATATGTGCTTATAGCGATTAAAATAAACGTCATAAACTAACAATATTGCAACTTGAACTTTAATCGTGACAGACTGACAAAAATGCATTTAAGATTAGTGCAATAAATAAAAAATGCATTAGTGCAATAAATCAACGAATGTTATTTCAAATTTAAGCGTGACAGATTTAGATAAATGCTATCTTAAACTTAATCATAAGATCTTCGCAAAAATGTTGTGTCAAATTAAAGCGTAATATATTAACGAAAATTTTATTTAAAACTAAATCGCGAGAGAATGACGAAAATGCTATTTTAAACTTACGCGTTACACTCAGACGAAAATGCTATACAGTTAACTAAGCGTTACATATGGAAAAAGAAAAAAATACATTTCAAACAATCCATTGTAGACAACGAACTCTGTTTCCCCCCGCTTTGACGTTGACCACGTGGTACAACAAGGAAAAGGTATCTGGATAATTTTAATGCATCTAAAACCAAGTTTCTCACTTCCAATCATTATTACTCTGATATCCACTTGGGCCCAATTGAAATGAATGGCTCTCGTCTTGGGAGAGTATCATGTTTTAACAAGCTTCTAAGACTGATCTTCATGCCGGATAGGACATGGAACACATGCATCAAATTCGTTGCTAAGATCGTCGGAAAAATGTTTGGATCATTCTATCGCTCCAGTAGATATCTGACTGAAGATGTAAACCCTCTACCTGTATAAGAACCAAGTGCGTCATAAGATAGAGTACTGTTGTCAGATCTGAGAGCATCCTTTTCTGTCTCTACAGAGTACAAAACCGATTTCGGCATCTAGTGGGCGATGTCCTTTTCTCCTCTCTGTAACTTCTGTCTCACATTCCTAGCCTCCCTCTGCTCCACCGTTTGTTTTCATGGCAGGTGATCAACGGAACTTTACTCTATGGTTACCCCGTTAAGTCTTTCACGGCTAACACTCATCTTTCTACAACAACTCTTAGCAACTTTTCCTTACTCTCTATCTGTGCTTAAATTTAAGCGAAAATTCCATGAGCAGAGTTTCCTCCTTAGAGCTGCGTGTCTGTTGAACACAATATTGCGGAGCTTCCCAGCTAACTATACATCGTTGTTTTCAAGTTGCCGTACTCTAAAATGAATTATCAAATTTCTATTACGGTACCCATAATTGAATCGTGCTCGAAAACGAAAAAGCTGTCTCTAGCTAAAGTTTGATAGACAAAAAAAAAAAAAAAAAAAAAAGAAAAGAAATGAAAAAAAAAAATGCTGTTTCGAAGTTACGCGTGATACACAACGGAAACACCAGCCACGTGATAGATAACGAGAATGTTGTTTGGAGTAAGCGTAAGAAACTGACGAAAATGCTATTTAAAATGTAGACGTAATACACAACACAAAACGTTATTTAAAACATAAGCATGATTGACCAACAAGCACGCTCTGTCAAAGTTGATCATAACGTACCAACAAAGTAACATATATATATATATATATATATATATATATATATATATATATATATATATATATATATCTAAAATAAGAAGGTTTTTTTTTAATCTGCGTGTTCAACGATGCCAATTCCACTTCTAAACTAAAACGTGGCTGGTCGACAAACAGGCGGACAAACCCCCTCACAGCGTTGTGAAGACGCACTCCAATACAAAGGTGCCATTTTCAATCCAATTACAAATGAAGCGTTATATTTATTTCTTCAAATAATATGACGTCATTGATTTTCGTGATGTAAGTCTCGAGGCAAATTTCGAGCGGGAAGAAGAAAGTGAAAACGAAATTCGTTTGGATAGTAAATCGCATTCATTCAAATGAAGTTAACAAGAGAAAAAATCGATAAATCAATATACATCCGTTTAACCCCCCCCCACACCCCATCTCGTGTGTCTCTCTTCAGATTTGATTTGATTCGTTTACAGTCTGTGAATTATTCAAGAATTTGCAGGTGATCTTAGATTCCTTGTCTTAAAAGTCAGTTCCGCTTCCAGGATGTGCAGCTTATACGTAATATGTTTTTGTTTTTTTTTATTACCCATAAAATACAAAACAGTCATTGAGCGTTTTTAGGATGTAGAGAAGTAAAAGCAAATAACTAATCGTCTTTTTAGATATTTATTTTTTAAGAGGTCGAGGGAAATAACTCATGATATAGTTACTTCCCTTTAATTTATAAGCATATTCAGTAGGTAAGGAAAAGTCCCTAATCTGAAATCTTTTCATTTCCGGAATAATATTTTCAGAGGGAATTTAAACTACTATTTTTGAGTTGCAGTATTTTACTAGAACTTTTCCGTATTTGGATGGCTAAAGGGTTGGTTTTCCCATATGGTTACCTGTAGACCATTGAGGTGAAACTTCATATCCTGGTGAGTATATATATATATTTATATATATATATATATATATATATATATATATATATATATACTTACCAGGATATATATATGTAGAGAGAGAGAGAGAGAGAGAGAGAGAGAGAGAGAGAGAGAGAGAGAGAGAGAGAGAGAGAGCAAAAAAATTGCTAATGTATAACATAAACGTTAATTTATTGAAAAGTGTTTAAAAATAGTAATACAAATTAAGTATCTAACTTTCTTGGAGATTATACTTTTCAATATTTATACAGCATTAAAAAGAACAAATGTATTTTATGATTGATTTTAATAATAGCGAATCCTTTTGATAGTAAAATAGTTATTATCAAAGGAAAAAATTCGCATGTATTCGTTTCGACAGCTACAAACAGACAAACATGCATAGACATCACATTTATATGATAGATTTTAAGCTATTGCATCCAGTAATATATATATATATATATATATATATATATATATATATATATATGTGTGTGTGTGTGTGTGTGTGTGTGTGTGTGTGTGTGTGTGTGTGTTGGCTTAATTCGCGTTTTGTCTTGTCACTAGCTTGTCACAAACAATTCCCACACATCTATTCATCATTTCGTGTCGGTCATAACTCTCTTGTAAAAACAGCTTGAATTGGACAAATCCGCGTTAGTTCGGAATGATTGACATTATTTCATGCATGTTAACCGGACGACCTTCATCTCGTCCGACACTAAAATGGCGTCTGCATGAACAGCCGTCCGAATGATGAAAGAGATCCAAATCGAGTCTCCATCTTATGTTGGACGGCCGCTAACAAACGCCGCCATCTTTCATTGCGATCTGTTCCAATAAACCGATCGGTTTGTGTCCAGCTTTAATTAATCAAGTCGGAAATATCTTTGCCGTTTCTGAACAAAAAATATTTCAGCCGATGTAACCGAAAACAGCTAACATTTTCCATGGTTGGTTGCCAAGAAAGTCTTCAATGTTGGGACTAACGGCTTATGACAACGCAATCCCGCCTTCAGTCACAAAACTAAGAGATTAGCCGTTGTAAACAAATCTATGTGTTTATCTTTTCTAAATCATTCAGTTTTAATGACAACTACGGCGTTTATTCTATAAATTATATTTGTTAATAAAGCAGAACAGTTTTGTACCACTTTTATGATATCGTAAAAAGAGCAAATGAATGAAAAAGCGGTGCAAAACTATATTTTACTAAATATAATTTTACCTGTCCCGGGCGGGTGATCTTTTACTGAAATATATATTCTTTTAACATTTTAAACCACTTTTATATTTTCATAAGAAAACATAAAAATGGGGCAAAGCTGTTGTGTTCGGCGATTTCATTTTACTTGCCCTGAGAAACATAGTGTTTTCTTTTTTTATTATTAGAAACAGTATCTTAAAGATTTGATTTCAAGATACAAAACCTTATGTCTCGATTCCTTATTCCAATGTAATCAAAATTCATTACATGCTTTTTGATTCTAGAAAATTTCTAAAATTCATATTTTTGGTTACGAAAATCAAATAGTTTAGTCTCAACAAAATAGATAAGGGATACAATATCACACACACATGTTCATTTTTTAATACTTTTTAAATTATATATTTATCATTATTTTTTTTTTTACTTAGGATCACCATTTATTAAAGCCAATAAGCCAATTTTAGGACGAAGGTCAATAACTGTCGGATAGACAATGAGAGAACATCGTGATGATCAGTGATGGTGGAACTTGGATAGGATTTAATTATTTCAGAAAATGGCTCAACAAGAATTTACATACATGAGACTTGAAAACGACCAAAATATACCAAGATACGATTATAATTCCTTAAGGATTACTAGTTGACATACTTGCCAATATTTAACGCTACGAAGAGTTTAGATATTTCACAGTCAGATTTCCATTGCAACGTATTTATTTGAAAACGAGGTTTACTGCCGCAAAAATACCTTTGTGCATGTGATTTATCGCAATAAAAAGTAAAACGTTTTGCGATGCCTCCACGCATCTACATGCGATTCAATGTCGATCGATGTATTATACGTAATTTAGAAATAGCTGATCTATCGTGCATAGACGACCGTATTCTAGTCAGCTAAACAGCAGGTAAACTGAACAGTGTTCCACAGGCGGGCAGTTCCAAGAAAGAAGCTTTGTCCATGGAATTCACGGTTAGCTGAAGAGTGGGGAAATTATTGATAGTAATTTCAGCTAGACGAGCATTTTTGATGAAAATTTGACAAGGGTGGAAAGATTGGAGCTCAAATAAGCACATGTCATGAAAATATCGATAGAGCAGAAACAAGAAAGTGATGTATCTTTTGCAGAAAAGAGATCGCAGGGAAGAGTAAAGGATAGTCAGTTTTGAACTCTGTCAAGGCAAGATAGGAAATTTGAGCAGCTCCTGCCCAGATGTGGAAATACTACTCCATCCTAGGAAGTACTTGGCTCTTATACAGGAAAAGGATTGCATCAGCAGTGAATTATCTACTGGAGCAGTAGAATGATCCAGCCATTTTTTTCCAGCGACCTTGGCAACAGATTTGATGTACGTGTTCGATTTCAAATCAGGAGTAAAAGTCAGACACAGAAGCTTGACAAAGCCTCCCTAAGACGAGGGTCATTCATGTCTTATCATTTTTACGTTCAAAATACAATTTTCGTTGTTTTGTAACCCTTAAATTCATAACAGAATTTCGTTGATCTGTCATTGTTACGTTCGAAATAAAATGTTCGTTTTCCTGTCGAACTGAAATTCGAAATAGAATTTGCGTTGTTTTGTTATCATTTATGTGCAAAATAAAACATTCGTTGTTTTATTGTCTTCAATTTAAAATAGCATTTTTATCGTTAAACGCTGATACGCAATTGACAGATTTGATATTAGTTGTGTCGAAGCATTAGGCGCCGATCGGTTTGTCCAGTGTTTTATTCCCTTTACACAGTAATCGAAATTTTAGAAAGATTTATGGTTTAAAAATCAACATTAAATCTCATTAAAAATTCTGATAAAGTTTGGTTGATGTCAAATCTCGGCCGTCATAAATTTACAAAAAGGTTATAAAAATGTGCTTGTGTACAGGAGTAATGGACAGAGTGCTCAATTACGTGTGTAAGAAAAGAGCACACTATTTTATTATAAATAACACACTACATTAATTTGATAGGCCGTGACATCACTCACGTTACTAACGTGATCTTAAACGTGCTCCTCTGTCTGTTGCACGCGTTCTTTCTTATAATCTTTTTCTTTCTGCGATTTCAAGGAATCATTAGAAATCCATTTATAAGCGCATACCTTCTTCAACCAATGTTTTGAAAAGTAGTATTCTAATTTCTAACCAACGGACGGGATTTCTGGTGTTTATATGAAGTGTAGCTATCCACGATCGATCGAATTAATTGATAAAAAGGGGAATTCATAGAATTTTGCTTAATTTAGTTCAGTTTAGCATATACCGGGAAGTGCCACACAAACCTTCCGCTCAAGGAGAATATGGTTCGTCATGTGACGATATTAGGGACTTCTGAGACTGCGTTTCATCGCTTCCACAGTAGGACACCGTGCACTCTTGAGACCGCAACCTGAATATGCGTGTGCCGTCCTCCAGCAATTCCGGATCCTTGCAGTCTAATCCAAATCGGGCCAAATATTCCTTTACTTGAGACACGGGCGCAATGTTTTCGTCGATGTAGGCTGATGTTGCATGATCTACAGTTTCTTCTTGTGATAGCACCATGCTGACGATGGTCTTCATGACAAGAGGAGCCACTTTCAACCCAAATCCAAAATGTGTCAGACAATTTCTCTTTCCCATCAATCTCCACAGTCTGGTATGTCCTGTGGACTCGTACTTGGAAACAAGCTCCTTTTGAAATTCGACAATGACACGTTAGCTCCTTTTTAGCAGCGCAAACATCCCTGTTGACCGTGAATGCATCCACGTGATTAAGTTCGCAGTAGTCCATCACTAGCGGCAACTTTACCTTATACCACTGAATAACAGCCATCAACAGAATTCCGACTTTCTTCCGATTATGGCACGAGCCAGCAATTGTTATTAATGCTCGGGTTCCTAATCATACTCTGATTGGATTTCAGCAGACACTCGATATTCAGGCAATTCATTGCGAAGTCCTTCAGGTTTGCGGTCATCTGCCCAATTCCAGACCACGATTCACGCCCGTCTCCGATAGTCAAATGTAGCAGTGATGTCAGGTTCACTAATGGAGATAGCCGCACACGTGGGTATTTTCCTATTGCTGATCTGAACTGCACCAGTAGGTCCAACATTAATGCCTCCCAATGCATTTATCGGATAGATCCTTATCAGAAGTCAACCACCAGTGGTCTACCACGCACTAATAGCACGCTGATTCTGATAAAGTCGCTTTTGTTTGTGGAAATGGGGATCGCTCCCCTGGCACAGCATGCATGGGGCATATCTCCAATTGCCATGACGTCTACCGTTCCTGCCTTCCAGGATCGACGTCGATTCGCATCGATTGTGTGTGAACACCCTGTGTCGATTAATGCTGAACACTGCATTCCATCAACATAGACGATAGTCTCCAGGAGAGCTGCATATATATCTTCCAGGGAAAGTAGGCTGGCGCTGATGCCTTGCACCCTTGTTCGTTTCCCGAACAGTCTTTCGTCTAGTGTTCAATCTTGCTGCATCGACAGTTAATATTTTCTTTTTATCAACACGGTTTCAACGATGGGGCAAGCTGATTTGAGTAATTTGGACGTTTTTAAACTGTCAATTACAATCATCTCAATAAAAGACATGGAATTGTAAATATTGGTTTGAAAACGATTTAAACTTTCAATTAAAAATACAAATAAAATCCGTAAAATGCCGATGTAAAAAGGCAAAAGGGATTTACAGCTTTCTTTTATTTGCACATTTTAAACGCGAAAAAATGGCCGATAAAAAAGTTTAGATGGCTTTGTTTTTATTTCTTTACGCATGCGCATCGTAAGGCAGAACCGGAAACACAGTTTCAAAGCCCAAGCAAGACGATTTGAGTTTTATAATACAATAGACCTTGCTTCTTCTACTTTTTTTTAGTAAGTCCGTAGGTTATGCTTTGAAAAAGGGCAAATATAGTTGTTTAAAGCCGAACTACTTTAAAAAAAGCAAAAATCGCGGAATTTAGCTTTAAGAAGACCAATTTGGCAACTCTGGACAAGAATATGAATGTGACCTCCCTTTGATATATCTTCCTTTTCGGTATCATAATAATATATGATAATTGTTGTTATGGTGTGAAAAAGGAACTCGTAGTGAGTTCGACATACAGCCGTCTCTCACTGAAGAAAAGTCAGCGAAACTTTATGTAAAAAAGGAACACTGGAAAGAAATAGGGCAAAAAGAACATTGTCTGCCAACAAGTGCTTGAATGAATGAGTAAAGTAAAAATTATCGCTTACAATGTGATTTTCTTATTTGTATTGAACTATGTAGCCTAATATTATTTCCTGAGTATGTTCTATATTTAAAATATAGTGAACACTATTTTCATAGAAATGTTTATAAACTCATATTAACTGTGTGTTATTAATTTTTCTGTCAAAAAATTGAATTTTGGACAACAAAGCTGAAATATTACACGACTGATTTAGGCAATTTCTAAGAAACTACATTCTCGCTATAGAAACGGTTAATTAAGACCCCCCCCCTTTCAACGTATTAAAACGTTGTCTTTAAATGTTTGGAGAAAAACGTTGGAATTCCTTTTCGTTTACAAATGCAAAATAAGCAAAGTAATAAAAGAATAAGTTTCTGACAGGGAAAGGGAAAAATTATAAAGTGAAAGGGTAAAACGGACTATGTACTGCGGCATTTTATATGTATGCATGTTTGTGTGTGAACTTTTGCGATTTTTCTTACTTTTATTTACCTCGGGGCAAGTATTAAATTTTTGTAAATAATTTTTAGGATACGAAGGATTATAACAGAGCGGACGCGCGTATGCAAGTGCATACAATATGCGAAATTAGTCACCGTAAGGATACAGAAAAGATTATAAGAAAGAACGCGTGCAACAGACAGAGGAGCACGTTTAAGATCACGCTAGTAACGTGAGTGATGTCACGGCCGTAATGAAAAGTCACGCGTGGTGGGAGAATGAGAAAATAGATGTCGTTGTTACAAAATGGAGTAGAGTTATTACTTGTCCTATATTCTTTGCGACGTATTCTGCTACAACATGTTGGGTTTACGTGTACGTACGTGTGAATAATTATGCATACTCTGTATTGATACAAAGTTACCCTCAATAAAGACGGGTTCGTCTCGCCCGCACACCCCATTTTGCTGCATTCATACCAGATCAGAGTGAAAGGGAGCAATGTTCGGATCACCAAAGGATCTCTACATTTTATAAAGAGGGGAGCACAGTTTAGGTGGAAAATCCACGAGGTCATTGCATGCCAAAATTTCGACCAGGTCGTATCGCTAGAGTAATGTCTACAGTCGATGGTCGTTAAAGGCACGCTTTAAGACGTGGGAGACGTGCGCCCATGTCTTAGTTAAGCACAATAGCGATGATGCATCATCAGGGACTGCTGAATTGAGCTAACCATATTCTGATACAAGTAGTAGTAATTCCACGTTTGAGAGTGTTTGGTTGAGCTAACTTATTCTACTAGAAATTCATATCCTAGTGTATATGACGCTGTCCCACTGCGGATGAGTAGTGCGTTCAAAATGACTAGCCATCCACTGTCATTTGTGTGATCATACGATTAGATGGGTGTACGACAATAACATGGAACACTTACCAGCTAAAATAGCAGTGAAATGCTTCGCATTTCGTTTATTAAAGTATGCCAGATTAAAATAGGGCTTCTCTTAACAATCGTAGACTTTTATAATTGAAACTGATCTACACACGCCACGAAACTGTTATATTTTAATACTTTTCATATTGACCTCAAGTTTAAAGTCGAATTAAAATTTTCAGAATTCTTATTAATTTATGTTATTATTGTTAAATGTCACAATAATTGGAGATATTTGAATTTTCAAAGATCATGCGCTCCATCTTTTTATTTTTTATAAAACTAAATTAAACTAAATATATCTTAAATTACCCACTCTTAGAAGATGTGTTTTAATCGTTGGTTAATTTATATAGGAGTGAATCGCATAATATAAACATTTAAAGACATTTTTTGCTTTATATAAATAACGATATATACGAACAGAATTCCCAAATCAAAGTATACCAGCAAATCAATTCATTTCGACATTTTTCCTGTATTTGGACTCTTTTAGATTACTTTGTTTCTTTCTTTTAGTCTCATCTTTACCGGAAAACTTTGTAGAACAAAGCGGAAGCCCATTTTATATACAGGCAAAAATCACACACATATAGCATCAGCAGCAGCGAGAGTTAATATGTTCTGTATGCGAAATTCAATCGTGAGGTAGAATTTTGGAGGGATGAAGTTATCACTTTTCGCTGTGGTAGAAAGCGAGTTCTCATTGTGAATGTCTCGTAAGGAAGAACAACCAAGCACTTTTTATTGGATATACGTTAAAGTGGCGAGAGACTAAGAACATCGTTTGTGTAAGAAATTTTATATATTAATATTTAGTTGCTTTCAATGGCATTCCTCGTGATAATGGAGTATAACGATTAAGGATCATTTAATCGTATCACGTACCAATATCTTTCAACTTTGAACCTTGATTCTGAGTTGAAGGATATTGCAATATATAAATATAATCGAGTTTCAGTATAACGCTAATCAAAATGCCCTTGAAAACACCTATATCAATTTGTGAGAGTCGGACGAATCGGCGTGTTTCTATAGTTTTATTTTATTACTATGTATAACCAGTCTTTTGAATTTATCTCAGAGACTTTTGCAACATTTGGTTGATATGGGAACAGCTTGTTTAACTTGTAAAAGGTGATCGCGGATCATATGTTGATCAATGGAGTATAAACTATTGTGACATGAGTGCCAGAAATTTCTGTGTGAATCAAAATTGCATATAGTCAATCGCTTGAATTCGTCTCTTGGTCTTATTAATATTGAGTTGATACGGGAACGTCATGATTAAGTTATAAACGACTGATCGTGGGTCATAGGTTGACATACGTCATAGAAATTGTTTGCTCAAAGAAAATAAAAGATAGGACAAAAGACAACCATCTGTAAGAGAAATTCTTTTTATCTGTCGAACGGTCTGTAAGGCTTCACCTTGCTTGGGGTCGGCAGTGTTGGTACAGTACCTTGCTATTTCAATCCCTATTTTTACCTAGCGCCTACCGGTTTATAGCTTAGATGAAGAAAATACTTCTGAAATTTCATTCCAAATATCGTGCTTAAAGAATAGAAAGTAACTAACTGCGATAAATGTTAGTACGTATTGTTTTCTTCACAAAAAATAGACAAAACAAAACTTCGACAAACATTAAAATACATTTTAGGCAAAAATATTCGCTTTGAACTAAGGTTGCATAAAATGGGTTAAATAATATATTTATATAATGTTGATATGTTATATGTTGATTTCCGTAAATTTATAAAAGTATCCAGTTTAGACTTATGAGAATTTGAACTCGATTATTGATAATTCGAAATATAATATTCGATTATTGACATCGTAAAAATATCCTTAATCTTTTGCAGATAAAGAAGAGTGCTTTCGGGTATGGTATGAGATGGAAGCGAGAAGGGTCTCTTAGATAAATCCTTCGACCTGAGCTGTGATTTGGACGCATGTATTTGTCATATCATTAGATTACTTTTCGACAGCAAACTTTAGTCTAACACATACGACATAAACTCAACAGTATAGAACTGAATGTTGGTTAAATTGTGAACTATACCATTTCTTGTTAGATATAAGGTGTTGCATGTTTTTTGTTTAGTTTATTTGTATGGGGAATGTTGAACTTGTGTATTTTATGTGCGATGTATCTAAGGGTGTTATTGGTAAATAGTTGGCATTTTTTTAATTCACATGCGAGTACGTAGGAAGCTCGTAGCGTAATTGACTGATATACTATTATCCGTCACAACCGCAGGTAACAGTGCCTCAGTCAGTTACGACGAACCCCATTCATATTTACCCAATCAAACTCTTCTATTGCACAAGTACATCACGCACCGGTTATCATAACTTATATCACAGATACAAGCTCTCAAGAACTTTGATTTTCACCACAACCCGTTTAAAGTCTGTTAAAATAAACATTAACTGAATATATCATTTACTTTATGAAGATATATTTTCCTGTCGAGGTGCGACATTTGGTAACGCGATAGAAAAAATGTCGATAAATGAAGCCGGCGGGAGCTTCTGTGCATTTCAAACCAGATATATTTCGATGCTATACATCATTGTTAATGAAATATCTGTTTTGTTTTCCTTTTTCTGGTCTGCATGGTGTAATTCTGCGAGTGACAGTATTATTCAGTGCGTCTTGATAACGGTTTGATTTAAAAATAAAGAAGTAAAACAGTAATCATTCATTAATTTTTCCTCTCGCCAATTGACCAGTTAACCGTGTTATAGTATACTATTTTTGTGGTCTCTCTTGGTCTTACTGGATTCCAGAACAAGAATTCATCTAGTCTGATAGAGTATCCAGTTTAGTGCTCTTACTATAATAACATAAATTATATACGAGTTTAGAGTAGTCATACTGATGGGATCTTATGTCATTTGCGAATACTGTTATTTTGAATGTTTAGTAAAGGTTGGCTTGTAGGGAGAAGTGTACTTATGGCAGGTTTTCCTGACAAATCTCTATGTAGAGAGACATTCGATGATAGTGTCTAGTAGGTATTCAAGTTCTCGCTAGTTGGTATTTAAAGAATATATATATATATATATATATATATATATATATATACTGTGTTTTCTGTGTCTGAATGAAAAACTTGAGATAATCAGAATAGAAAAAATTATTGAAAATTAAACAGGAATCAGTGACAAACCGTAAACACTTTAAAAGACTTACATTAAATAGACTGTGAATGGCAAAACATAAACCCTCTAAGGAAAAGAAAAATACGGCTCATCCCTTCCGCGTTTCCTTAAAAATGTTATGGATATAGTAAAGTATTGGTATAGTTTGAATTAATAGCACTAGAAACAATACCGAACAACTTTAAAGAACTAATGAAACAGATTAGAATCGGAGGAATCGCTGAAAGAGATTAGAATCGGAGGAATGGAAACAGATAACAATAATGAAAACAGCACAAATTTTAAGGAAAACCCTTGAATGCAGCGACCAATGCATATGGGGTACAAACCTAGCCGGACACATAGAAACTGCTACAGAAGAAAAACACAAACAAGGAAAAAAAAACTAAAACTGCATAATTTTAAGTGTCGGTATAAACTGGCACCACACCAAATAGTCGAGAAATGTCAAGGAGGATGGAAAGAGAGAAAGTACTATCTAGATCTCCACAGGATGAGTTTGAAGAAGACTGGGATCTTGGGGGTGCTTATTGCCACCTACCTTCCAGTGCAGATTAATGGTCACTGCTAACGAGAAATCAATGATAAACGGCTGTTGCGATAACGCAAAATAGTTTGCAAAATCTATCGAAAGAGATGAAGAGTACTGGAAATCTGGTGTCACTCAGACTCCACTGAACACCACAGTTTGTTCTCAAAGAGAAATCTTTGATGATGGCCTGTGTGGAAACTCATAGTAAATAATAATAATAATAATAATAATAATAATAATAATAATAATAATAATAATAATAATAGAAATAACAAGACCTATTATTTTCAGTCAATTAAGAAGAATATCTTAAAAAAACGTGACACTTTATTGTTTTCGAAGAAAATCAAACTAAAATAAATAATGGTATCGTTCTAATTCAACGGTTTAAGGTTGCGTCTAATAGAAATTAAAAGACGAATCTGAATTCACTTTATTCTTTGTCTGAATTGTATCCCCCAGAGGACAATATAGCGCCAACTGAGCACATGAAGTACTAGCCTCTTTCATTCTTCCTGCCTTATTTTCATTCATAATTTCTTTTCTGCATCTATTTATCTGCCTTCTCACGAGGGCAGAGTTAGATACAAATGTTTTTTTTTTAATCTGGGGAAGTCCAGTTCCCCAAAAAGAGCACTTTAGATTGCGACAAAAAATGAATAAATAAATAAATAAAATTGCATCAGTCTAGAAGACAGAAAAGATTAAGTGCAGTATGAGGACAGATACAACACCTTTCTCTTTTCGGTTTTAACTTTTAAAAATTTCATTATATTTCCATTTATATTTTCTTTCTTTCTTATGCCTCATTTTTTCTTTAACTTTTTCATTTTTTTCTTCCCTTTTTTATTGTTCCTTTTCTTTTTCTTTCTTTACATTTTTTATTTATTTGTTCTTTCTTTTTTCTTTATTTCTTTTACTTTCCCGTCTTTCCTCTCTTCGTTTCGTTTTTACATATTTTATCTTCCTTCCCTTCGTTCTTAATATTTTCTTTACATTTTTCTTTCTTTCATTTTTCTTCTGTATTTCTTTCACTTACATTCTTTTCTTCCATCTTCTTTTCCTTTTTCCTTTCTTTTTTATTGACTCATTATTTTAACGTTTCATTTTGTTTTTTCTCCCTCTTTCTTTTTCTTTCTTCATCCTTCTTTATCCTCATTTTCTCACTTTCCCCTTTCTTTTTTTCTCATACTGATGCTACCAGATCAGGCTGTTTGAAGATGCCTGCCTAAAATATACCAAACATTGATGTTATTGTTTTTCCTTTTTCTTTGCAAAACTCAATCATGTTCTGCAAAATCTAAAACAAAACGACAAATATCCATTACGAAACAATCAAACCAAATAATATGAATAAATATTTTAAAATATAAAGAACTTGAAGCATAAAGACCTTTTTCCAAAATTACTATGTTCGGCATTAAAATAAGACGAACAAACAAAAACAACCAAAAACAAAAACAGCTAAATAAACAATCATGAAAACAGCTGAAATATTAAGAAAAACCTGTGAATGTGGAAACTAACACACAAGAGCAACAAGTGTGGGCCAGACAAAATGCTGCAAAGGCAAAACATGAAACACTACATGGAACCCAGAACATTGAAACCGCATCCATTTTTAACCCCACTTTCTTCTTCCCCTCCTTTATTCGTCTCACATTAAATCTTTTAATTCCCCCCCTTTTTTATCTCCCTTTCCTTTTTCAGGCTTTCATTTTAGTTCTTTAGTGCCATTGTTTCTCTCATCTTTCAAATGTTTTTCTTCATTCAATTTACCTCTATCCAAATTCTGTTTCGTGTTTCGCATTCTATTAACGTTTTCTTATTTTCTTGTTTTTGTTCTTCATGCTTTATCATTTAATTCCTTTTCTTCTTTGTCCTTTTCTTCTTTCTTCCTTTTCCTTCATTCACTTCCATTTCTTTCTTTCTTTAATACTTTTTACTTCCCTCTATTCATGTTTCACTCTTCTATTTAATGTGTTTTCTTGCTTTCTCCATTTCTTCCTTTCCCTTTTATCATTTCTTATTTTTCTTTTTATTCTTTCCAATTTGAATTCCTTCCTCTTTTCCCTCTTTGTCTTTTTCCTTCTTTTATTTTTTACTTTTCTTCTTCCCTCCGCATTTCGTTCACCCTTTTAACGTTTTTTCTTTCCTTTCTTTACTTGTTTCCAACAAACCTGCATTTTGTATTTTCCAACGCCCCCCCCCTCGTTTTTAGTTCACGATTGTTGTTAGTTCAGCTTTGCTATAAAGTTACTAAACCGCACCATTAAAAGGCGGCGCTGGTGTCGCTGTTATGCATTCGCAACAATGAAATGAGACTCTGAATAAATAGTACAGATCTTTTTTTTACCTCTATTTTTTCTATATCAGAGCATATGCGGTATATGCTTGCATATTATATGACCAAACTTTTAAATTCTATAATTATACCGACAATACTACCGACGTTGTCCGGGATCTAGTCATGTCATTTTAGGTTTTAATTTTTATTTGTTTGCACACTTTAAAATGTTTCTGCATATAAAAAGACATAAACAGTTTTGTTATAAAGTAGGCAAACCGGATTAATTTAATTTGACGTAAAATATGATCTATCCCCATTGCTGATTCTGATTTTAGGTGACTATTAAAATGATTTATATTATAAGTAGTTTGAACCGAACCAAGTAATTCTTGACATAAATAAACAGAGTTTGTTATATTATGCAGTAAAAAAAAAAAAAAATGAAAATTAGCGAGCAAAAAGCAAAGTTTGATTCGCCAGTTTAAATGCTATTTTTGTCAAACTTTTAAAATCCGAAAATATATTATATATTTTTAAGCATGTTTACAAAAAAAATATGAGCACACTAAAACTGTAACTCACAAAGTACATCGAACGCATAATAAAACACCTTTTGGAGATTAAGTGATCTCGTGATACGCGAGATCAAATGATCGGAAAAATCGGCTCCGTTCAGTCTTGACAAACTATCGATACCCACTGTAAAGGTGCCTGCGCGTGAAATGTTTGTGGCAAGAGTTGAGCAATTTCTACCCACGCATTCATTAAGTCGGAATTGTTAAAGTCAAGTAGCAAACAGAAATTCAAGACAACTGGAAACAATGTCGATATAAGTAGAGAGGACATACAGCAGTTAGTATTCCAAAATAGCCATCTGTTACTAGCCAATCACATTGTGGCTTAACTTTGGTGATCTGACGAGAACCGGTGTGTCCACGTAATTATGCTGTATATTGATGATTAAATGACACGCAAGTATAATTAAAGTCGATACTTCTTGAAAGTCTAGATTGTTTAAAAGCTAATCAGTCACCATTTACCAAGGCCAATAACTACACGAGGATAAATAAAGAATAATAATTAGATGATGAAAAACACTGAGAGTGTTAGAAATATTGGGTGGAAAAGGATAAGTTGATTACTTAAGAAGACATCTCGATAAGTATTTCTTGGCATTGAACTTGAAGACAACTATGTTATAATCATAAGGGAAGCAGTTCCTTAATCTTGTGTTTCAAATTTATGAAGTTCTGGCAAAGAAACCACTGACATCGTTTAAATCTATTTTTCTAAAACTTTAATAATTTCTAATTCGCTATTGGAGAGATGATAAAAAAAATGAAAATCAGCTACAGATGGAGATCTTCCAAAGGTTTTTGTGCAGAATATTTTGAGACAAGAAATGAATTAAGTTTGTGTCCAGTTAAAAATAAACAAATACTCATGCAAAATACCGACTATGATGAAATAATAACATTAATATTTAGAAACCCATTCTTAACATGCAGAAAAAGAGGCACTTTGTACATATTTTCCTAACAACTTAATGAACCAAAGATAGTGCAACAACACGACTTGAAAGATTGTAACATAGTGCATATGAACGCGTGGGAAAGTATCAGCAGCAGCGAAGGATGGCTGGCTTGCAATGAGATTTGCATATGCAAATTAGGAAATGTGTACGAGAAGAGAAAGCAAAGAAGGAGAGAAAATGCACCAGAAGACAGAAACAACGTCGGCATCAAAAGTGACGGACGTGAAAAGCGAAGATAAGAATGGGCCGGCTGTGCCTAGCAGGTGGTCTGAAGAAAGAGAAACACTATCCAAGCTAAAATGGACATGTGGTGCCGAAAGTGACGGTAATAAATGTTTTTGTTAAAAAAGAAAAAATGCAACCCGGATTTTATTTACTTATTTCCAGTTTTATTTTATGAATTACTAAAGTAAAGTGTAACGCCACGTAACGTTACGTATATTTATTTAGGACGCCATTACTATACCTTTTAACGTCAAAGGGTCAATATGAACAAAAATGTATATTCGCGCCTTGTTTAATTGCAGCCTGCACGGAAAATATGTCCTGCTTTAATGTAGGTATGAACAGAGCATTTTTTAGAATATAGTTACAGATTTCACCTTTATTATTTTTAGGGATATTTTAGCATCGCCTCTTTTCAAGACTATATTATTTATTTGACTACCGTCGGCAAGTTCGACAAAATGACTTTGAGGATTAAAGTTTGAATCAAAATTAATAAAATCAGATTCCTTGGTGATAACGTGCGCTGTAGCACCACAGTCTACAAGGAGATTTTTACCGTTTGTGGTATTGTCAAAGTTACATGTGAATAGAAATGTATGTTCTTCCTCAAAGTTCTCAACGTTTTTTACGGAGTCCATTTTAGAGCGTTTATATCGACATTGGAAACTTTTCTGGTTTGGTCGTCCACAATTATAGCAGATAATGTAATGTTATTCTTTTATTTGGGAAAATTATTTTTGGAGACGTTGCGGTGAGTTGCGTAATTTGGTGGTGTCTGCTTTCGAGAAGCATTTTTGAACTTCATAATATTGCTGGAGTTATTATTGTCCACGAGCATACGATTAGTCTCTTCTTAACTGCGCAATGCCACTTTAAATTCGCTGAAATTTATGGGTTTGTCTTTCTGAGTTATAGCTGTTGTAAATGGTTTAAAATCGGCTGGAAGTCACTTGGGGGTCATTGATATCAACAAGCTATCGCTTATTATTTCACCTGAGAGTTTTAAGACATTGGCGGTTGTTTCTGCCCTTATAACGTAGTCGGTAATCGTTTCATCCTCGTTACGTTTCAGAGACGTTAGTTCTGTATATAGGGATATTATTCTCGGTTTCCCTTTTGATAAATAATGTTCTCTTAATATGTTCAATGTTTTCCTTCCATCATCCAATGCGTCTCTTATAATCAGAGACAGACTTCTATCGTCTAAACATTGAATCAGTTCTGCAAAAACAGTCGCGTTCTTTTCGAGAATTCGGGGTCGTTTGGATTCTCTGTTGGATATTGTATGACTTTGTGTAGTTTTCGAATCCTTAGATATCCCAGAAATAAATGCATAATCGGCATGGATGAATGTATCATATTTGCACGTATCTTCTGACTGGGCAACACCGAGCGCCGTGCTAGTAGATATAAATGTACAGATGACAAAGTCGACCTCGAAATCCAGTGGGCAATGTCCTTTCCTTCTTTCTGCTACTTCTGTTTCATTTGATGAAACAATACGAGTCTATCTCTGCTCTTTTGTTATTTTCATAATAGGTACTCGACTGAACTTAAACCTTTCTTCGGCCCTGCATATGACCTTAAAATATATCCAGTAGTGAGGCCCAGCTTGTGGGCTTTGGGGAGTGTGATGTCACCCCTTAATTGCCATTGCTCCCAGGTCCAGTCTGACCCAGAGTGGTAGTACCTGTTAGGGTCCTTACTATTGGTTAAATAGAAGCCGACTTGAAAACAAATATATTATATTAAAAAAAATTCTTCAAAATCTTTGGATTCGGCATTAAATAACCTGAAAAGAGTTGATATGCCGTAATACAAAAACAACCAACCAACCAACCAACCTTTCTTCACCCTTGTAAAACATTCTCATTGAACATTCGTCTAGCTACACCCACTGTCAATAATCTCCCCTACTACGTACCTGTATCGAAATTTAAACAAAAATTAGATGGACGACGTTTTTTACCTTGAACTGCTTGTCTTTGTAATGCAGTACCGCGGAGCTGCTTCCTACATGAATATAACATGATCGTTTTCAAGTCCAATGTAAACAAGTTTTTATTTAGCCGCCCTTTTAAACAATGAAATTCTACCACTTTTCACAATTACTGATCGTCATCACCGATCACTTGACAATCATTAACGCTTATGTTTGAGTGGCATTTGAGCAATAAGTGGTACCTCCTACACCCCCCCACATATATATATATATACATTCAAGCAAATATTATTAAATGCAATGTATAATTAAATGTAATGTATAATTTTTATGTTGTCAACGACGACCTTTCTATAATTGGAGGGGGGGGAGAAATCTTAGGGGGACAATCTTAGAAAGGTCCTCGTTGACAACATAAAACTTATACAACATGAACATAACATCAAAAAATTAAAAATTCTTGAAGCGTAATATATTAGAACCCTTCAGTCCACTATAACTGATATCGCATTCGAGAAAAGCAGTAACATTCTAAAATGTCTTGCGTAGTTCGTATTGGACTGATTTTGCTAACGGTGTCCAAGAACTGAATTTAATACTCGAATTATTAATCGACCTATATTTTTAATCGACTTTTCATCGACTCTATATATTTTAACTTATCGCCGTTTACTGTATATTTTAGTTTTCACTTTTTTTTCGCTCATTCGGACTTTTACTTCAACACCAGATGATGATTCGTGGACGAATCAAAGTACTTGTGACAGCAACAACTATGAAACTTTTATTAATATTTTTTATTTTGATATAAAAAGATTATACGGAAAATCGAAAAATTAAAAGAAAACAATCATAAAGCAAAGTGTCTCCGTGGCATTTAATAATATTTTCTTGAATAAAAAAATGCTGCCTAAATATACCAATTTCAAATCACACACACACACACACACACACACACATAATATAAAGCTGAACGTGTGTGTCTGGTCACGAATAGGCTCCTATATGGCTAACTATTATAGAAAACTGACCACATATCATGATAGACACAGGGATGGGTATGTTTTATTTGGCATAATGATGATTCATTAAAATTGTGGGGTCTGCGTACGCGTCTGGTCCACAAAGTATGGAAATAAAAAAATAAAAAAATTAAAAAATAAACGTTTACAAGTGTTTTTGATATAGATGTACATAATAATACTTTGATAAGAATATTTTAATTTGAATAGGGATGGTATAATAAAATTGTGGGGTCTGCGTTCGCGCCTTGCCCCCATAGAATGGAAATAGGCACAAACTTTAATAAAGACTTTTCATATCTATCTGCGTAAGTATACTTTGATAATTATGTTTCAGTTTGAAGAAATATGGTATAATAAAATTATGGGGGGTGTTCGTTCGCGCCTGACCTCCATAGAATGGAAATATGTCACAAATTTTAACAAGGTTTTTTTAATATAGATCCATAGAATATTGTGATAAGTGTTTCAGTGTGAACAGGTATGGTATAATAAATTATGGGGTTTATCTATTTTATTTTTACTTTCATCATATTTTGCTTTGGTTTTGATACTCCTAAATTCGAAGCTATCTCTTTACAATCCCTCCTTTTCATAACCTATCATACTTTCATAAATCAGAATCCATTTTCTGTAGGCTGTTTTTGAACCCAGTCAACGACGGGTACTTTTGCTAATATATATATATATATATATATATATATATATATATATATATATATATATATATATATATATATATATATATAACAATCTAATTTCCATGCACCAATATACAACAAATCTACATTTACGGGACTGTATACGCGCTGGGATTCATTTTGCCCCCCAAAACGTAAGATAAATTTAATTCAGACCCTAACACATCGTGCCCTTATGATTTGTTAAAAAACAAAATTGAATTAGGAATTTAAAATAATTACTGATACTCTATCTATAAATAGGTACCCTCTTGATGTGATTAGGTCATTTATGCAAAGGAAAATAACTGAGTTTTCTGAAACTAAAATCATTCAAACAGTGAATAAATGTCCAATATATTTACGTTTACCGTGGTTGGGGACAGTAAATGAGAAATTCGCCAAGCCAATCAGCTCAACGGTGGAAAAATATTACTTTGCTTCAAATGTGCGTGTTGTGTTGTCTACGAGAAAGTTAATGCCATCTTCTCGAAAAGATGTTCTATCTTCATCCCCATCATGACAATAATGTAATTTACAATTTTGAATGTAGTTGCGGTGCCAACTATGTGGGTCGAACGACATTGAGATTGGATGGAAGAGTTCAACAGCATGATCCTACCAAAACCAGAAATGGGACATACCAAGTAACAGACGTACTTGCCAACACATACGAAGCTTCAATAACTGACCACCTCATTAAAAACCGTCATGTGCAGCGAACTTCAGTACGAACTCATTTTCAGTTCTTAGTCGTGCTTACTCAACATTCCATTAATGATTTTGGACACTGTTCACCTTCAATTTAGAAGGCCTTCTCTCTGTAAACAGAGGGAATGTCTTTTAGGTTTGAGCGTGATTAGTCTCTAGGATCTCCGAAAAATTTCATAATGTTGCATTATTTTAATCACTTTTCCCCTTTTTTCCACACATAGCAGAACGCAACGTAATTTTATTTTAAATGTACATATTTTCGATTTTCCCTTTTTTAAAATCTTCGATACAGCTTTGAGAAAACGAGGACGAAACCGGTCAGCTGACTTCCCCCCTTTTTTATTTTCTCTTCTTCGTCTTTTTTCTTTATTTTAAAGCACATTTTACTTTTAATAATGAATTATAAAAGCCTTCCTTTCATGATTGCGATCTATCTATCTATCTATCTATCTATCTATCTATCTATCTATCTATCTATCTATCTATATATATATATATATATATATATATATATATATATATATATATATATATATATATATCCTCCTCTCCCATCTAGAAATTAAATGGTGAGCTAAATTATATTTTTAATCCTTGGTTGTGGAACTAGGCTAGAAATAAAACTCCAGAACAATGCAAGCCTTTCTCTACACAAGCAAAGGTCAACCACCTCAGCAGGAATAACCTTCTTAGTTACACACAATATGGTTTCCGCTCTGCAAGATCTACCGCAGATGTGCTGACGGTTATATCCCACAGGATTAGTGAATCTCTTGACAAAGGCTTCCTTTCTAGGTCAATTGCTCTTGACATATCAAAGGCCTTCGACAAGGTATGGCATAAGGGTCTACTTCACAAGATTTCCAGCTACGGTATAACTGGAAATGTTTTCTCAATAATTAAATCATTTCTCTCCGATAGGCTCATAAGAGTAGTGGTAGATGGACAAAAATCGGAGGCCTGCAATATAAATGCTGAAATCCCTCAGGGGTCAATCCTGGCCCAACTCTCTTCCTGATCTACATCAATGACCTCCCTAAACATATACTTAAATCATTCGTTGACATCTATGCTGATGACACGATCATCTACGGCAACACATCAAAGGCTGTAAATGACAAAGTTCTCTCTTATTCTCTCTCCTCTGATCTCGAGCACGTGGTTCAGTGGGGGAAGATGTGGCTGATTACCTTTAATGCATCCAAAATCAAACTCCTATCCTTACATCATCAACGCTCTGAACACCATCTGGCATCAATTGTGATGGATGGCTCTCGTCTGGGTGAGGCCCCGTGTTTTGACAAGCTTCTGGATTTGACCTTTAATCTTGATCTGAAATGGAACACGTACATCAAGTCTGTTACCAAGGTCGCTGGAAAGATGGTAGGATCCTTCTACCGCTCCAGAAGATATCTCACTACTGATGCAATTCTCTATCTATACAAAAGCCAAGTACGTCCAAGGATGGAATACTGTTGCCATATCTGGGCAGGAGCTGCGAAAAACAGCCTATCCTGCCTTGAAAGAGTACAAAATAGACTTCGTGGCTTAGTGGGAGATGCCCTTTTCTATACCCTGCAACCTCTCTCCCACAGAAGAGACGTTGCGAGCCTATCCTTGTTTTATCGTTATTTCCCTGGCAGGTGCTCGTCTGAACTCCAATCTCTGGTTCCCCCCCTCGCCAATCTTTCACGAAAAACACCCGTCTAGCTGAATCCACTGTGAAAAATTTCCCCCACTCTATATCTGTGCCTAAATCAAAACGCGGATTCCATGAACAAAGCTTCTTTCTTAGAACTGCACGCCTGTGGAACTCTGTTCCGTCTGCCTGCTTCCCACCTGACTACAACTTGGATGTGTTCAAGTCCAACGTTAACAAATTCCTAATGAACCACCCCCTTAAGTAAACACTTCATCAAATCTCCACACTAACGTAATGTACTTGCAATAACCCTTATCCCTGAGTGGCTTTCGGGCCTTGATAAGTGGTGATCACTGTGTAAAAAAAAAGCAATGTCGGTTCGGAAGAGGTACCACCCTTGCTATCTATATGCTATCATACCTATCACACGCACACTTACAGATGGATCTAAGACCAACACTAGAGAATAATAGAGAACATTACTTGTAGGTTATAATGGTTTCTTTTAGCCAAATGCAATTAAATACTAAGCAGATAAATTTTTAAAAATCTATCTTGTACTTAACAGTAACTGATAATACGTTAGTATAAAAAAGTCTAATTAATAAAAACCTTAACCAGAAATCATATTTACACGATAAGAAATATACATTTTAATGTGATAAATTGCAAAATTAAATGTATTAACCAATTCTTTGTTTTTACTAACAGAGTAATATTTTTTGTAACAAGTTGCCAGGTTAAGAACATTCGAGAACAACAATAGCGGAGAGTATTTAAAAATTATATTGGATGAACTAAGAAAATATTTGTGGGTACTATCAAATCAACTATTTGACAGAAATTGTCCGGATATGTTGTATTAACAGTGTAAGAAATCTATGAAATGATTTGTAATGCTTTATTTAGGGAGATAGTAAAAAGATGAGTATCCCTAAATATGACAAAAAATTAAGATGATATAAATTGCATTTAAAAAAATTAAGATGATATAAATTGCATTTAAAAAAAATAAATATGACAAAAAATTAAGATGATATAAATTGCATTTAAAAAAAATAAATATGACAAAATATTAAGATGATATAAATTGCATTTAAAAAAATTAAGATGATATAAATTGCATTTAAAAAAATAACATGATATAAATTGCATTAAAAAATTAAGATGATATAAATTGCATTTAAAAAAATTAAGATGATATAAATTGCATTTAAAAAAATTAAGATGATATAAATTGCATTAAAAAAAAAAAATAAAAATAAATAAATAAAAAGTCAATAATTGATGAATATCCAAATTCTGTTTATTTTGGCCTTTTTTTAATTTTTTGAACTCGGCGTTGTTAACCAAACAAAAAGTAGAGTTAGAAAGCAAGTTCCAAGGAAATCCAAGTTGTCACGAATTCAGCGTCATTCACTTTTTTATCTCCTGTAAAAAATGATAATGTAGACATGAAACAATCATATGGTGAGCACAAAAATTTAAACGCTATTTTTGATTTAAGTTCTAACATTTGAAAACAAAATCAAATATCCGATATTACAGCTAGTTTTATATAATCGTTATTTTCCTTTTTTGTAATGTATTGAAGAATAAGTTGAATAATGCATAATTGCAGGAGGATGAAGGATACAGAAAGTCGAATAGGATGCCAATGACGAATATATGTCTGCAGATGTGAGAAAATGATGAACGTCAGATGATTCAGATTGTACAAGAATTTAGAATTAATACAAGCGATATGCGAGAACACGCAAAAACGCATGACTTTTTCAACCACCTGAACCTATCGATATGGATCTATCGATATGGATCTATCGATATGGAACTAACGATATGGATCCATCGATATGGATCTATCGATATGGATCTATCAATATGGATCTCTCGATATGGACCTATCGATATGGATCTATCGATATGGATCCATCGATATGGATCTATCGATATGGATCTATCGATATGGACCTATCGATATGGATTTATCAATATGGATCCATCGATATGGATCTATCGATATGGATCCATCGATATGGATCTATCAATATGGATCCATCGATATGGACCTATCGATATGGATCTCTCGATATGGATCTATCGATATGGACCTATCGACATGGATCTATCAATATGGATCTATCAATATGGATCCATCGATATGGATCTATCAATATGGATCTATCGATATGGATCTATCAATATGGATCTATCAATATGGATCTATCGATATGGATCTATCGATATGGATCTCTCGATATGGACCTATCGATATGGATCTATCAATATGGGTCTATCAATATGGATCTATCGATATGGATCTATCGATATGGATCTATCAATAGGGATCTATCGATATGGATCTATCGATATCGGGCCACACCAGGACTACTGTGAGAGGACACGGTTCTCCATCGTCTTTATTCGAGGGAACACTTCGAATCTGCATACCAAGTTTGCTGCCCATCCCATCAAGTTTGTTGATGTTTCGGGTCCATCAACAAATTATATTTAAATTCAGGTGAAACATTATTATACAATGGCCAAACTGTAAATATTTAAATTCAGGTGAAACATTATTATACAATGGCAAAACTGTAAATGTCTTTAATATATTTTAATGTTTACATAATTTTATAAACGTAAAAAATTATGAAACATTTACACCCAACTATTACGTTATATTTACGCATTGCGGACATTTTGTTTTGATAATTTATTATTCTGAAATTATTGACTAATATGTTCAGAATACTTCATTTGTCATCTCAAATTTGTTGAATTTTGTGTCGTAAAAACACGCTCTCTTTTGTTGAAAAGGTGAATTTATGATTTACCGCCATTTTAGCTTGTACTCAATCACCTGATGCCACGTGACTTCGTTCTAGTAATGCGATCTCCACAAGATACCAACTTGGATTTCTGCCGAGTCTGAGGACGATTAGGTGGAGACGGAAGTAGTTAGAGGAGATGAAACTTTACAATGGTTGTTACTACTACTACTACTAATACTAATACTAATACTAATACTACTACTAATAATAATAATAATAATAGGCAATAAAGAGAACACAACGATAAGTAATTTCACGGAAGAATTATGACGGCTTGTTAAACAAAGCAATAACATAAATAAGTACATATGTATTTAATAAAGGCGTAAACAATGCGAATAAAAAACAGAATAATGAAAGAGAAGCTGAACAATTACAAATAATTCAAGACAAAATGTAAAATACTTCTTAAATTATATATTAATTTTTTAGTACATCCTACACTTACTGCTAAAACAGTAAAGATTTACTGAAAAATTAATGTATACGTTTTTTATGTGGGGAGAATGCTTCAAAGTATTCGTAAGAATTCGCAGGTTATAGTAAGTATTACTGACATGAATCGCGACTTGAACCCCTCGATTTTCAGAAGCACCATGACTTCAATGGAAAACACTCAACTACCTGAAAACTAGGATGAGGCGATCAGCAGTTCTTATGACAAGATGGTGCATAAAATTGACCCAACAATATACAAAAATCGAGAACACTGTCTTTCCTGTCCTCTAATGCTCCAATGGTGCAGCTTGAAAGATCTTGCAGAATATCTACTATTATATAAACGTCACTTCGTATGTGTATTTATGTGTGTGTGTGTGTGTGTGTGTGTGTGAGAGAGAGAGAGAGAGAGAGAGAGAGAGAGAGAGAGAGAGAGAGATAGGTTCCCAAACGGCTGAGCTTATCTTTTATAAAGATAATTTATATTATAATTTATGATATAATTTATATCTAATTTACATGTCAAAGGTAATTTATATGTCTGGCAGTGTTCTTAGATATGTTTTGTTCAGAAATTCATCTGATAAGTATCAAAAATCGAAAATAATGTTTTTTTTTTTCTTATAGATAAAAGAATAATTTTTACAGGGGAATGTTTATACGTTACACCGGTAAAGGAGATAATAAAATCTTATCAATTATTTCGTCTTAAGAAAAAGAATTATTGACATCTGGAAATATAGCTCACATGTAGAGCATTCGCCTGCAGATCACATGATCTCGTGTTCAAACTTCGATGTGTCTCACCATTTATTTATTATTATCATTAAGGAGTTCACTTTACAACAAAAGAAGAGGTACCATTTAAAATCGCCGCAAATCATTTCTTCGTTTGTATATTTTAAAACTTAACATTAATCAGAAATTACTTTTCCAGAGCATTCATCGTCAAGCCCAAATGTAAGCTGACGTGATATTGTAAACAAACACAGACGGAAATCGATGAACGATATTATCATTATTATTATTATTATTATTAAAAAAGAAAATTGCGAATTAGTTCACAGGGAAAATTATTCCTCGTCATATATACTAATTAATAGAGGATTGATTCTATAATAATACATACGCAAATTGCATAAATTAAAATATCATGTTTAAGTGTATTGTAGGATTGGGCTACGCCGGCATCCAACTAGTTCAACAATAATGCAAAGGACTGCATTAAAAGCGGTAAACTGTTGTTTGATTACAAGGTTTAAAGAAACTAAGGAAGAAGAGTAGTTAAATTTTTGAAGAAAACTATCACATATATCGTCGTCAATTATTTGTTTTCATTTATCTTCCCTGTCAACATTTCGTTTTTTTTTTTGCACATTGGTTACAGCCGTATTAAATACATATATATTATTTAGCAGCAACGCTTCAAGTAAATTTCCATGCTCTTAAAATAACATCCACATCCACACACACACACACACACACACACACACACACACACACACACACACACACACACACACACACACACACACATATATATATATGAAGATTCGTCTATGAAATCTGTGTATTTAGCGATGGGAATTGTTATTTTCAATCTAAATTGTGGCAGACTGCTGAAAATGTTATCATGAACTTCAACGTTACCGACCGACGTACAAACTCTCGAATATATATGTTCAATCGCATCGAATGCAAACGACTACCAATAACGGACATACTTCTGAAGGTCTGAGAAGATGACGAGCGTGATATAATGCAATGTTTATTCAAATTCTCTAATAAGATGAACACGGCATCTGAATCGGCTAATTAAGTGATGCCAATTGTACTTAAAATTAAGTGTGATTTACGACGTACTGACAACACTGACGTACTGACGAAAGAGCAAACAAACAAAAAACAAACAATAGTTGTTTTTCATGCACATGTTATCTCTCTTGTTCTTGATTTGGCATCAAAAGTATTTCCCGTGTTTAGCTTGAAAATCATCTAATGTCACAAGGAAAGTAAGCATGTTAGTCTCAATTAAAAATAACTTTCATTCATTCCAAGCAAAGCATATTAGAACTGATAGAGATCTGATCTATAAGGAAAAACCTGACTAGGGAGTTGAACAACAAGATATTTATTTATATTACATTTAAATTTATGCATTTATTACATTTATAGATATTTGTACGAAATAAAGAGGGGGAAGATAATTTAAAAGGCAAGCGGTTATAAAAAAAGAAGTAATGAGAGTAGATTTTATTCTGTTACCCGTCGCCTGAAAAAAATGGAAGAACCCAAAAAAAAAAAAAAAAGAAGAAAAAGTAAAAAAAAGAAGAAAAAAACCCTCCTTCCCCAACAAATTAATGCCATATAAGTAGCATTAGTCAATTAAAATAATATCTCTAAGTATTAATTGTTGCGTCTTTTAATTTCTAAAACCATGAACAATGACAAATGTTGAAACGTTTGTATTATTTCATAATCACGAAAGAGCATCCTCGCAGCAATGTATTTACATAGGGACTAGGGATTTTTCCAAGTTTGACTTGTAGGGAATTTTTGATAATGCTCACCATACAAATATACTGGAAGGAAGATACTATTTTATGATTAAATGTATTTGCAAATTAAAATTATCTTCTTATTTGTAAAAAGATGCATGTTTACTTCGAAAAGTAATTTAATAATTTGTTCAAGAATCGTCGCTGGGTTTGATTAATAAATAAAATAAAATTTAGATATAAATAAAGCATCAAAATAAATATAAATTTATGAAAGAAAATGTACTGTTGCGCGATCGTATTATGTTATAACCAGGGCTATGACAGAGCAGCATATTCTTTCATTGTTTTGACTCTCGAGTATATATCCGACGCAGTTAGACACAATTAATCAACTGAGGATCATATCACTCTACATAAAAACATATAAGATATCAATGGATATATACCTGAGAATCAACACAAGGAAAAGAATATGCAGTTATAATGTATCTATGATCGCAGTTCCAATAATAACGGACCTGTTCTGTTTACAACATCTCCACACAGTATGTGCAAATGATCCGATTTCTAGGCAAACGGACATTTTAGAATGTTCTTTTCTCTATCTTACGACTCTGTTTAGGGATTATATTATATGCAAATTGTTGTAATGATAATATATATTTCTTTATGGATTGCCTTTTTAATACATTTGATTACAGTGATTATATAATATATATATATATATGTATATATATATATATGTATATATATATATATGTATATATATGTGTATATTTATAAGCTACAACGCAGTATTATTTATACTGGATACTGAATCAGTCATGCGTGACAAAATAAAGCATAGCATAGGACATAAGCGTTTATAAGTTTTTGTTAAAAATGTAGTTTTGCTACGAACTTGTAATAAGTTTTGATTTTACACAAGTTTTTATTACATTACATCTTTATTACATTAATAATTTTTATTACTATATTTTATTATCGTATTTTATTATATATTAATATATTTTATTGCATAAATAAGTTTTTAATTTGCATAGTTTTGTATTAAAACATAGTTAAATGTTTTTGTATTAAGTGTTCAATCCCTAGTCAGCACAATAATCAAGTTATAACGCATGATGTAATACGAAAAAAAAAACCTACTTAAATTTATATCATATATATTTTATTGTGTTATGGGTTGTAAGATCGTCAAGTAGCCATGAGTGTTAATGATTCATACTCCTGCTCTGAAGTTAGTAATTAAAGTGAAAACGATAGGTAGGTAAAAAAAAAATAAATAAAAGAATCGGTGATTAGAATGAAACTATTTTTGTGTGAAAATCCCTATCAATAATTCGATTAAATCGCATATGAATCAGACTTTAATGTGCATATTATTTTTTACTATTATGCCATACCGGTCAATCACATAGAGGAAATGCTAAATTTCAAACTGCTGGCTGAATGACCTATTGAGAATACTTCTAAAACAGAGATAAAATGAATTGAAATGCGGCATCACTTACCATTACGATCGAAATAAGAATAGAAGCGTCTGATGTCAACTAAATCCAACATGCCGTCACCGTTCGTATCAGCACGTGCGAAGATGTTCATAGCATAGTTGGCGTGACCAAGGTTGTTTGCCAGCCATAAAGTTAGAAACTCGGTTTTTGTGACGTGTCCATCAACTGAAAATGAAAAGAAAAAAAAAACACACACACACATTTTCAAAACCTTTATATCTTTTCTTCATTAAAAAAATGATATAACACATCTTTCTGGATTTTCAGATGAAATTTGAGAAGTCGCATTATTTGAATTATTCGAACTACTGTTCTCATCTTGAATGTTACTTTTACAACGATGTAACCTGCGACTTTTTTCATGCGTATCTTGTAGATTCCGAAGTTCGACAAGATACGCCTGAAGAAGGTCGGAACTTGTATCGACTTAAGCGTTGTGAAAATAACACTCAAGAGGAAGCAGTATTAAGAATAATCTAAATAATATAACACAACGAGACAGGAAGCATTTTTCTTGCATTATTAAACATATTTTTTACTTTTATATTATTATTGTTATTGTTATTGTTGTTGTTGTTTCATCAACTTCAAAATGTTGTGATGTTTTACACCGTTTTCCCCTCAAGAGCAAGCTTTTACACCATAGTTAGTGGAGATAGTCAAAGAGTCAATTAGATGGAAAGCACCTGGCGTAGGATGTTTGTTTTTGCTGCTCCAAGCAGAACTGACTTCTGGAGTACGGTAATGTTGTATTTCCTGTCGTGCCTGTCCCACGGTGTTCAGCTGTTTCATAAAATCATCAGGAATTGGCATGATGGAAGTTTTCTTATTCCACAATCTAGTTTCGTAGTTTCTCATTCTTCTTCTCATTTAAGTTAATGTCGTTTGGGCAAAGCAAATCAATAATTTGGCATCCACTGGTCTTTTTGTTCACAACTACAATATCAGGTTTTCTTGTGAGTTATCTCTCAGTCACACTGAATCATGAAATCTCAGAGAATCTTAACATCCAAATTTTCCACTACCCCTTATGGGTGATGTTGGTACCATTTGTCTGTCACTTGGATTCCAAACTCCAGTGCAGATTTGTACAAACATTGTCACGGCGACGTTTATACTCTTTTTGAGCAAATATTGAACACGCACTAACAATGTGTGACACTGTTTCAAGAGACATACCACATAACCTGCACTGATCCGAACAGTCCTTTCCATAGATGTTTTTATTTAATGCATTTGTATTTAGTGCCTATTCCTGAGCAGCAAATACAAGATTTTCTATTTTTCTTTTCAAGTCACATTTAGATAGAAAATTCCACATGTCCTGGCATTTTTGTAATTTAGCATCTCGCTCAAACTAATCACGAATTTTTATTCTTACCAACTCAGTCAACTTTTCTGCTTCGATTCTTTCCTTGTACTTCTGCTTATCTTCCAATGAATTTTTATCTAGTTCTTCCTCTTTCACCACAGCTGCGAGTAAAACTTCATGGCTGTTAGCAAAGTAATGGTGAACACTTCTAAGCTCTTTGCCGACACATTCTTCAATCGCAATCAGACCTCTTCCCCTTTTTTCCTTGTGCCTGAGCACGTTAGGATTTGGGTGAAGTGCTCCCTATTTGACTCTATTCAGCCTTTTCATATTTACATGCGTCCATCCTACAAAAGTTGCACGGTATCGAATTAAGGCAACCACCCACGATGCCGAGAACAAGTTCCTACATTTAGTCTAGATTTCAAGAGCAGTTTGAGTCTGCTCATATACACCTCTTTCGTCGTCTAATTTCTTTCATTGCAAAGCATCGTTTCAAATTCAAACACCCCCATTTGTCAAAATAATGCCTTTCATGGCTCCTATCTTCCCTCGTTTAATGCAAACTACTGCACATTTGGAAATTCCAAACTCCATGTTTATGTCTTCACTCCACTGAACCAGAAAGTCAATTTCCTTTTCTGTTTTGCCAAACAATTTCAGATCGTCCATAAATAACATGTGGTTGATCTTCGGTCCATTCTTCTCCAATTGGGATCCCATCTTTGTCTCTCTTAGTACATGTGCTAATAGTATGAGTGCTATTATGAATAGAAGTGGCGAAAAGGAATCTCCTTGGAAGATACCGCCTCTGATGTTGACTGTCCCTAATAATTTCCCATTTGTAAAAAAGGTTGATTTTCCAACTGCTCATACTTTTCCCTGTGAACTCAATAATATTTTCAGCCACTCCCTTCCATTTTCAACGTCCTGAGTGCCCACGTATGCGACATCATATCATAAGCCTTCCTATGATCTATCCAAGCTACATTCAAGTTTATTTTTCTCCTTTTGCGGTTTTTTAAAATACATTTATCAATCGACAGTTGGTATTTTGTTCCTAAACACCTTTCCCTCCCGCCTGTTTGTTCCACTGGTAATGAAGCATTTACTTCATATACTTTTGAACTGATTGTCCCTATCAGTTTTTTTCAAAAACAAGTTCAAGCAAGCAATTAGTTTATAATTTTAGACATCTGGTCCTTTAGCACTGCAAACCATTCTAGTATCTGATACAATCATCCAGACAAACAGCAAGCCTCTCATGGATTCATGTGGAAGATCGCAACCAGTACTCATTAATTCCATCGGATTCGTATTCTTTCCACTTAGTCATGAACTTCATTTGTTTGTTTGTTAGTTGTCGTCGTCGTCGTCGTCATCATCGTCATCGTCATCGTCATCGTCATCATCATCATCATCATCATAATAATAATAATAATAATAATAATAATAATAATAATAATAATAATAATAATAATAATACTCACTAGTTTTCACATGTGACGATAACTAGTGGTGTTCCCTTGGAGTCCGAGTGAAAACAATCATTTTATAAGACAATAACCAGTTTAGAGGGTGCTATTCAGATAACGTTTAATATTATTTACAAAGATAAGTTATTTTCAATTTACTGTAACTATTGGTTTCACACGCGTATACGATTATCAGATAAGAATGGGAAATTATAACATTCGAATAAAAATTATAATACGTTTGATGATCACGCGCGCACATGAAATCCATTGTTACAACGAAGTGTTTGAATATATGATTAAGTGTTAGTTTTACTCATTTAGAACCGCTTTAAAGCTTCACTGCTCACTCATTTTGCAACCAAATTACAAACAATTTTTACAATTCATTAGGTCACCTTCTCAACCATATTTTGAAATTAAAATGTTCAATTTTCGTTCATTAAAACAAAAGTTATCATAAAATTACTGGTGTTCAAAAGTTCTCAGAACTGTAAAGAAAAAAAAAGACGTTTTCTTTTATTGGCTGTCGGTTACCATGGCAACCAAATCTGATACACTACCTCAAATAGGTTGGGAACGGCGGAGATAATGACATAACACAGATATATAAAAAGTTCCCCTAGGTTTGTTGCAAAGTGCTAACGCAGGGAAAAATGAGATACCTAATTATCGAAGACAACAATATATATATATAATATATATATATATATATATATATATGTATATATATATATATATATATATATATATATATATATAATGTTGTCTCTTATATTTTGCCCTCCTTGCAGTTTTTTCGTTCGTTGCGCGCCCCCATAGTTCGCCCTGTTGCCACGATTACGTCGATCTAGCTACTAATGTCGTTAATAATTCACTGCTGTCCCGATTTGCCGCTCAGCTGTACTATCGCTGATAATTTACCGTTGCTGTGCGTAATGGTTAACCGACCTTTCGCCTTGATTCGCCGGCCAAAACTGACTGTTTACGTCTTTGATTTTATTTTTTTTTACTAGCATTTCAGCCCGGCGTTTCCCGGGTGTTTGGAGGTGCATGTTGAGCAAAAAAATAAAAAAGTGGTAGTTGGAAGGCAGGCTCGAACCCGTACCGCAAAGGAGGAAAAGAACGGGGAAAAACTTGACATCTTTGCTGTTACGACAACCGCCAAACCGGAAGTGACGTAGGTTTTAATTAAGGCTAGACAATCGAAAAGAGATGATGACTTTCGAAAATATCGGCGGAAAAAGCGACCCCCCCTGTAGAAAAGTACCCAGTTAAAGGTGAAGCTATTACTGATTTTAACCAATTCTTCGATATTTGTCGTCTGAACGATCGCATTTCAAAATGATAATAATCTTGTGAAAATTCGTCGCCTGTGTCGAAAGTTTCAGGCAGACATGCAAACATACATACATACATTTATATATTGGTAGCTCAAATTTTCGACTCAAACCACTAAAAAACTTTGCATATCTCTGAATACCCTTTATGTAAAATTTATGTTTAACCTAGAAATTGTCTGAGTAATTTGGTAGAGACCTCAGAAGTCATTTTTAAAAAAAAACTTTGACCCCTATTATTACTCCTAAACATTTATTGCTTGGGGTTCAAATCAAGTTATTAAGTTAGATCCATGTCCAAGGAACCTATATTTAAAATTTCAAGTGTTTAGACCCCAAATTGTCGGAGGAGTTTGGTAGAGTTCTGAAAGGTCAAATCTTTGAACTTTGCCCCCTTAACAGCCAAATTTCTGGTCGAAAACGGATTACAAAGATTTTCCCAAATCTCAGTACCCTGTATATCAAATTTCGAGTCTGTAGACTTTAAATCGACAGAGTTATTGCGTAGAGAAATGTACACACACAGACACACAGAGACACAGATACAGAGAAACAGATACACAGACACGTTCACTTTTATAGATATACTAGCATGGGTGCCCGGCGTTGCCAGGGTGTGAGGTGTATGCTGAGCAAAAAAACAAATAAACAAAACGAAACAAAACAAAAAACGGTCAATTTTTTCAACTTTGATCCCTATTATGACCTCTTAACATTTATTTTTTATGGCTCTAATCAAGTTAGTAAGTTAGATCCATGTCTAAGGAACCTATATCTAAAATTTCAAGTGTTTAGACCCAAAATTGTCGGAGGAGTTTGGTAGATTTCTGAAAGGTAAAATCGTTGAACTTTGATCCCTTAACAGTCAAATTTCTGGTCGAAAACCGATCACATAGATTTTCCCAAATTTCAGTACCCTGTATATCAAATTTCGAGTCTGTAGACTAAAAATTGACAGAATTATTGTGTAGGAAAATGTACACAGACAGATACACAGACAGATACACAGACACGTTCACTTTTTAGATATATAGATAGATTTAGTCAATTTAAGAAGTTGGTAATAACTTTTTTATAGATTATTGACAAAGCAAAGCCTGGAAAAATCATGGACTACATAGAAAAATGCAAGCATGAAAAGGGGCGGTAGAAGGATCCCACAATTGTTAAGATTAAACCTAGAAAAGTAATAGGACTAGTTGTTAAAACTTGAAAAGAAAAGAGCAAGATATTCTAGTAAAATATACAATAAATTTATAACTTAAAATATTGTAGCATTAGGATTGATTATATAATGTTAAATTGAATTATTAAAAAAATATTCTTTATGCTGTAATATTTTAAGTTATAAATTTATTCTATTTTTTACTAGAATATCTTCTTTTTCTTTTTCAGTTTTGACAACTAGTCCTTTTACTTTTCTAAGTTTAATCTTAATGATATTATTTTCATGCTCGCATTTTTCTATGTAATGTATATATATATATATATATATATATATATATATATATATATATATATATATATATATATATATAAAAAGTGTATGAGTGAGCGAGCGAGAGAGAGAGAGAGAGAGAGAGGGAGGGAGGGAGAGAGAGAGAGAGAGAGAGAGAGAGAGAGAGAGAGAACCAAAATAAAATAATCAGAAACCAAGCCTTTTCATATTATTTAGTAGTTCAGTGTTTCTCAAGTCATCCAACCACAGGACGGTTCCACAATCAAGTAGTCATATTTGGGCGTTCGGTCATCTTTATTGCATTTGTACATGTTTAACTTGATACTTTTCCTATTTTGCAATGATAGCATCGGAAGCGCTGAATATTTGAGCTGAATGAGCACTTTGCAGTAAGTAAAGCTGAGGTAGGCAGTGAGGCGATTTGTAACTGGACGTTCTTAGGATGATTTCTTGTCAACCGCGCACTGGACTAACCAAGAAGTACCACATCAACAGACGTAGGCGTTTGAGATGAGAATTCTACGGTGAATTAATTCTGATCTGAATGAAGCTGTTATTATTTTTGTTCTTACCGTCAAGATCCATCGAAACGAAAACTTGTTTCATTTCCTCAAAGGCAAGGCTCCCATCTTTGTTACTGTCCATTCGTTTAAATATCTCACGAGCAAGTTCATCATCGGGTAGGACATGACCGTGGTTTTGTGATGATACAAAACTGTTTTACCAAAACGAAAGCAAACAAAAATTAAAAAGAATTAATAAAAGTCATATTTGGTTTCGTCACAAGTAAATAAATAAAATAAGATTTAAAAAAAAAAATAAATAAAAAATAAATAAATAAATTTATGAACAAAAAAAAAATACTATTCCTCGTCCGTCAGAAACGACAGTATTCATAGTGATATCTTTCTCGCACAATTTGTCACTATTTTGTGTGTCGGAAGAATAAGAAAATTATGAATGGTTGGATTTACGTAAACTTACACATATTCACAGATAAACAGCGTGTGGAAGATACACGTAAACAGAGGACGTGAAACATGTAAGGCAACACACACAATAATATACAAGAAGATAGTAACAGACATTAGAACTAAATATTTTACAATAAATGAACCATATGTTACAGAAGTAGAAGATAGAGAATCACACATGACCAATAAATAATGCTATTTATTTTGTGTGTGTGTGTGTGTTTTTTTTGTGAATCTCTGCGACTGCTACAAGATAAACTACATAGGGATTATGTAGATATTCTCCTAGGATTTTGAATAACGTGTCTACACGCATTGACCGAAACTTTAGAACCTGGTTAAGATCGTGCCACACACACACCTGGGTGGAATAATTTTTCTTTATTTTTGAACAAACGTTAAATGACCGATTTAAAAATTAACTGCGATGTTTTCTTTCAAGTTAGCAATCTTGAGAAAGTCTTCGAACAATAGAGATGAAACGTTGCTGAGCATGTTTCCGAATTTTTTTAGATTAAGATTGATAATATGTACTATTTGGATTGTTCAAACCACTATTATAATCTTATGTGTTATTATCGCAACGTTTCGAACGATGTAACCTTTTTTCAGGTTTATACCGTTTTTTTTTACATAGGGATCACCACTTATCAAGGCTCGGAAGCCACTCGGGGATAAGGGTTATATTGTGTACAATAATCAATGAGATAATATCGTAGTAATAGTTGGTATTGGAGATTTGATAAAGTGTCTTACTTAAGGGGGCGATTAATCAGGAATTTGTTTATGTTGGACTTGAAGACGTCCAAGTTGTAGTCAGGTGGGAAACAGGCAAACGGAAGAGTATTCCACATGCGTGCACTTCTCAGAAAAAAAGCCATGTTCATGGAATCTACGTTTTGATTTAGGCGCAGATAAAGAGTGGGGGAAATTACTGACAGTGGTTTTAGCTAGACGGGTGTTTATCATGAAGGATTGGCGAGGGGGGACCAGAGATTGGAGCTCGGATGAGCACTTGCCATGGAAACAACGATAAAACAAAGACAGGCTTGCAACGTCTCTTCTGTGGAAGAGAGGTTGTAGGGAAGAGAAGAGAGCATTCCCCACTAAGTCACGAAGTCTATTTTGTACTTCGCAAGGCAGGATAGGCTGTTTTTTGAAACTCCAGCCCAGATGTGGCAGAAGTACTCCATCTTTGGACGTACTTGGCTTTTATATAGATAGAGAATTGTATCAGTAGTGAGATATCTTTTGGAGCAGTAGAAGGATCCCACCATTTTCCCAGCGGCCCGGGCAACAGACTTGATATACGTGTTCCATTTCAGATCAGGAGTAAAGGTCAAACCCAGGAGCTTGTTAAAACATGAAGCCTCGCCAAGACGAGAGCCACCCATTTCAATTGATGCCAGATGAGGAACAGAGCTTTAATGATGTAAAGTTAGGAACTTAGTTTTAGATGCATTAAAAGTAACCAACCATCTCTTCCCCCACTGAACCACGCGTTCAAGATCAGAGGAGAAGGAATCACAGAGCGCTTTGTCATTTACGGCCTTTGGTGTGTTGCCGTAGATGGTCGTATCATCAGCATAGATGTCAACGAATGATTTACGTATGTGTTTTGGGAGATCATTGATGTAGATCAGGAAGAGAGTTTGGCCAAGGATGGACCCCTGGGAGACGTCAGCATTAATATTGTGGGCTTCTGATTGCTGCCCATCAACCACTACTCTTATGAGCCTATCAGAGAGAAATGATTTAACTATTGAGAAAACATGTCCAGTTATATCGTAGCTGAAAATCTTGTGAAGTAGGCCCTTATGACATACCTTATCGAAGGCCTTTGATATGTCAAGAGCAATTGCCCTAGAACGCCAGCCTTTGTTGAGAGATTCACTAATCCTGTGGGATATAACTGTTAGCACATCAGCTGTAGATCTAACAGAACGGAAACCATATTGCATGTCACTAAGGAGGCTATTTCTGTTGAGGTGGTTGACTACTTCTTAATTTAATATGGATTCCAGTAACTTACTCATGACACGCAAGAGACTCATTGGTCTGTACTGAGAGGGAGATGGCTTATCACCTGAGTTCTTAAATACAGGGCATACTGACGAGGTTTTCCGGGGTGTTGGAAAACACTCCTCTTTAAGGCAACGCTTAAACAGTTTTGTTAGTATGGGGGCAAGTTCTGGTTGGAGCTTTTTAAATACTATAATTGAAATGCCGTCTGGGCCAGTTGCTTTACTGGAATCAAGGTTTTTGATTAGTTTGGTGACCTCGTGCACAGATATTTGTATGTTGGATAGTGTGTTGTCTGTTGTAGAAGGAAATGCGGGGGATTGATGCCCTTCGTCGCAAAGGGTAGAATTAGCTGCAAAGTTCTTGGCGAATAGTTTGGCTTTGTCTGATGCTGATGAGATGACCTCAGGTCCATTGATGATGGTTGGGATAGAACACACGCATCTGTTCAGGATCGTATTTGCTATTTGCCAAAACTGATGGGAACCAAGCTGCTGCTCAGCTACTTTGGATTTGGCGGACTGAGCATATAGCTCTCTTGCATTTTTTATTACTCTTTTACAGTGGTTTCTGGCAGTCCTGAAAACAGCTTTAGTCTCAGTACATCTATTACGTTGGTAGCTATGGAAAAGTGATTTCTGTGCGCAATGGCTGGCTGTTAGGTTTTTGTTGGAATTTTTTTGGATGGTATGAATCTGTCTATGCCTACAATTAACCATTCGGTCAGGTCTGATACTATAGAGGATACATCATTTTTAAACATGGAATGCAGAGGTAGATCAGATATGAATGTACGGAAGCTATCCCAGTCAGCCATAGAGTATCGATATACAGTACGGTGGAGAGGTATATCGGAAGACTTATTGTATTTCATTTTTATCTTAACTGATACAACTGTGTGATCGGATGATCCCAGGGGAGATAGAAAGGAACATGAACATAGCTCAGGGGAAGTTGTGAGAAAAAGGTCTAGAAGGCTTGCATATTGACCAGTAGTATCAGGCACACGGGTTGGTTCATGAACAATCTGAGTGAGGTCATAAGCAATGGCAAAATCATGACAGAACCTCCCCTCTTCATCTGTCTTGTTTGAGTGGGTCAGCCATTCCACATTATGGACATTGAAGTCACCGCAAATGTGAATGGTACCTGAAGGATGAGCAGACAGGATGAGGTCCATTTTCTCAGATATTCTCTTAAGTACAGTAACCCCGCGTTTGTGAGGGCGATAGAGGGTAAATATGAATGCGCTGGTGTAAGCAAGTGCAACCCGGGAGTACATATAAGGTAAATTAGGGTCTTCTCTGGAGATATCTCTACCACACGGGAAGCCATCTTTAATAGAGGCGCATATTCCATGTCCATGGCGACCTTGGGGGTCAGATTTAGATGTTAAGTTAGAATATCCTTTTATTATGAACTCATCTAGGGAAGTGGTCGGCCCTATGCCAGTTTCGCTTAGAAAGAGTAAGTCCGGTTTCATCTCCTGTAATTGGGTTTCAACCTCTGGGAGGTTGGAACATAGACCCCTGATGTTGGAGAAGGAGATATGGAAGTAGGGGTCTACGTTGGAGGATGGGATTCTAGGTTTATTCGTGTGTGTGTGTGTGTGTGTGTGTGTTTTTGAGATATTTCATGTTCAGTTTTTTGGGGTTTGTGGAACAGGTCGACACACTTGGTTAGAGTAGGACAGAGAGGGAAAGTAAGAGAGAGATAGAGAGGAAAATTTTTTTTGTAGCAGATGATAAGGTAAAGCCGTAACAATTACCCACTAGTATGGCATCAAGAGGCCCCACCAGAAACTATTGCATGGCCCAGAATCCATTCACCAAATGAAAATACAGCAGCCCAAGTACTTTACATCTGCTGATAGGACAGCCTCTTTAATGGTTAACCAAGGTTCGGGTCCCTGACTATCAGGTGGGTAACGTTAGCCCAGATGAAACGTTTACCTCCAGCACCCTTACTAATGACGTTGCCACAAGGATAGACATAGAAACAAAAAAATCTCCGACATCTCAGGCTACTGTTCACGAAGTATTACCGACCTGGAAAGCAGCTTTTTCTTCACCTTCTGTCAGAAAAACACTCATTGGAAATAAGGACTAAAGGACAAAAAAAGGAGCTGCCGATAACACAACCACAGTGTATTATCTACTCTCCATTTAAAAAAAGAGAGAAAAGAATGTAAGGACTTATTAATATCTACTTAATATAAGTCCATTACTCCGTTCCCAGTTTAGGAGAATATTTTAAAATAATCTTCCCTCACATAATTATGCGTGGATATTTTTTTGTGGGGGAGGGCTTTATCTAACCTCTATAGAGAATGATTTGAGCATTCGAGCTTTACCTTTATAAGATATCGTAATGGAACTTTCAATTTGTGAGGTCGGGTTTTTTTGTATTAATTTAGTTTGGAAGAACCCGTTTAAAAGGTGGTTAAGAGTAGAACAATTTGGCTAAGTTACTAAATTAGACTGGTTAAGAAATAATGCATACTGCTGAGAAAAAGCATTTTTCAGTGTTTAGTTAATAGTGTAGATATAATTTACAGAAAAAAGCCAACAGAAAAAAGAGCAAAAGAAAGATGAGTGCAGTTTAAATGTTCAGAAATTTAGTTAAACCTGAAAAAAAAATAAATGAATGTCTGCAATACATAAGTTTTTTGCGATATCAAGACAGGTGGATTTCAAAATAATAGATAGAAAATGGCATATCTTGGAAGAGTTTGACCGTGCGGTCTCGAGTTCATATCGAGGAAGAGGGAAGAACTAGTCGTCCTAACTGGTTTATGCCGGGCACTTAAGGGGAAGTAGGGGTGGCATCTTGGGTTCTGTATTTTTATTTATTTATTTTTTTTTTAATTCAACAATGCTTTTGTTTTATTTTGTTTTCGTTGGCTTTAACTACCTCGATAGAGAATGTTCGAGCATTTTAGCTTATATAAGTCCATTACTCCGTTCCCGGTTGAGGAGAATATTTGAAAATAATCTTCCCTCACATAATTATGGCTTTTATTGGTAAATGGCGGAAAGAATATTTTTGTTCTTTTTTTTTCGAGGAATCATAGTCGTTGGAATTTAAAATGTGTTATGTGATTATGAGATGGGAAGAGTGTTAAGTCGTTTCCATTTTGTATCAGTTATTGCGAACTAAAAAATATTATTGACCAATAATAAACATGGTTGATGACGGTTTACGGTTGGGTTGTTTACGTTACATAGTCTCATGTTTGATATCGCCTAATGTTCAGCATCACAATAATATATGAATTAACTCTCTTTTTCTCTATGCACCTTCTTTTTGTCTCTTCAACTCTCTCTCTCTTTATCGCTCTTTCTTTCATTGGAAAATTTAAATGTCTACGAGACACTATCGGTGAATGTATACGGTTTTTCTGTACCGAGCCTTTTAAGGAAAGTTTCAAATGATGATACTTTACCCTACAAGTAACCAACTAACCAGAAACAAAAAGTCTGTCAACATACAAATTATGGTGCACCTTTTACAAGTGATGTAACCCCAAATAAAATTATAAGCTGAAAAAAAAACCACAGCACCAAATGAATTCTAGTTCTGAATTCTGAGTGGCAAGAAGTCCAGGACGACTGGAAACAATGCCGAGATAAGCGGAGAGCACATACAGCATCTGGAAGTCCCAAATGGTCACCCATCTGGTACTGATAAATGATTCTGAAATAAGCATATAGATAATAAGAATATCATCTGTATATTTTCTGATCCGTACATGAATAACATATGTTTATTTTCTATCTTTTAACCTAAAAATGTCAAAAACATATGGCTTCTAGGACGTATGCGGCCCTACGCAAATACACCCGCGGCATGCATAAAAATTCTGTAATTTAACCGCTAAAAATGTTATAATTTTAACTGCATAAATATATTTCGTTACATAAAAAAACGTCGCGCTTTTCTTTATTCAAAACATTTTTTGCGTTAAAGCAATATATGATATCTTATCAGTTTCAAAAGTAGAAAACCATACGAATGCATATGTGATGAAGGTGTAGCTATAAATACACTTTTTAACAACTCTCGTGAATTAAATTTAAGAAGAGTCCATAAATTTAAATGAAATTCAGGCCAATTTTCAAAGCACGACGAAAATAGATAATTAAAGATTGTATACATATTGTCATTTTATAAGTGCATCGCTTTAATTAGTTTCGTGTGTTTCGCGTTGTAACACACGTTGACAGAAATAGCTGTCAACAGATGCTGAGTTTTACATGTCTCCGTAAGCCTATATAGAAGAATACATACAAGATTAAATAGTGAAAAAAAAAAATTTAAAACACGCAAAACATTTGTGATTCGTAGTCAGAATTCTACGATTACATGATTTATCAAATTAAAATCAACATCACTGTTAAACTTGAATATAATTTTTTTATCTCCTTTGTCGAAGGCTAAACAATGGTAGGTGTGAGTTTGATGAAAGTGTTTTTGTGAAAAGAGTTGGATTCGAAGTTGGCTTACTCAAATTTTCAATCTATGTAGTTAACCATTTAGCCATCGTCACCGTGATATAGTGACAGGTTACTATATACTCTTTATAATGTTCAGACATTCGCGACATTTGTCTAGTTTAGAACGTCCAGAGAGGGAATAACAAAATCAATTTTAAAGATTTACAAAATGCGTTACATCGTGTTTTGACAGAATCGGCGTATCTTTGAAAAAGTGCACTATATTTTAAAATCTTATATATAAAGTAAAGTAAGATTTTCTCCTAATTCTATGGCCGGTTATCAGAAACAAACCAACAAACAAACGCTGCGCATAGAATTGTTTCACATCCGCTTCACCCCGATTTTTTTATCTTTCAAGTCGAGGTATACCTCATGATCTGTAAAAACACATTTCAATTCCAAAAGCGCATTCCGAATGAAATTCTAAACTTAACCTAAATTCTATCAGTACTTTTTTTGTAATACAACTATCGACATTACAAATTATCATTATTATTAATCAGTGTTGGGATGATATATCGGAATCAGAAAAGGTAAATATCAAATTGAAATTGAAATCGGAAAAATTTATGCCTATTTATTTTTATGCCAAAAACAATTATTTTCTTTTATTTTCTTTTTCTTAGCTTGTTTTATTTAAACATAATTTTCCATTGCTGGAACAACTGATAAAATGATAACTACTTATTAGTTTTAAACTATTTGTAAAACTAAAATCTATAGATGCCTTCTCACAAGTATATTTTTACGTTTGCAAAAATATATGCACATACTACATGTGCTTTGTTTTACAATTATTATGAAAACTAAAAGAAATGCAAAAAATACCAAGTCTAAAGCTAAATGTTTAGAGGTTAAAAATGAATTGGAATGATTGTATCGGAATCCGGAATTTAGAACAAAATCGGCCCATCATTATTATTTATACCATTATTACTTTCTCTAACTACCCAGAAATATTTTCTTGATTTTAAGTCTTGTTAGTAAAAAGCAACCTTCAACTTTGTTGCAGTAATACAACAATATTACCTCGAAGTAACAGGTGGCAGTAATTCTTGCAAAACAAACAAAAGGTAAGGCCTTCGCTCGACAATCGGGAGTTAAATAAGTACGTTGACCCATTTATGGCTCGTGCAGACGTATGCACCGAAAAGTTGTGAGAATGGCGGCAACCAGGATCAAATGTTAGATCTTCGTGAGACAAACCTTCAAATACGTGTACATCAATCACTGTGACCCTATCAATGTATACTCATTAAGTTCGAACTCAAGGTCGCACCATCTATTATGTAAACAATTGTTGACGCTATTTTTATGAAGAACAAGAGCATACAGTGAGCATACATCGAGTAATATCTGCCTATATTGATGATGTGTATGTGTAATATCTGCCTATATTGATGATGTATATGTGTAATATCTGCCTATATTGATGATGTGTATGTGTAATATCTGCCTATATTGATGATGTGTATGTGTAATATCTGTCTATATTGATGATGTGTATGTGTAATATCTGCCTATATTGATGATGTATATGTGTAATATCTGCCTATATTGATGATGTGTATGTGTAATATCTGCCTATATTGATGATGTGTATGTGTAATATCTGTCTATATTGATGATGTGTATGTGTAATATCTGCCTATATTGATGATGTGTATGTGTAATATCTGTCTATATTGATGATGTGTATGTGTAATATCTGCCTATATTGATGATGTGTATGTGTAATATCTGCCTATATTGATGATGTGTATGTGGACTTCATGCAGCGAGCGTGAAGGAGCATTTTTACAGGTTACGGCTCTTCAGCAAAGAGCTAGAGAAGCTAAAGGATGATACACAAGTGCTTGGTTTGCAGGCCAGTCTGGCGAAGAAGGTAACACTCTGTATTTGAGAGGAGGGAACAAAATCCCATAAATGCTTCGTGTCGTCACGCAACGGAATATTTTTCGTTATGTTGATGATTGGTTTCATGTTACCGTGGCGTTCGTCAAGTAGAGAGCATCTGATGTCACCATTCAATGAGGTGACAATTTGACGACGTCCATATAAACACCACAATAAAGAGGTTCTCATCAGAATGCATAAAGAAGACCCAGCGCGGGGAAAATGGTGCGTTGACAGCCAAGATCTTAGTGTATGGGTTCACGCAAGCTCTCTCGCAACCGATGTGTCGTTGGTATATAGTGGGGCTGTAGTAGAGAGTGCTTGCTGGTTACCAAGCGGAACACTATATTATTAAAGGAACACATTGGCAATCTTCTGGAAAATGATCACCTTGCATTTGTTCATTGATTTATCTTGCCTTCATAAAGGGATCTCAGATACCGTTACCGGTAAGGCCAGGATACGAACCAAAGCTACAAGTGAGATGCTCTTTGACAGCGGCTAGACGCGATAATAAATTGGTGAATACGCGCTGTCGATGAAGGTACCTTCGTCAAAACAAGGCAGATCGATTGACGAGAGTGTCTTAAAGGCGGCGTGATGAAATTAAGAGTAACACTGCGCCTGTTCAGACTGTCTGTACTGCATCTGTGAGCTCAGTCGGGTTTCACCAGATCAAGATTGTTTACCGACAAAATCAACCGTGGAATTTTAGGGTCACTTGGAAAACCGTCGTCAGTGAAAGTGAACAGTGTCAATCGATCGATCCGTCATCCATGCACTGGTCAGAACATGACATCGGATAGAGATGGATACTATCCATTGTAACGGTCCCCATTTCATTGATTGACAGCGGACCAACTCGGCTTGCTATATGCCAATGAATCCCCCGGCAGATGCGAAAAGTGTAATCAACCAGTTGAAGATTCCCTTTATGAGTGGGTCCTGCAAACAGAGATTCTGACATATAATGACACTGCGTTTCAGTGCAGCTTAATCAAAACCTTCCTAAATCAGTGGAAAGTTCTACCGACTTTAATACCGGTGTGCATCCATCCTCTCTGGTAACGGCATCATCACACGACGTCACAGAACCTTAAAAGGATCGCCGCCAAAAAACTGTGCACTATACCGGAAACAGTATACTGATATAATGTCACGCCAAAGGATGACGTGTCCCCTGCTACAGCACCTGCCAATATAATTTATCAATACGGCCGAAAAGGAATTAATAGAACATTAGCGCTAGCACGCAATCAACAGCAGACTGTCTTCAAAACGGGTTACCGAGTGTTAGTAAAGGTTCCACACTGACGATGTACCAAAAATATGGAGTAATACGTGTGTCCAGAATCAACAGTGCACAGAACATGTCGGTCGACGGAATTTCACGCCATGTGAAAGATCTGCGATCTATAGTGGGACTAGGCCCGACGACTGTCTATTCTGACATATCTACAGAGAATGCGAGTGAAAGATTTATGTCAATTTGAGAGAGACCGCCTGAACTGGCATCCAATATAAATGGACATGCTCTTCTGATGACACTTCTAATGGAGACCCAATAACTGTACCACTGCGAGGAAGCACAGGGCGCAAAAGACTACGTACTGAATGTTTCATATGTAATTATAGGATCAGAGTGGAGTGTAGTAATAATGCCACAAGCAATCTTACTTCGAAGAAACCAGAAAAAAAAGACGCAAGAGGTCTAACTTTTTTATTGAAGTAGATGATAACTTCACGTGATATGACGAGATTTAATAAGCGTAAAAGGAACGAGAGAAAAGCAGTATTTTATGTCCGATCAATTCATTTGCGGGTGTGGAAATTTGACCACCGCCCGATAGATTGATTCCACTTCGACGAAAATTAAAAATTCTACCGAACAATTTTCTTATTGTCTGCTTCTTATTCTATTTGATATATTTTATTTTTTTTCCTTGTGTTTCACGTTATTTTTCTATTTTCTTCATTTTCTTTTCTTTTTTGTATATTTTATGTTACGCTTAAAAACTATATTTCAATATCCGTTTCTTTTTTCTTCTAGCCACGCGGAGAATTCAGCCTGAATAAACGCCGTATTTTTATTTCCCAGTTTCTTCTCTTCTATGTCCAATTGCTTTTTTTTAACGGTTATTGTCATTCATCGATCTTCTTTCGAAAAACAAAAACAAAATGGCCGTTCCTTTTTGAAAAACAGATTAACTCAACTGGATTCCTACTGCTGGGCAACAAACCATGAACTGCCGAGATTACAGAGGAAGCATTCACACACGACGCTCCGGATCTTATGGAAATCTCGTTTGATACATCGAACATTGCAATTAATAATACACAAACCGATATATATATATATATATATATATATATATATATATATATATATATATATATATATATATATATATAGAGAGAGAGAGAGAGAGAGAGAGAGAGAGAGAGAGGGGGGGGGAGCACATTTTATCAAACCACACCGATTCGCCTCCAACCAGCTTCCGACTCTCAAACGTATTTTTCCTGCGTCGATGACATCACGCGACTCACTTAACTTTCGTCTCTACATTCTCACCTTATTCAAACAGAGATAGGGCAAGGACATTGATATTTACAAAATAAGGTTTAATTCCGCTTGTATGTTTTACCGTAAACCAACCTCTTGATTTTTAATCTGAATAATGAGTACTCACTTACGAAGGCTAAAATCCACTCGAGGATAAATATTATGATGAATGTATTGTCTCTTGAATGGGGAAGAATATTGATCCGCTGGATTACAACCATCACTATTCGTTTTACTTTGATTTTAATAAAACTTTCTTAAACTATCATACAATGTCTTTTAAGATATTAAAAATAAATCATTGCATAAGTAAAAGCAATAAATCTCCTTACTTACATATTTTCCTCATCCCCACAGCTAAATTCCGGAGGGAGTGGGAGAGGGAATGAGGAAAAGAGAAAAAGAAAATTCCATTCATAAGATTTTTCATCATTGAACTAACAATATGTCCAGCTGAATCTTATCTTCGAGTGGCTATTGGCCTTGATAATTAGTGAATCATTAGCAAAAAAGAAAAAAAGACCAGTACTGTCATTTTGTTATATAATTTACATAGTATAGTTTTTCCGATATGAACGACATCCTACGTAAATTAAATGCAAAGATAATTAATCTTTATCTATATGCTCACAGGCACATAAAAAGTATTAGAGAGTGATTAAACCAATACACAGTGAGAGAGGACGAGAGAAATAAATAGATAAGTGATAGATAAAAGACTTGTTCAGTTAATTACAAATTACGTCTAATTAGATTTAAAATGAAGTTTCTTCAAACATATCTAAACTGAGGAACATTTTAGCATGTATTTTCTCTAATAAAATTACAGAGGAAAACAGCTTTGGTAAAATAGAGACGTTGATTAACACACATTTAGTATAATAATAGATACACTGTATATAGTTTGCATATAATATATTCTGTTTAAACCATAGATTGAAGCCTGATATATATTACCGTGTAATATTAGAGTAAACTCTGATATTACACGGTAATATATAGAAGTAATGGCATCTGACAATTGAGACCACACTACATCAAATTCATAAATTCGGGATCTCACACCCTGATGTCGTTTATAATCATACACAGAATAAAGGTAGCACAAGTTATATGACTAGTTGGTAAGGGTGGGGAAGTTGGGTAGGCAAAATAAACACAGAAAAGGGGATTAGCAGGTGCTGGCAAAATAGATTTTGGAATGGTCGGGTTAGATGAAATGGAAAGGGATAAGATGGGATAAGTTTGTGAGGCGGACATCTTGCATAGGGTGTCCGAATCAAAATTCTTTTTCATAATGATTATCAAGAGAAAAATAAAGAAAACTTATTCGTAGTATTACTCACCCAATCGCCAAGAGGAAACTGGCAACAAACACGAAAGAAGTCTTCATCTGATAATTATAATGAATAATAATGAAAATTAATACATACTAACAATAATATTGCCAACAACAACAACAACAACAACAACAACAACAACAACAACAACAACAACAACAACAACAACAACAACAACAACAACAACAACAACAACAACAACAACAACAACAACAACAACAACAACAACAACAACAACAACAACAACAACAACAACAACAACAACAACAACAACAACAACAACAACAACAACAAAAAAAAAAAAAGTAGCCATAATAGTGTTAACAATAACAATAAAATAACAATAACAGCGATAATAATAAAAATAATAATGATAATAATAATAATGATAATAATAATAATCATCATAATAATAATAAAATAACAACAACAACAACAACAACAACAACAACAATAATAATAATAATAATAATAATAATAATAATAATAATAATAACATTGATAAAACAATAAAAATAGCCACAGATTGATAAACAGACATGTTCAATTTTATGGGAATATACTCTCTACTCTGAAAAATAACCATACTTTGAGTCAAATTCAATATATCTGTATAAAATATTACTAAAACTGACATACACACACATTTCTGATGGCTCATTTGGGCTATTTCCTTGGCGTACTAGTTTGGTGTACCTGTCTCTCTTGTCAGACAGTTTTGTCCAAAATATTTGGCAAGTTTTGTGATCGAGATTGTTTTATTGGTTCTTGTTTCTTGATATTTATGTACCATAATAAGTTTGGTTTCTTGGAGCTCATCCGATATTAGTCAGTGGTCACAATAATGGCTACGTGTTAATGGTCAATTTATGAGAGATCCATACTTTCTCCTTCTCCTCTTGTCAGATACAATCTTGGTAGAGACTGATTTCTCTGCATTATTCTTGACAGTGTCAACGTTTTTCTTGTTTTAGTGCTTAGTTATGCCCCTTTTTGACTAGTCCATAATTTAATTATGTCCCTTTTTCACTCCGTCTATAATCTAGTTATGTCCCTTTTTGACTAAACCATAATTTATTTATGTCCCTTTTTGACTAGTCCATAATTTAGTTATGTCCCTATTTTAATAGTCCATAATTTCAAAGATCTATAACAAGTTGGTTAATGGCTGTTACTTTGTTTTTGTTTGGAAGTTTTACTTTGTAGACTTTTTTACACAGTGTACATATTCGCATGGTATTGACTAATTTTCTTCAATGTCAAGGTATTTGTATTGTTCATGCTCTTTGAATCTTTGATGCCAGTTTCTTCATTAGACTTTATATGATTACACTATATATATATATATATATATATATATATATATATATATATATATATATATATATATACACTCACACACATGTATTAGAAGAATTATTTAAATGGAGACTAAAAGAACTTAGCGAATAAAATGCCTGATGAAGATTGGAGGCTACACCGACCGAAAAGTTGTACGAATAACACTCAAGAACTCAAGATGGAAACAATAGTCCGATCGAAACAAGTAATGCTAGTTAAATCCTCTGATCATTTTATGGTTTACACATTCAAAAAGAATTTGATCTTGTGACTCTTACGGGTATTACTTTTTCTCCATTCTTAATTATGAAATCATAAAACAGCTGACGATCATTCTTAGCGGTCTGAGAAAGTCGAGCTTATCAAAGGTATGATTTGAAATTTTCTTCATGTGTAACCGCTAAATGTTTGTACACATAAGTATATTATTATATATAAAACAAGAAAAAACGCTGAACTCCAACTTCTAACGTAGACCCCCCAATACACTAGGTTGTCCAAATAAAGATAAAAACCAAGTACAACAAAACCTCAAATATCCCTCTCCGTTGAACTGTGTATCGATACGCAATGGCTAACTGAAATGGTTTCCAAACATTGATATCGGAACTGCCCACCCGAAAAGAACCCCAAAAGAATTTCAAAAGAAGTCGTTTACTATAGTATCTGACTTTACTGATTGGATAATCATTGGCATAGGCAGCTACATACCCTCCAAAACATTTCAATTGAACCCGAACAGTCAGCCATGGCAGACCTGAAAATGTACTGCAGACATTACTCATAGAAACTACTACTTCAACTGCTTTAAACGTAATAGAGGTTTTGCAACCGAAGAAGCTTTTACGAATACTAGCAGTCACTGTAAAAGAATTATAGAAAACGCGAGAGGGTCATATGCTCAATACATCATGTCCAAAGTAGAACAGATGCTTGGCCCCCATGAGTTTTTACGTATAACGAACAAAAGCATGAACAGATGAGTATCGTCAATTCCGACCATAATCTGAGCGACATCCACATATCTGTTCGTGATCGCAATGTTGCCACCAAAAACCGCTCCTCAAAATATTCGAGTCATAGAGTTCAAAAAGCTACAAGCGGAACTAGTACCCATTCTTGATAAGCTGTTCAATCGATGCCTAAAAGAGAAATGCTTCCCAACACAATTGAAAACCTCGTTAAACTGCCCAGTATTTAAAAATGCGAGAGATCAGTCTTCGGCATCTCAGTACATTAGTCTCTTGTGCATCATGAGTTAGTTGCTTGGATTCGTACTAAATACAGAAATTGTCAACCATCCCGGCAAAAAACAAAACAACAAAAAAAAAACAACCTACTTAGCAAGAAGCAATATAATTTCCGCCCTGAGAAATTTATAGCTGATGTACAGACTATAATTTCACATAGGATTAGTTAATTTATCGACGGGGGATTCCTCTCTAGAGCAATAGTTCTCGACATACCAAGTAAAAACAGCATATCCAATGTTTTTGATAGGGTATGGCATAAAGGTCTACTTCACAAGGTCTCCAGCTACGAAATAGCTGGAAATGTTCTCTCAACAATTAAATCCTTTCTTCTGATAGGCTTATAAGAGTAATCGTCGATGGGCAGAAATCAGAAGCTCATGATATCAACGCAAGCATCCTTCAAGGATCTATCCTAGGCTTAACTCTTTTCCTGAGCTTCATTAATGATTTCTCAAGTCACATTCTTAGATCATGTATAGACATTTATGCAAACGATACTACAAACTATGACAGCACTTAAAAGGCCGGCAATAACAAAGGTCTTCTGATTCTCTCTCATTTGATCTTGAGCACATGGGGAAAAAGGTGGTTGGTTAATTTTAATGCATCTAAAACCAAGCTTCTCTCTTTTTATCACAATCGCTTTGAGCCCCATCTGGTCGCAATTGAAATGAATAGCTATTGTCTTGGGGAAATTCCATGTCTTGACAAGCTTCTGGAACTGATCTTCACTCTTAACCTGAAATGGAACATATAAATCAGTTGCCAAGATAGCTGGAAAAATGGTTGGATCATTCTACCACTCCAGTAGATATCTCACTGCCGATCCAATCCTATATCTGTATAAGGGCCAAGTATATCCTAAAATGGAGTACTGCTACCACATCTGGACAGGAACTGTTCACCGCTACCTATCCTGCCTTGATAGAGTTCAAAATCGGCTTCAGAAACTTGTAGGTGATGCCCTTTTCTCTTCTACAACCGCTTTCTCACAGAAAAGACGTTGCGGACCTGTGTCTGCTCTATCGTTATTTTCATGGTAGCTTCTCACCTGAGCTCCAATATATGGTCCCTCCCGGCCAAACTTTTACAAAAATCACACGACTAGCTACACACACTAAACAATTTTCCCCACTCTCTATTTGCGCCTAAATCTAAACGCTACTTACACGAACAAAGCTTCTTTCATTGAACCGCCCGCTTGTGGAACACTGTTCCACTGGTCTACAATATGGTAACCTTCAAGTTCAATGTAAGCAAGTTCTTGTTGAGCCGTCCACTTAAATAATACAAATTCTACTCAATCTACGCCATTAACGATGACGTCACTACCACACATTCATTAACCCTAATCATCGAGGGGCCTTCAGGCCTTGATAAGTGGTGATTTACTTAAAAAAAAGAGGTAGACATACATGTAAACATGTTATCACCACATGTTTACTAAATCCAACGGCAGGCAGGTGGTTAGTTTGAAAAAAAAATACTCGCAGTAATGTAAGTAAAATTGTTAGGACATGTTCAGATTGTTAAGATACTAAACGTAAAGGGAATTTAGATACTGTTTTCGTCAAATTGCAACGATTTTCTCAAATGTCAGAAAAACGTATTAGCGTTCAGGCAAGTAAACGAACGGGCTCTTGGTGTATGGATGGGTTCAAGTGGCAAAATAATTCGGTTTATTATGCATAACGTTTCACAGGAATGGATTTGTAGTAGTTTAAGGAAATACAGTAAATACGACCCGTCTGTTTAATGCAATAAACGCAAATGTAATTTGGATACGTTTGTTAATGGGCTATGTGGATCTTCGTACATCTGAGAAGAACCTTATAATCATGAGAGTATGGAATTCTGTAAGCGCAAGAATTTTTCCGTATATTATTTTCATCTTTTCATAGATAGATGTTTTTGTAATAACTGAAAGACATATAATAATTATGAATAGTCTAAGCTGTATGTGAAGAAGTTGTAATGAAATCTAAAGATTATGGTATCTATAAACAGCAAATCCAGAGAGAAGATGTGGAGCAGAAATAATAATAAGTGATAAAAATATTTTGGTGGTGACGTGATCCGAGTTAGATAGCATAATGGATAGAGAGTTAAAGCGTTTGCTACCCTCTTTGTAGGAATACGTATTTGATCGAAATAAATGTAATGTACGCATACTTTCGTGAAACACGCTTTAAAAAGTGCTGTAAGCGGCGAGAATGACATGTATATATTTTAGAAGTGTGTGTTTAAGTTCGCACTGAAACTGTAGTGACAAAGCAAGATTGAAATTATTTTATACATACATGCAAATATTTTTGATATATTTTTATGCGCATAAAGATGCATAAAAATACATCAAAATACAAAAAAATTATTAAATAAAAATAATAAATACACATAAAATAAATATAAATATAAATACGCCCCGTCAAAAGGAGAAACGTAATGCAGGCATTTGGGTGCAAGAGAAGAAAATCTCAACCACTTAGGTAAGTAAATTTGAATACGACGGCGATGTTTCCACGCTGTTGCTATCGCTAATAAAAATAATAACGAAATAAGATATTTCTGCCTAAAGTTATGATGGTTTTGGGAAAATTCTTGTTTGTCTTTAAAAAGTGTCAACATTCCAAATGTTAAAACATTTCCATAAATAGATTTTGCTTAAAACGTTGATGGTTATATACACGGAAAAAGTACTGGTGACTCTAGAAGAACCTCGACTTGTCTTCTAGAAAATGGTAATGCCCCCCCACCAAAAACTGAAAAGAATTGAAATTATTCATAAAGAACTTTAATAGTTTTTTTCCCATACGATGACTAATTCTGTGATTAATGATTGTTTGATTTAATAAAAGCGATTTTAAATAAAATAAAATAAACGCCTGCTTCATTTCACTATTTCCCATTTAATGAAGTCGTTCGAGTCGTTGCTTGCTGTATTCAGATCTGACACACATTTTGACAGGGTCGAACTATTTCAGTATCTTTCCAGTTTTAGGAATGGTTTATGGTTCTGGCAACGTTGATTAAATGATACTTCCGTTGATCCGCTCTAAGCCTCGTCTGGTAATATTTAGAATTCCAGAAAGCCAGTTACAGACTTGCAGAGACACTCACACAGACACACACATGCACACACACACGTGCACGCACGCACACACAGACACACACAAGCACACATACACACACAGGCACGCACACACACATATACACACCATCTTCATGTCAGAAAAGTCAATCGATATTGATCATAAAACATTTTCCCTCTCGCTTCCTTGCCGACGAAACATCGCAGTCCATTATTTAAATTTCTTTTCGAGTCTCCATCATTTGTCAATTATTCAACAGAAACATCATTCACCGAGTGTCGTATTCGAGATGTTTAGCATTTTCTTCTCACTTCGGTGCCATTCCTATAGTCGCATAAATAATTTGGATGCGTCAGCAACAGTCTAAATTGTTAGAACTTGAAACACATAATGAGACCTTAAACTATTCACTAACTTATAATGATGGGGAAAAAGACAGGCACGCACCTGTTGTCCTATTTCGCTTACCGATACATGTAAAAATTATTATACACCCGTGTTGTCGTCTTCGTGAACACAGATTCTTACTTGTCTATGGATATGAAACCACTCGGACGCTGATGTTGATTTACGAAAAAGGTTTATTTAATAGGGAAAATGACAATAACAGAAAATATAAGAAAGAAAAGTTACTTTTATATGAGTATAGAGAGATAGGCACATACATACACACGCACGCGCACATACACACACACACACACACACACACACACACACACACACACACACACACACACACACACACATATATATATATATACATAATAAATTTCACAGCCAAACAACGTCGCAGCCCACAAGAGCCATGACAGTCAACGAACTGGAAGTCCAAGACTCGAGTTTGGGCTCTTCAGTTAGACAACTATCCTAGCGAACACATGGAAAGAGAGCTTTAGACTTTAAAATAATTCGAAAGATCGTTTTAAAAAAAGATTCAGCGGAAACAATCTAGTCGGCGCCATCTTGGCTTCTAGAGCACAGTAATAGTTTTCAAAAATAAACTTCGAAAAACAATTAAAATCAAAAATAAAATTAGAGGAGCGCTTAAATTCTTCATTATTGAAAATGCCTACTATATTTTCATGATAATCATTGATAACAAAAATTATCGCTATTTTTTAAAGCTCCTAATTACACTTCGAGCAGATTATCAGAGAATGATGGCACAAGCTTTTGATAACATTGGAATTTTATTTATCTGAGAAGAACCTTATAATCATGAGAGTATGGAATTCTGTAAGCGCAAGAATTAATCTTAGCTAACATATAGACTTAAAAATGTCGGCTTTCTGTGTATACTTGTATTGAATGTATCAATTAATTTCTGAGACAAAACATTCAAAATCAATAATGAGTTATTCGACTTCCCCGCCATAGTGTATTTCAATGTTGGATGAAGACAATTAAACTGTTGCAAGATATCATATGTGATTTAAAAAAAGCCAAAGTGTCATCAACATAACGAAATAAAATGTTGTGGGACATGTTCATAAGCACCTACAACAATATTGCAAGAACAGGACCCACAACCACTTGACAAAATAGATATCCATTAAAACTAAATTCGACTAATTTAGTTGTCAATTCAGGCATAACATATTGACTTTTACACTTTCCTTCGAATGAATTATCTTGAGAAAGTCTGAAAATAAAGACGAGACGTTTTGATGACTTTTTAAACAATGTTCCTTTGTTTATTTTCCATTACATTGGATTATTTTTTCCATAACTTTCTCTCTCCTCTCCCTCTCTCTCTCTCTCTCTCTCTCTCTCTCTCTCTCTCTCTCTCTCTCTATATATATATATATATATATATATATATATATACTAACCGTGAGATCCAACGTTGCCCGGGATTGAATAATGATCAACAAATATTTCACACTCCTATATTTTTATTGTCATCGAAATCCGTGAAATAACCCGGGAGGAAGCTTCACATGCCTCCATGCAGTAACTTACTTCAAAATTAATGTTATTCTACATTGCAATCTACTGTTTCTTTTATAAAATTATTTTATATATATATACTCTTTCCAGTTAACGAAAAAACAAATTAACCAATTGACATGCAGTTTGAACCACGTCATGCAAAAAACAAAAAACAAACAAACAAAAAAACACGCCATCAACTGACCCACATTAGAATTTTCACGTTCTATCATTGTTGCTAAGCGACGACATGGAAAAAAATAACTTTACCGATGATAGATAAATGAAAATAACGGTTTCGATTATTGATTATCGGTAATTATCTGGGGTATTCTGAGACAAAACTTAACTATGATCACTCCAAGACTTATACACTAAAGTTCTGTAAATTTTAAAGAAAATTTGTTCAGCCGTTTCGGAGTCTATAAGGAACAGACTCACACACAGATGAAGTTGCATTTAGGGATAGAAATATTACCAAAAAAAGACTTGACGTTCGCCATGATCGAATGATGATCAACGAATACTTCAATCTCCCATATTTTGATTGTCATCGAAATCGGTGAAATTGCCCATTTTTCAATAAAATCGATTGGTTTTGTGTTCTAGTGTGGAATCCATCGCGGTGCGCCGGGAGAAAGTTTCACTAAGTTCACAATGTATTGCAATCTACATTGCACTGTAGAGAACCTACTGTTGATTTTATAAACTTATTTTTATGTATGATAACAATATATGAAATAAAGTGTAAATACAAAAGTCAAGTATCATGTTTCAAGTGTACTCTAATCAGAAACATTCATTTCGAACGCGCCGCTGTCATATCAAACAACCTACTGATTATCTTATATTGCCTTGTTACTCGTATGGTGATATTTACTTGAATTTAAGTTTTTTTTTAAAGTTGTATCATAGCATGCGATATCATTAGCGCATTAGCGTAATCATTCACAGACACACTGCTTTGCTAATCGATAATCGGTAGCTTTCGTAAAAATTATATATATATATATATATATATATATAATATTTTTGCAAAAATTAAGACAACAAAATATAAAATAAGAACATCATATAGTGTATTTTCTTATGTGATACAATTATTTCATAATCATTTGAACAAATTTAAACATCATATTATTTTAAAATATTCAGAAAATATATATTCATCAGACACTAAAATACATTTGTCATATATGTATATATAATGTATTTTAGTGTATATATATGTGTGTGTGTGTATATATATATGTGTGTGCATATATATATGTATGTGCGTATATATATATACATGAATATATTCATATATATTTCATAATCATTTCAACAAATTTACTCATTATATTATTTAAAAATATTCAGAAAATATATATTCTTCAGACTCTATTTGTCATAAAAATATATACATCTCAACGAAAGAAAGTTATTATAGTTTTGAATTTTTTAGATGAGGGCTGATTGTTTATATTACTTGTATTGATCGAACTATTGTTTTCATCTTGAGTGTTATTTTTGCAACGTTTCGGTCGTCAGGCATGTTGGTTGTTGTTTGGAGAAAGAAATGAGAAAAGTTACTGGCTCCGTAGATAGGCTCGTATTCTTGGAGTTAGTCTCTGTTTTATATAGCTGTGGTTTCTGCAACGTTCCGTCGATATAACCTTCGACCGTCGTCAGGCATGTTGGTCGTTATCTTGGAAAAGAAAGGAGAAAAAGTTACTGACTCTGTAGATGCTTTCGTATTCTTGGAGTTGTTTTATTGGCCGTGGTTTCGTATAGGTGAGAAAAACATTTGCACAAATAAGATGAGAACAATAGTCCGACCAAAACAAGTAATATAAAGGGTAATTAGTTTTCTAGATATATAGTAGATTAAATAGGAGGTAAAAGAAAGTAATGAATTATGGCAATAAGGAGGAAAAACAAAACAGAAGGGCATCACGAAAACAGATATTTACATACAACGTCAGTGAGCATCTGCGACCCCCACAACGTCGATTTTGCAGTTCGTGAAAGTCCAACCGACATTCTATGCAGTTACGGCACTGATATGTCGAAGAATTATTTGTTCGCGTCTGGTTTGATTTACTTATATTCTTTAATAATATTAAAGTGTAGTATCCCCCAAAACTAGTTTTAATTCATATGCGTTATGCGCCGTCCTACTTTATAAAGGTTAGCTATAATATAAACTAGCAACGATACCCGACGTTGTCGGGGATTGAATGAGGAGCAACGAATGTTCTACACTATATTTTCATAATCATTGAAATCGGTGCAATTGCTACTATTTAAATATCAGTGTTGAGTTTTCCCAGATAGCAGGATTGATGTTAAACAATCTGCGGTATTGTTTACAGACATCTACGAATCGATACTAGTTTTGTTTGATGTGTGTCGGACTGATGTGGACTTTGGCATGTGTATTCGATTATCGCATTTCGAATCTAAAGTACGTCGTAAATTTTTAGTCGGATCAAGAGAAAAAAACAATACTTTAAACATAAAAATCTATTGAAATATGATGATGATGATGATGATGATACACAAGAAATATCAAGAAATATTTACAACCAATAATAATTTGATTAAAAATATATTAATTTCTGATAGACTGATACAAAATGCATCCGAGCGTTTTCGCAACTTTCATGTGAGAACAATCTGAGGATCGAGTGGAGATTTCTTGTTAAGGAGGATTATACGTATATAACTACAAGATAATAATAGTAAAATATAACAACCTATCATGATTTGATAAATTCCGTTGGTAAATGAATATTTACTTGACAATCATACAGTTCTTCAACATTGTTATTTCATCCAATTACCGTTCTCTTTGTATCAAACGGTATTTTCAGCTGAACTGTATTACAAGACTTCTTCTAAACAAAACAATATATTCTCATGGGATGGTTAACTCAAGTGTATATTACTTTTTTATCAGCTGGAAATAACTCGCTTTCTATTAAATGTGGTCAACATTTTGGGCATATCTATTTCAGAATCCAAAACTGATTCGCACTAAGGCGCCGTTAGTGCAGATGCATATTTTCTTGTTTCTATTTCTCGAACATTTGAAAAAGATTTTCCTCATTTTCTTGTTTTTCCGCATGACTATGCTATAAATGTATTTTATGTGCTTCAATTTGTATCTGTCTTAGGTGTATAGGTTTTACAGATGTTTATTCATATATATATATATATATATATATATATATATATATATATAGAGAGAGAGAGAGAGAGAGAGAGAGAGAGAAGGAGAGAGAGAAATAAAGAGAGAGAAGGAGAGAAAAGGCCGTAAATGACCAAGTTGTTTCTGATTCTCTCTCTTCTGATCTTGACAACGTGGTGCAATGGAAATGGTTAATTTTAATGCATCTAAAATCAAGCTTCTATCTCTACTCTGATGCCCAGCTGTCATCAACTGAAATGAATGTTTCTCGTCTTGGATAAGTTTCATGTTTTGAGAAGCTTCTGGGTTTGACCTTTACTCTTGATCTAAAATGGAACACGTACATCAAATCCGTTGTCAAGGAAAAAGTGTGGGATCATTCTACTGCTAATGTAACTCTCTATCTCTATAAGATACAAGCAGTCCAAGGATGGAATACTGTTTTCACATCTGGGCAGGAGCTACTAGAAGCAGCTTATTCTGCCTTGAGTTAAAAATAGACTTCGCAGCCTAGTGGGGGATGCTCTTTTCCCTGCAACTTCTTTCCCTTAAAAGAGACGTTGCGAGCCTGCCTCTGCTTTATCGCTATTTTCATTGTAAGTGCTCGTCGGAACTAGAGTCTGTGGTCTCCCCTCACCAAACTTTCACAAACCCCACTCGTCTAGCTGAAACCACTATCAATAATTTGCCTCACTCTTTATTTGTGCCTAAACCTAAAAGTAGCTTCCATGAATTTGTGCCTAAACATAAAAGTAGCTTCCGTGTGTTTTTTTTTCTTAGAACTGCATACCTGTGGAACTTTCCTCTGTTTCTCTGCTTTCTAGCTGACTACAATATTGTCCTCTTCAAGTCGAACGTAAACAAGTTCTTGATAAGCCGCCCCTTTAAGCAATCTAATTTATCAAATTTCCACTACTAACGATTACTATGACATTGTCCCATCGACTCATTAACACTTATCCTCGAATGACCTCCGAACTTTGATAAGTGTAAGCACCTTTGTAAAAAAAACAAAAAAAACACTGTTTTGCCGTATCACAGCTCATGAGTGCAGCTACATTAGCATTTACCTCAAGCCAGTATTGAAACTTGACCACTTAAGCGACAGCCAGCACTTCTCACCGTTACGTGCGAAATAGCAATGTTTAAACATTGTCCAAACACCTAAGCATCGCTTTTTTACGCTAGCGATAATATATATGTATGTATGTATGTATGTATGTATGTATGTATATAATTTTTTGGTGTACTCGCATAAAATGTTCTAAGTAGATATATTATGTATCAATTTCCAGTATTTATTTCAACTGTGCTCAATTCCTTACAGGAATGAAACGCACATTCTGTGTAACGTAATTGCCATATATTTTCTTAACAACCCTCCCTTTCCCTACGTGGCCCAGTACTGACCACAGAACTGGGCACCCCTCACATCGACATTGGGCACTCATAGGCTCGCACGTATTCAGCGGTGCTATTATACACAAACCTACCAGCCCACCTCGCAAATAATATTCACATATCTTTTCTGATGATGTCTTCTTGGGAAGACGAAAAACATCACCGCAATCAAGTACACATGGAACTTATATTATTTCTTTTAATATAAATACTAAGCACATCATCAGAAAATTTGAAAAAATAAAATAGGTCTCATCAAACGGAAGCTATCTGTTGTCTTTATCAACGTTTGTTTATATATATATATATATATATATATATATATATATATATATATATATATATATATATCAGAATGTGCGAGATTTTATATAATAAATTCCGCAGTCAAACAACGTCGCAGATAGATTTTTATATGTAATTTCTAAAAAAGAAACAAACGATTTTTTGTTTTTGAAATTTCACCATTGACGCGAAAAAATAAAAAGTATTCCGAAGATGTGTTCATTTAATCTGTGAATATAGTAACTTTAATGTGATAGACAATACTATTTCAAACTTAAACAGAGATGACTGACTAACATGCTATTTTAAAATTAAGCCTGGCAGATCAACAAAAATGCTATTCCAAATGTAAGCATAGCGGACAAACCAAGATGCTATTTCGAACTTTAGCATAGCAGACAAACTAACATGCTATTTCAAGCTTAAGCATGACAGAGTCACGAAAATAATATCTCAAATAATATCCTGGTAGATAACCACAATGCTAAATTTAAACATGACAAACCATAGAAAATGCTATTTCAAACATTACCTGACAAACTAACCAATACTTTGGACATGTCAGATAAAGTAATAAAAATGAAAGAGAAAAAAAAAGAACTCTAATGTATGTTTATGCAATGATAAATGATTAGGTGTCTGTGAAAATCACATAGCACAAACAGTAGAGGTGTGGACAGACTTACCTTGATGACAAGTTGAGTCAAACTTAGGAAGAAGAGACAGGTGGCTGATTATTAAGAAGGCTAAAATATCACGTGACTAGTGCAAGATAAGAACTGTTATCAATTTCCTTGTATCGTATGCATTTATAATATAAAATAATGTACATTAGATAATAATTGAATAAACTCGCTATAAATACTTGCTGACTTACTTAGCATGGCCTTGCTGTTAAAGGTTTTGAATGTAAATTTAATTGTATCTCTTCCTCTAATCACTCTCTCTCTTTCTTTCTCTCTTTCTCTCTCTCTCTCTCTTTCTCTCTCTCTCTCTATATATATATATTCATACTTATTTACATGTTTCATCGTTTACGATAATCAGCGTTGCTGAATCTAACGAGATTCGAAACCATGATCCTATTAAGTTTTCATAAACAGTTGAAAATAGCCGACGATTGGTAGGTAAAATGAGAAAACGATGTAAGAACAAAATATTACAAACGCCCCCCTTGTTTCGAACGAATTTCTAAATAATAATGTTACTATTTAGAAAACCATTTTTAACATGGGAGGACGTTGAGCTTCATTAAATATTATGTGCATTCCTTCTATGAATGTTTAAATTTTATTTTGATTATATAAATTTGATGGGTTATTAAATTGATTTGCTTTGCTGTAAAAACAAAATAAGAACAAAAACGAGATGCAAATAATAACAACTAGCGGGGCCTTTGGAAATTCCACAGAAGACTCATTTATATGTAATATATTGATGTTGGTATTCATGGCGAAAATAGAGATGCTCTGATATTATTGTAACTCTTGTTAAAACTGCAAAAGTATTTATTTATTTAAGCTAGCAATGACACCCTGTTCCATTAAGTACGCTTACATATGGTATTTTAATTGTTGCAAATTTCGAATATATTATTATAGAGTTAATGTTCTATCGATTTTTATATATTATAAAGTTGCGATTTCAAAAATAAAAAAAATGTATCCATATGACTTGGGTGCATCAGCTTGAGTTCCTTCAGCTATAATCGAAACCGAAACCAAAATTTATGAAGAATTCTTGATAAAATTATTTTAAGAAAATAAATGGATCACTGGAGTTCCATCAGCTATAATCGAAATCGGAACCCAAACTTATGAAGAAATCTTGGTAAAATTATTTATGGATCACTGGAGTTCCATCAGCTATAATCGAAACCAAAACCAAAACCAAAGCCAAAACCCAAACTTATGAAGAATTCTTGATAAAATTATTTATTATAAGAAATGGGAATCCATAATTAAACAACAGTCACTCGGATGCAATCGTGACACACAAAATAAATAACACGCATGCTATCGGATCAATATATAGATTATTAAAAGTCATAAGAACCATGCTCCTTTCCTACTACTAACCCTAAGTACTTGTGGCAATACGAAAAATATAGCAATTACATGTGATTTTATGATTATGGCTGATCAGCCTTAGAATTAGTCGTAAAAATCACATAATTGCTTAAAAAGTTATAATGTACCGAAATGGAATCAGTTTACATTATATTTATATGCACAACTGAACCCCTGTTCTAAATTCTAAGATAACGGTTCAGTGTGCTCACACATAATCGCATGAAAAAGTAGAATCTCATATGTTTTCGGTATTTTAAATGTAAATGAATTTTTTTAAAGTTAACAACTTCTCAATATTTTCTCTTCCAAAGTTTTGATAAACTTGTGAGATTTTCATCTATATTTTCACTTGTGCCAAAACAAAACAAAATATAAGGAAACATGAAATATTTAAAAAGATGTGGTAATCATACAAAACTAGCACCAGAAAAAATTCAAAACATGTTATATCTTAGATATTAAAGTCCGAAGTCTTTAATAGACGCCATATGGCCATCAATCAAATAGGTGAGAAAAGCTTTTTAAAATCTGTGATATTGAATAGGCAATTGAACAGTAGAATATTTACTTTGCTTACAATAAAAACTAATAAAAACAAATTAAATAAGGTTTGGAGAGTCTGAGGATTTCCTTGTGTCCAAAAAAGTGCCATAAAACTTTAATTATTTCAGAAGAAGCCGATGACAAACACCCCAATGTACCTCTTGTGCAAACTAAATTCCGCCCCCCCCACGAGCATTTAAAACTTCTTAATAATCATATGAACTTCCTCGGATGAGGGAACATAGACATTTTAGCGAATAGATACGAAACGATTACAAAGGCAATAGGCAAGTTATAAATAACCAATAAATAAAATAAATTAAACTGCTAATCAATGTTAAGTCAGTAAACGAGATTTATAACTCATTCTGTGACCCTTCTCAGTCTTATGTTGTAAAGGAACAACTTCTAATAATAATAATAATAATAATAATAATAATAATAATAATAAAACAATTTGTGCTTGTTCAATTTTTTATTAAAAATTATAAAGAATCAGTTTGGAATCGGAAATTAGACTATAATTTTTCCCATTCCAATACCGATTCCGATACCACAAACAGTTCCGATTTTTCCGATTTTCGAGTCCCAACACTAATATATATATATATATATATATATATATATATATATAGTTATTTCCTCAAAGCTAATTTATATGTCATTTTACGACATGAAAGGGTATATATATATATATATATATATATATATATATATATATATATATATATATATATATATATATATATATATATATAGCCCTGGTAACTACCTATGCACTAGTTAAAGGAAAACTGATCCGAACAAAATATAACAACAGGCTCAACTCTGGTAACTACTTGTAGGGAAACTTTCACACTGAGAGCGGAATACAACAACACTGTAGGATTAAGCACTGAAACCCTTAGATCTCCACCTTTCCATGCATAACAAATGACTAAGTCGAGCGCTTTGTTCTCATATTAAAGAGAGCACTCTTGAAGTTAAAAGGGGAATGAATGAATATAAAGTTTCCTGCTGAAACACTCATGAACAGAAAAATACGTTTACCAATGGATGCTATTCATCCACCATCAAATAATCTTCCCAAGAGAAACAGGACGATAGAAAACTAATTCAATCGTCATCATGGAGCAAGATCACGCAAATTCCTATTATATGGTCGAAAAAATACAGCAATGGTAAAGAAAATGGACACACGGTCACAGAGTACGTCGTTCTGATAATGTAATCTATGATGTTGATGTACAATCATCTATTTGGGTTAGACATGCAAATCAACTTCGTCACTCATATCTCCCAAAGTGACAATCAAATAACAGTCATTCCATTAAATATTTGACTGGACACATTTGAATTACCTCAAAGTGTTCAAGCAACATGCAGTAAACAAAGCAATTCTGGAATGAAAGATTCAACCCGAAGGATGCAACGAAGGTGCAAACCAACTTTAACCCTAGAAATAGACCCACATCAAACATTCTACAAGCATTTTATTTCAAAGGAAAGTCACAAAAGGCGGAAGAACTCTACATACAGAAAGTAAGAGTTGTCACCCTTTATAGATCCTTTAAAAAGACTGGAGAGTTTTAGAGATAGGAACCGAGGACAACATGGCGGCATCCACGGGCACTGAATATCGTTCTGTAAATAATTTAACATTTCTGCCGTGAATAAATTGTGTTTAAATTATAATGAGTTTGTTTACTTGTTATCAGAATATCTAATGGTCCTGATACTCTGTTCCCCGAACACAACAGATACTTTTAAAAATAAACATAACTGCGCAGAGCTTCATAAAGAACCCAAGTTCAGTTTATGTTGATGTGAGGGAGATAACTCATCTCAGTTGTATTTTATAACAAAACCTGGCAAGAATTTTCACGTCATCCGTATTAGAGAACAATACGTTTGGTAGCATCGTTTTAAACATTTTCTTAACATTTTGTTGCTTTCATGTTTTTGGTTTTAACATTTTCTTTTTAATAAAGAAATTCTGGTTGTAAATAAAACAATATTTAAATGGTAAATTACCTATTTCTGTAAATAAAACGTTTAATATTGTTGGGATCTCTAAAAATAAAAATAAAATTCTTTGTTTTGTATAGACGTTTAAAACAGAATAATTTTTAATATAAATAAGTTAAATAGAAACCTTCCTATATTGTTTTTGTAAAATAATTTTAAAAGAAAATTCATTGTTTTTAATGATATAAAATTTAATATTGTTGAAATCTCACCCCCAATCTTAATCAAGACAAGTTATCTTACATGTGGTCAACATCCGCAGGGTGACTCAGTGGTTAGCACTATTATTTAGGAACGTTGGCGACCTTCACGTAAGTAAGTAATATTAATTAAGCACTTAGTATCCTTTCAGAAAGAATTCTTTAAAGAAAGATATCGTGGAAACGAATGCACACAAACATTATTACCAAGAATGATGATCAACAACAGCAATAACAATCAACATCAGCAGAAATTGCGGCTTTCCAAACTTGCGTTAACATAGATTTTGGTGAAAACGTAAGTAAAGATTAAACGCACATGTTTTACGTACCTAAAGCGGCGTGTTTGATGACGTGATATATGATAAACGGTTGAAAATAAATAAGTTTCAAGAATATAATACATCTGCAAATAATTCGCTACCCAAGAGCTCACCGTTCAAACGACTTACCAATCACAGTCAACACTAATTGTAACAAATACAATGAGAACATTGTCAAGGCTGCTGCAAAAAAGGTGAGCTCTCTCTACCATGTTAGAAAATTATAAAACTAAAATTTGCTCATGCATGTAGTATTGTTGCTACGTCTGGACTGGTGCATCTATTGCTAGTCTTTCACCCTTAGACAGAGTCCAATATAGAGTCTAAAACATAATAGATCCCGCATTATCGACCAAGCTCTAACTTTTGTTCTATCGCCGTAATGCTGTATCTCTGTGTCTATTTTACACGTAATTTAATGAAATGTGCTCTAATGAATCAATAGCACTTGTGCTCCGCTGACGTATGTACTTCAGACATGCATCAAAATTCCACCTTTTCCACTGTTGAGGTCTCTAGATGCTGGAAAGACTTCTACTCTAATATAGTAAGGTTCCTAATATAATTTTGTGGGAACTTTTTGGAGATTTGCAAACCTATACATTTTTGGAAAGGTTTTTTCTCAGGAATCAGAAAATCAATGTTTGCATTTGCTCAGATGCGTATATGGCAGCCATATTGGATTTACAAAATGGCCGCCGTAAGATGTACGTTTTGTAATCTCGACTTCTAAATAAGCTAGAACACTGATTTTAACTGCTAAACCTACATTTTCAGGGCCAAAGAAAACCAATGATGGTGGTTATAAAATTTTCTCAGATGTGTATATGGCGGCCATATTGGAATTTACAAAATGGCCGCAGTAAAATGTACGTTTTGTAATATCTTGGCCTGTAAATAAGCTGGAACACTGATTTTAACTGCTAAACCTACATTTTCAGGGTCATAGAAGCCAATGGTGGTAGTTATAAAACAACACAATTTTTAACATTAGCCTTTAGATACATAACTGGGTTCAAACTCATGTGGTGTTGTTTTATTGCAATATCTTTGTAATAAAAAATATGTATCATTTATAAATTCATACTTCAGCTGTTCCTAAAAAATCTTGCTTTTATATCATTAATTTGGTGAGCCAGAATATCATGTATGGGTTCAAATCCAGTAAACATGTAAGGTACAAGCCAAGCAATGAATCAGCGTTCAAGTCACCCCGTGCACGAGGGAACTCTCAGGTTCTGGGACTGGCACTGACTGTCAACCATAAGACACGCTTTTGAATCTTCTCAATGCTCATGGCTACGCTATTTCACATTGCAATGTCATTCTCATTGAAACTGCTCTGGCAAATACTGTTGTATAAAACACCAGAGCATACAAAGCCCTCTATGTTCCACCATTCCTGAAGAAGGGGATCTTTGTGTTTTTCGTAGTAGATAACACAGATTTTACAGAGACGCTCCTGATGGGAAGAGAACCACCCACAGAACCATCATGGCAGTGTACTAGAAAGTTGATCCTTTTAAAGAACCTGTTGCAGAACCTTTGATTATAGGTGATGCAAAGAGTATATCAGTCACACCCTACCATGTAGACATGCTTCACTGTAACAAGTCAAAACCGCAGGCTACCAAGAGGTCAGAACAGTTTGCCATCGGCCAGAGGATCTCAGGATCCTATTAGCTGACACAGCTTGGATGGGTTGTTGCATCTGCTTTACCCAGAATGAAACCTCGAGAAACCTCCAGCAAGATTCCAGGCTGGGAAGGATACAACTCACTGCTGTCTGAAAGCCTTCTCTTGACACAGGTTGGAGCCTTGCCACTACTCCCTGAGGTGGCACACGAGTGGTAAACTTTGCTTACTGTGATCGTACAAGCAAATAAGCTGAGGAAGTTTTCAGTTGGGGAAGATTACCCCACAGTCATTACCTTTGACATGGCTCTATATGAGAAGATGGTGCAGCTCCTAGATGCATCTCCAACAATTCCAATGCCAGACAGAGATTTTTTCTGGCCACACCAGAACTTTCACGTCTGTCAAAAGAGTTCAAGAGTCAGTTTGGCATAGACGCTGAACGAATCACAGAGCATCATGAGCTTGGACCAAGTGCAGTCAAGAGGGCACATGGTACAGTCGACATAATCAAGGAAGCCATACTCAGCCCTGGAAAACCCTTTACTACTAAAGGGGAAAAGCTGTACAATGTGATCAACAATGCCTACATCCCAGATGAGTATGTACCACAGATCTTGAATGTTGATGTCACTGGACAGAAGTTGTATAAGGATTACGTGTCAGAATGGATCAAAGGAGATGTCAGCCCCTGGGCCCATGTGAAGAAAGAGAACAACAATATGTTCCTTTCTGGGAACAAAAAGATAACAGTGAATCTCAGAGACAATACTATGGATCTGAAGGAGACAAAGGACCTGTTTGCAAAGCTGATGATACTTGCCAGCTCAAGCCGAGACTTCAACCAGAAAGAGGCCATAGGAAACCATGAATTCACTCTGACACCAAGAGCACTGTTTACTCCTGATGGGGCAATACTGCCATTCCACGACAAGTCCAAGTTAATCCATCTACTTGAGAAGCTGACAAGAGAAGACATGCCCCATGAAGATCAGTCACTTCAAGCTGGAAGTTCTACCCACCAAGATGCAACGGATACAAGATTTACAGAACCCACATCTACTGATCAGCCAAGTCGAGAGATAGCACTGGTAGATGGCATGGTGCTGGAGCAGAAGTTGAGCAAAAACCAGCGACTTTAGTGACAGTCAAGGATCTGAGTGGCTGCTTCAATGACAGACTGATGCAACTAACACGAGATTATGATGAAATCATCCTCGTTTTTGATACATACTGAGCAGATTCTCTGAAAAGTTCAACCAGAGATAAACAAAGACAAGAAAAAGCTTCTGTTCAGTATCAAGTCAGAGATGGCACTAACATCAAACACATCCCAATGAGGAGGTTCCTCTCCCATGACAAGACGAAGGCTGATCTGACTGCCTATCGTGCTGCCCAAACTCTAGAGTACAACAGGGGATCATCCAAGCTGATCACCACATCTGCTTCTGGATACACTAAGAGCAACAAAGACCTGGTCTTTGAAGTAAATAACCATGAGGAAGCAGACACGCTGCTGATCCACCAGGCTGTGCTAGCTTCACAACGAAACCCACCTGATGCACAGTTAGTATTTTTCTCCCCAGATACGGACGCTTTAGTGTTAGTCACAGCAAAATATGACCTATTGCTGAAAAACACGTCCATTTCTATGGTCTCTGGTGTTATACAAATTGAACCACTGTAGCGAGCTCTAGGTAAAGAAAGAGCAAAGGCTTTGCCAGCCTTCCATGCAGAAACTGGGACCAACAACACAGGGAGGTTCTCCCGTATATACAAGACAGACTGGCTGAAGATCTACCTCAAAGCAGATGCAGGTGTCAATGCTCTGCAAATGCTTAGGGATGAAGCAGAAGTGACAGAAGGAATGCTGTCAACACTTGGAGTCCTTTGTATATACAGTTAACTCGCCAAAAGGGATCAACATAAAAATAATCCCTGAACTGCAATGGCATCAGTTCTATAAGCATAGGGCAGAAAGTGACAGGCTCCCTCCAATACCTGGAGCTCTAAAGCAGCATAATTTAAGAGTCCATATCCAAGCAAGGGTATGGGCACAGATTTCATAACTGTATCTCCTGGAAAATGGGTACTTCAAACAATTGCATGGCATCCTGAAACCAACGAACACAAAGGTCCTCCCAGCCCCTAAGATGGTTACATGTAAATGTATATTTGACTGTTCTTCTGGCAGATGTTCCTGTAGGTCTACAGACTTAGTCTGTACTGACATGTGTCAGTGCAGAAGCCAGTGCGAAAACGATGAAGATTCTCAAGCTGTGATGTATGAAAGTGATGATGATGATGATGATGATGATGATGATGATGATGATGATGCATAGACTTTGATCAAACATCTCATTATGTTTAAGATGGTTGCACAAACATTCAAAGTTTACAGTTAAAAGGCATTTCAGGTAGATAATGTTGACGCCGTAGAATTTTTTTTATTTCGGCAGAAAAAGAAAATCGCACGCACGTGCGCGCGTGTGTATGTATGTGTGTGTGTGTGAGAGAGAGAGAGAGAAAGAGAGAGAGAGAGAGAGAGAGAGGGGGGGAACAAAAACTATTGTAGGTAACGCCGTGAAATGTTTGTTTTTTCTTCGGCATAAAAAGAACATTACACGGCGAACAATATTTACACCATTTTTTTCTTCTCTCTCTCTCTCTCAATCTCTCTCTATCTATATCTCTCTTTTTTCTCTCTCTCTCTCTCGCTCTCTCTGTCAATCTCGGCCGGTTTTTATATTTCTTTTTATGCTGAAGAAAAAAAAAACATTTCACGGCGAACAATATCTACACCAGTTATTTCCCCTCTCCCTCTCTCTCCATCTCTAGCTATATATATTCTTCTCAACTCTCTATCTCTCTCTAATAGAACCTATGGGGACAAGATAAGTAACATTATTGAAATCTAGTTAATCGTAGGAAAATATGTAAGCAATTTAAATCGTCCAATTTTAATGAAGTAAATGTAAAAAAGTATAAGGGATAATTTATTATTTTTAAATCATGGAATGGAAAGATCATGTTATGTCTATGAGTTTATGATCCAGTTATGCAGGGTAATAGCACAATATCTGTAGAATGCGTATATTTTACCCCGGTCTTGATTGGGGGTTGTCGGAGGACTTAATATTTAGGGGGAAATAATACCTACTTCCTCTAAAGGTGCTGCGATTGTGATAGCGTTTCTCCTAAAATGAAATGTAAGATTTTATGATAACGAATAAATGTGTCTAAAATGTCGTTCTAAAGTTACATAAAATAGTGGCTAATAGTCTAGACATAAGAAAATTGTATGTATCATCTGTTGTTGCAAATCTACGGTATTTTGATCCAAATAGTGAATTTCTGCAATCAAAATATTTTATATGGAGATAAGGGCGCATAAAAGTGATGCAAAATCTTTTGTTACATTCATCCGTTATGGGATGTGTATTCTTTCTCTATAAAATTGTTAGCTCATACGCATTAATCTTATGACATTCCGGTGTTCATAAAATAGTGCTGAATAACGAGCAGAGCTGTATTTTAGTATCCATTTTTATTTATAAAAGCATTTTTGCTACATATAAGAAAATTCTGATTTTTTTCCAGCATAATTTCCTTCGATCGTTTACGGAAACTAAACGTTGAATAAGGTCGTAGCCAAAACATGTATGCACACAAGAAGTGCAAAAATGTTCGTATAAATATAAATCTATACAAATATATGTGCGTGGGTAGTGTTTGCGTTTACTATTTTGTGTTCTGTCTGTGATTATTCCTTATCTAAGTACATCCTAATGTGCTAGTCCTCGACGGAAGTCATGAAAAGCAGAAGCATTTAATGGCGTCATTTAATGTTGCCGCCTTTTTTTGAAAAGCTCGTCTCCTCTTTTAAAAGCCGGAAAATCGATGAATACAATCATTCAATAAGATCTACATTACGGACATTATTGCTTAAACGAATAGAAAGCCGGTTAATTTATTTAATGGGATCAGCTAAAACGATGGCTTACTCTTCCGACTAATAACCAAATAAAACTTATAATTTGGAACGAAAGTATATCTTTCAATGAATGCAATTATGCTTATCAATGCATTTAGTTCTAAATGTTAGATGGCAATTCTGGATATGGACATGACACGAAACTGCATCCGGTGGCGAAGCCCAACTGTTGCAGCGTTGTGGAGTAATCCTTTTGTCACAAATATTTTGATGGGATATGAACTTATGTATATACACATATGTATAATAAATAATTAAATAAACAAATTAGATTTACATCAAAGTGCTACACACGATAATATAATTATTACTAGTAAAATATGATAAAAATAATTTAATAATATCAAACAAATGCGAACCAACGCTTCTACAGTCATTTATGATACTCTGCGAACCTAACACTACATGCATTCTATAACTTCCGGTTTCTGAATGGTTGTACATAATTTTACTTCTTGAGAAAGAAGTAAACCTCGAGAACATAACACCACAATGTCATACCGGTTCGATACATTACGTTGGTAAATAATTTATAATGGAAAATTATTGAATTTTTTTTTAATATTGTCATTTATTCTTTTACTTTATCTCGTTTTATCATAGCCTTCAAACATATTTCTTTTACATCTTGGAAAACATTTGTAATAACATTTCATAGTAATATTTAAAAAAACTTGAAAACGTAATAATGTGTTATCTTTTTAAAATTGGAATGAAGAAAATCCCACCCCTTCAGTTTTTCCAAATTTCAGTCAATAAGACTCTTTATGGATCTCTACCTCCATTCATCAGCTTTATATACTTTTTTAAACCGTAACAAATACCAATTGCCTTCGCAGCTTTAAAAACCTAAATCAGCGAGATTCTAATCTTCTTATACAAACATTCCCCCTCCCTTTTAAAACTTACACTTCATTAGATACTGTCAAGTTGGTTTATAGCCTTGATATACAGTGGAACCAAAAAGAAAGTACGAACTTGTTATTTTTTCAAAAACCGCAAATTTAATGTAACTGCTTAAACAATCCTCTATAATTTTACCTGTTAATATTTGACTTTTAATTGAAGTATCTTAGTGTTCACGTCAATTTAAAAAAATTAAATTTAAATCGCAGCAATGAATGAGCGTAATACCAGCTTAAAATATCCACTTTTTAAGCAACAAAGCATCTCTAATATTTAGTTTATACAACATAACATTTAGTCCACATGTGTCGAGTTTCTCTCAGTGATCGTCAGGAGCTCATTAATCTTTCTGGTTATTCCAATCGAGAAATCAGAAACAGATTGAAAAGTGATGAGAAAACGGTACGAATGCCTGGAAAAGCACCAAAACACCGGCAGTGTTCGTGATCTTGTCGTCCTCGAGTTACTTCTTACAATACTATCAAGATCCTCAGCCTCAGAAACAGATTTGAAACGGCTCTCCAATTCCAACAACAGTGTAATTTTGTTAAAAAGTGCTCTCTTTCTACAGTTAAGAACAGATTGAAGGAATTTAATTTTCGATGCTGTGTTGCATGACGCAAGCCAATGGTTTCTGTAAAGAAAAGAAAGCGCTGTCTAGACTTCGTAAAATGCAATGAAGATCGTGACTCTTCATATTGGTCGAAAGTGTATTTTAAGGACGAAAGCAAGTTCAGTTCGCCAGACAGTAATGGGAGGCTGTACGTCCGTCGAAGGAAGGACGAAGAATTTTATCTTAGGTGCACAGTTTCAACACTGCAAGGTGGTGGATGTTCAGTTTTTTTGTGGGGCGTTATTAGTGCCAATGGTCCAGAGCCTATAGTTCGCTTGCAAGATCGCATTAATTCGACCAAGTACATTAATATGTTGACTGAGCATTTTCTACCCTACTTTGGTCAGAATTTGGATGATCATCCCATTTTTATGCAGGATAATGCTCCCATTCACGCAGCTGCGAATGTCAAGAAGTTCCTCGAAGAGTATTATATTCCATGTTTGAATTGGCCTGCAAAATCACCAGTCCTCAATCCTATCGAAAACGTATGGCATTGCATCAAGCAACAGCTACGCAATGATAAAATTTCAAACCTGGAAAAACGATGGACAAAAATTAAAGAGAAGTGGAATGATCTTTCACCGGAGTATTGTCGCAGACAAATTTAAGGAATTCTCAAAAAGCATTGTGTTCCTGTTGTATTTGTGTTGCATTAATATTCTAAATTTACTTTTAAATAAAAATTTTCCATTGTGTCGAGTTTATTTTTGCCTTCTCGATTTGAAGTTAATTTTTATAAATAGACGTGAACACTAAGATGTTTCAATTAAAAGTCAAATATGAACAGGTAAAATTATAGAGGAATAAAAGGCGAATCAAATGAGGTATATGTTTTTTAAACAGTTACATTAAATTTGGCTTAAATTTGCGATTTTGGAAAAAAAAAAGACAAGTACGGATTTTCTTTTTGGTGCCACTGTAGTTTAGAGAAAATTAGATTTCATTTATTATAAAACGCCGATAAGAGCATTTGAGAACCTGCAATACTCTTAGTTTATTCAACTTTATATTATAATTTACTTTTAAAAACATTCAATATAGAAAAATATATATTAACTTAATATAAATTAACTACGGCTATGAGTTAAATAGTATTTATGGTGATATTCAGTAGTATTGTTTATATTTTCATTGTGACCCTTTATTTATTACTTCCGACTCAATACACACACACACACACAGATACACACACACACACACACACACACACACACACACACACACACACACATATATATATATGTGTGTGTACATACAATTTCTGAGTTAAATTATGTGAAATTACAACAACATTTATTGTTTGACAAACGAGTACAGATAATTATTAAAGTCTTTTTATTAACCCATGAATTTTCAATGAATGGCTCATCTCATCGGAACAAATGACATAAATATAGCTAAGAGAAAATTAGATTTCATTTATCATAAAACGCTGATGAGAGCATTTAAGAATCTCTTTCTCTCCTGGTTTATCCAACATCATATTATAATATAATTCACTTTTAGAAATTTCAGTATGAAAAATATATATTAACTTAATATAAATTAACTAGAGAAGAAATTTATTGGCTGCAAGTACATAAATACTGCTTTTCAGTTAATTCACTCCAGCTTTTTGCCTGCACGAATATCGAATTATTTAAAGGATTTTTGAAAGGATTCAATTACTACATTGGAAATGATGGGTTACCAAATATACTTGACTTGGGTTTTACCTCCCAGCCTAGAATATGCTATTAAAAAAACTCAATTCAATCCAGTGTCCAATGGACTTTTTTAAAGGTTCTTGAATATTTTTTACTTCAACTTTGGGTATCTTTTTACGCTATCACCTCAATTTTAATTTTCAACTTATGTGCTAATAAGCAAAATTTACAATTACCCATTTCTATTTTTCTAACAACATTTCCTGCGATGTGATGAGTGACTCATTGAAAATTCTCATGTTTTGTTTCTGGAAGTATTGATTTAACTTAGACATCTATAATTCTGTTTTTCCGTTCCTTATGAATTATCAATGAATTATCAATGAATTATCAATGGACTTATTTTGGATTTATCCTATTCAATGGATTTTTAACCGTATCCTTTTAATCCTTTTTTCCGTTCCCTTCTTTCACAATCATTTTGAATCCCTGTAAACTTTCACTGTTTAATAACTTTTTATGCAAATATGATTAATTTCATATTTGTAGTTTCTTTCAATGCATTAACATGCAAAATTTTGAAAATCTCCTCCCACTAATGAGAAAAATTGCATTTTTCGAAACTCCGAGGAATAAGGTCTTTCAAGTATATTTGTACTCCTTGTCGGATAATTAAAATTTTGTATACCTTCCTTATAGGTCTTTAAGTTAGAATAAATTTTCAATTATAAGATTTTTCTATTATACATATATATATATATATATATATATATATATATATATATATATATATATATATATATATATATATATATATAAATCTGTCTATCTTTCTGTTTCACCTGTTTTTCGGAAGCTACTGAATAATCTAGCTGATATGTTCTATGGACCTAGGTTATTATGAGATGCAGCGAACTAAGTATTATGGTATCCGTTCGATGCGTAGTTAAGGATTAATAGAGATTAATATTTAATGCAAAAATGAGCACAACTTTAACCATATTGAACGAACAAGTTGGCGTAAAGCACTCATTCTAAATCAATAAGCTATAATTTTTGTCCGTTTTTTGTTAAAAAAAGCTAAAATGTCTAGTATATATCATGTTGGTTGAGAGATTTTAGTGTTTCATATATTATTTATTGTTCTTGTTGTCTCTGCAATAATCTGTTTTTAGTGTTAATGTTGTTTTCCCCGAATGCAATGTTGGTTGGTTGGGTGTTTTTGTTTTACGGCATATCAACCCTTTTCAGGTTATTTAATGCCGAATCCAAAGATTTTGAAGAAAATTTTTTTAATAGAATATATTTGTTGTTTTTAAGTCGGTTTCTATTTAACCCATAGTTAGGACCCTAACAGGTACTACCACTCCGGGTCAGAGTGGACCTGGGAGCAATGGAAATTAAAGGGTGGCTCCACACTCCCTAAAGCCCGCAAGCTAGGGTCTCACCACTGGATATAGTTTAAGGTCATATCCAAGACCGAATGCAATGTGATCAGTGTTAGGAGAGTCTCTACAACCCCCCCCAAAAAAAAAACTACGCAATAAACCTGAAAGCTATTTTTTTTATTCGGTGAAGAATGTTCGACGTGAGAAGTAATGACGTTTCCTACTTGATACGCGATAATCAGTTTCAAATGATTCGATTTTCCACGAGCAATTTTACAAATAATTGAAATAGAATTGATCCATAAACGATCTATAAATGCAGTATAAACAATCTCTCTGTCTCAACTGTTCTTCTTTCTTTCATTCTCTCTTGCTTTCTTTCGTCATATATACTAGCAGACTACGCGTACCTGAACGTAGAAAGGCTCTGCACCAAGTGTATGACTTAGTATGAAGATTAAAACCAAAATATATTTATACTATACCTTATGCTAGAATCTTTATTTAAAGTCGGATCAAAGTCGATTAAATCTTTACACACGGTTTGTTGTGAACCAAGGTTGGTGATGAACACACGTGTGTTGATTTTCTCGAAGTTTTCGCGGTGAAATATGTTGTTTTTGACTCTTGATAAAACTCACGTGGCCTCCAATATTCAATTTTAAACATAATTTATTTAAAACAGAAACATAAAACAGATTGATTTCTTATGCGCGCGTGTGTGTGTGTGTATGTATGTGTGTGTGTGTGTGTGTGTGAGGGGGGACGTGACATATACACAGATAAATCGGCTGTTTTGTTACATTGTATGAGATTGCTCCTACTGTAGCAAACAGCGAGGTAGTTAGCTTGCTTCACTTGTCAACCACATAGAGAAATAGGTTATGTAAAAAAGGTTATGTACCCGAGTGCATGCTTTTAAAAACCTCTTGTTTTTTATATGACATCATTTCATCGAAATCTGTTTTTATTTCACCCAGGATCTTTAGGATGCCACTCAAGCCCCTCCATCCAAACATTCACTATCTAACACACATCTTTTTCGATTTAAAAAAATATCTCCATCGAAGTATTTTTCACGCCCGCACCATTCCAACAATCGTTGTATTCTATATCTAAAATCTGATCAAAAACAGACAACCCTATTTAGCGTTCAGTATATATTTTTTCAGTTAGCTAAGTTTTTGTGAGGTATCTCTACTACAAACTATCATACCTACTTTTCGACACTAACACTTTTCAATATTATCTTCAGAAACAAACTTCTAACTGTATAACCCTAGGGCTCATTTAATTCACCCCCGATATCGTCTTTTTACTATCATTTTCTCAATGGACTCCCTTGAACCCGGCGTAACGTACTTTTTCAAAATCTTTCTCCCAAGGAAGAAAAACGTCATTCTATCATGTGTTAAGTGTCTGTCTCGGTTTTCTGCTTTTTTTTTTATTCTGTCAAAACAACGTGGGTGGTCCTCCGTTAGTGCATCTGCGTTGGTCCCCGTGTGCACATGTTCGCCATCAACTGTTCATGTTCTTTTTTCTGCATTCTTTGCTTTTATGTTATGTACCCGAGTGCATGCTTTTAAAACGAACACTGTTTTTTTCTAATTACTGATATCTCCCCTCTTTCCGCCCTTCTCTCATCTCTTTATCTCACAAAAAAGTAAAACCACATTTCTCTGCATTTTCTTTGTTCTTTGTTTCTTTTCAATTTGTGTATGTTAACTATTTTCTTTAATTATGTTAGAATAACATTTATAACACTGAGAAATCCTAGCCAAGCAAACAAATTGTATCATATTTTCACTTACTACGAGTGTGTGCATGTTTTATATATGCGCATTTTGTTACGAAACTTATTTGTTGACAACACACGCTTCGGCGGATCTCTCGTTGCCAATATGATCGTTCTGCGTCACAGATATCATCATTGTTGCGGCACTTTGTTAATACAAACTAAGGCGACACTTGTTTGGCTTATAAATGTTAATAAAAACAGGAGTAGACAACTGAATGATTTCTTATGCTTAGAAGTGAGTGAGAGAGAGAGAGAGAGAGAGAGAGAGAAAGAAAGAAAGAGTTACAATGTATGCAACCTCCCCACTCTTGCCTGGATTATTTACTGCCCTCGAGACCGGCGATGGTCGTTTCTGCTTATTTCAGTTTTCAGCCATTTAAAAAAAAGTCTTCTTTTACTCGGGGCGGAAGTAATGCTATTCTATCGGCATCAGGTTCTAAATCGGCCGCATGTCGCATATGTCGATGAACCCACATGACTTCCGACCGGAAGGGGTTATCCAAAGAGGACTGTGGTCTATTTTATCATGCATTATATGTGATGTGTGCACGTAATGGGCATGATTGTTGATTTTTTAGTCATATTCTCATTAGTACAAAGGGTCCACAAAACTGAGATTGAGGCTTCAAATAATGAAACAATCCATCTTCCGACAAACAGAACCATTAATTATTATTAATTTATGGATGAATATTTCGAACTTAAGTGTGACAGACCAACGAACTGATTCTTATAGAGATTCGTAACGTATCTAAAAAGAAAATGGAAAAATTGATTAATAAATATGCATATTAATTGATTCATTTGTGGTAAGAGTTCGGCACATATTGATGGCAAAGAAAGAAAGAAACACCAGAGATAAAGAAAAAAAAAGGTAAAACGAAAAGTAAGAAATGATTGATTTCTCCCTTTTCAGATGGCAAATCTTTTTCCCCTTGCCATTCATTTTTAGCTATTTTTATCACCTCCGCTCGCGTAGAATTTCAGCCAATGAAAAACTTTCCTTTTGAGAGATTTCAATTCGTCCTTGACCCTGTTTCTCAAGTTCATATAGATAAGATATACAACCAAGACATAAGTGACGGGGTCATAGGAACCCCCCCCCATAACCTCCGGAAAATATGGCTGGGAAGCTAACAGATGGGTTCTCGCCGCTTCCACACCTTGTAATCAAACCTGATACACTTATCTTCATAAATATTTTCTCATCAAGATTTACAAGCATATTAGAATAAGATAAACGTATAAGTTATTCTTATCTAAAGATAGCAGGGCCATTGTAGGGTATAAAGTGTAGTATCTGTTTTAATACTACACTTAATCTTTTTTCTTCTTGATCATTAAAGCAATTGTGTTTTTGTTCCAAATGCAGAGTGACTCTTTGTAATGAGCTAGATTTTCACCAAAGTGAAAATTGACCTTTTATTAAATTCTGCCCTGCGTCGGGAAGCAAGTAAATTATAATAAGACAATAATTCCAATAATTTCCAGCAACGCTTGGTATTTATAGTCCAGTTCCTTGGCACATCGTAATGACAAAAATTTAGTATCTATTTTTATTTCTGAAGAATAGCATCCACTATTTCTGTGAACTTCACTTAAGTACTTAGAGATTTGTCTACTTATTTTCGATTTTAAATAAAATAACCATAGTGATGCTTGGGTGGTTTTAATAACGTACTCCTGATTTTTATTTAGTTTCTGTGTTTTTCTTTCTTTTGGGATAATTTTGTTGCCGCACTTCCTTGTTCTTTTCATATTTCTCATCCTATCTTTAGTTAACTATTACATGTAATTATATTCATGCAAATATTCTACATGATTTATACTTGCGTAAAAAAAGGTTATAGTAAACACAAAACTCTTTCGATATATATTATGTATGCGTATAAATATTTGTTTAAAAAAGTTTGCCTACCAAACTCCTTTGTCGGTTTTTGGTCTACAGACATAAAACTTAATATATAAGGTATTCGAACCCATGCGAACATTTATATTTGGATTTTATCCGGGGAAAATCGGTGCAAAAGTGTGAAAATTAGAAAAATGGAATTTGCCAGATGAAGGTAGAACAACGGCATTACGAATATGCATGTGTAACGTAACAGCTTAGCCATTGGTTCATGTTTTAATATTTAGCCTTTCCAGAAAACGTGTCTTTATAGCTTAATCATTAATGTCAAAGGAAAAAAGCCAATCTTAAGCTAAACGTTTTGGTTTCAATTCTTGGTGGTGGCGCACGAGTCGTTAAAAAATTTTTTTTCTTTACTTTTTTAATCATTACTATATATTGGGTCCAATATAATAATAAATACGAACTCTGCATTAATCGGAATATCATGTTTAAGCGTATTTTACGACCGAACAATACTGGACGGCCTGCTAGTATATTAATACGATAGCGTATGTGTTATTTTGTGTGTCACGCTTACATCTTTATTCTTCCGAGTGACTGTCGTTTAATTGTTATGACTTTCCATTTCTTGTAATAAATAATTTTACCAAGAATTATCCATGAGTTTTGGTTTCGGTTTCGATTATAGCTAATGGTACTCAACTCATCTATTTTTTATGAGTAATTTTCCCAATAATTCTTTATAAGTTTTGGTTTCGGTTTCGACTAAAGCTGAAGAAACTCAAGTTTTATATATATATATATATATATATATATATATATATATATATATATATATATATATATATATATATATATATACAATGGACACATAACATACGAGCTACCCGAGTTACGAGAAATTCGAGATACGAGATAGCTTCAGAGCAAAAATCCCCCACTACATACGAGCGAAAATACAAGTTACGAGTTTCCAGATTCAACAGCTAGGTGGTCGAGTGTGTCTCCTTAATGGTGCCATTTTAATTTGAGATACGAGCTTCATCCGGGAACGAATGAATCTCGTATGCCGGCGGTCCTCTGTATATTCTTCATTAGTTTTGGTTTCAGTTTCGATTCAAGCTGATGCAGCCAAGTCATATGGATATATATATATATATATATATATATATATATATATATATATATATATATATATTAATCACAACTTTATAATATATAAGAATCGATAGGAAATTGACTCTATAATAATATATACGAAATTTGCACAAATTAAAATATCATATTTAAGCGTATTTTACGACCAGGCTACGCCGGGCGTCCCTGCTAGCTTAGATAAATACTTTTGAAGTTTTAACAAAAGAGTTACACTATCAGGGCGTCTCCACTTACGCTGAATATTCACAGTATGCCAACATCAATATATTACATATGAAAGAGTCCGCTGTGGAATTTGCACAGGTCCTGCTATTAAAAAATTAATTTTAAACTATTGAGGATCTTTAGTACGACTCGAATTCAGCAGAAAACCGTGTAAGGCCAAAGTAATTTCCGAGTATAAACTACTTCCTGGTACTTCCGGATTGGTTAAAAATAAAAGTTATTTTACTAAAAAAATAAATAAATAAATAAATGCGAATAGTTTATATTATGTTTGTTATTAAAAAAAAATATTAATATGAAAAAAAAATTTATTAATATAAAAAAAATCCATTGCATGCGATCGGTTAGTGCTGAGAATTTCAATACTTACCTGTAGGAGTTTCCGTGGCATCGAAGAGGAAAAAAATACTTTGGATCTATAATTTGTGTTATACGCCAGTATTGTAATTTTTAATGAAAGTACTTTATTATTTTTATAATTAAATAAAGTCTTACATTTTCATGTATTTTTCATAATTCGCAATTTTATTAAATATTTTATTATTAAAAAGAACTTTTTATTATTTGGATTTTTCGGATTATTGCTCTTATTTTGAGTGCTATCTGCACAACGTTTCGATCAATGACCTCTCTGACCTTCTTCATGTGTATCTTGTCGATATCGAGATCATTCTGTCGAACTCGAGAATCTGTGCGGAATTTTGAACGGGGTCCTTTATATAGTCCACAGGAGCAGCATGCTCTCGTTCCGTCAACCATGACTGGCTAAAAGTCCTAAGTAATTCGCAACTGTATTTTTGAGGCGCCCGCACTTGAGATAAAGATTCCCGAGCCCGACAAGATACACCTAAATAAGTGCTGTGGTTTAAAATGTTGAAAGAAGAACGAGGAGGCTTGAAAATAGTGAAATGAAATATATATTAACTGTTGAATAATGTTTTTGTGTCATCACGAGAAGGATATCTTCTCTTTGCTCGCAAATCTATAAAGTACAGGACCTGTACAGAACAACTACCCACTGAAAATTCTTCATATCCAGGACCTGTACAGAATAGCTACCCATCGGAAACGCTTCTGCAATTAAATATGGCTTCCAATTAACAGAAAATACAGAAACGTACATTGGTTAATAGGGTGTGTTGGTTTTTAGAAGGGACATTTTTAACTTGTTATTTTTTATGTATATTGTTTTTATTAGTTAAACATATCACCGTGATTAATTTATAAATTTTTCTTCAGATTATTAAAGCATCATTCATATTTTCTGCAGTATTCTTACTCTTGCTGATCCGACAACGTCTTCTTTAGTCAGCAAAAATGGATTCATCTTCCATCATGATAATGCTTGTCCTCGCTCAGCAATATTGACCAAAGATGTCCTGCCACACCATGTATATTCTCATGACCTAGATTCCTTTCGAGGATTACAAAACTACTGAAATGGTCTTAGCTTAACACCACGAAAGTCATAAGTTAAATTCATATTTCACATCAAAACCTAAAGAATTTTACAAGCAAAGCATTTATAAGCTAGTTGACAGATAGAATCAAGTTATAAAGAGCAAAGGTCGTCATTGTTATAATAAAGATGTTCAAAACTAGTTTTCATTTTAACGATGAAATTTTTATGGCAAAGCCTATTTTACACAACCATTACATTTTGTTTAAATTTCTCCGACACCACGGGTTGTAGGTTGATTAGAGTTGGATCTGGTGGAAAAGTTGCGAAATATCGCTAAATCGTGACCCTAACTCTGTCATAAATCAAATAACGCAAGATTATAAACTGTAGACTAAAAACCTGTGCGCATGAACTCTAGTACATGTAACAAGTAAGTAGGTTTTCTAGAAGTATAACCGTAATCAGAAGATTCTTAAAAGACTCTCCTGGAAGTAATGCTTCTAAATAACCGGTAGCTGATACATAAGCAAATCACAACAGGAGAAATAAAACTAAAGCCAAAAACGTACATAGGTGTCGCAAAGTCAAAAGTGAACCGACTCTTCACCGATCACCAACTTCCTCATAACATGCAATTTTATTTATTTGCGAATTGTTATCCTCATCTTCATAAGTGTCGTTGTTTCACCACGTTTCGCCCAACTCGGGACAGGGATGCTGAGTCTTGTAATTGTATCCCTAGTAATTAATGCCTTCCATCGTAGTTGTCTCACCACGTTTTTGGACAACTAAACCTCTGGTCTGGTTTAAGTATGAATTGAAACCGCTATCTGAAGATAGCGGTTTCAATTCATACTTAAACCAGACAATGCTAACCTGGGACCAAAGTGACTAAGCGCCTTTATCCACTGTGCTACGGGCTCCAAAAAAGATAAAAAATATATAACATGTAAGTTGTTTAACTTATTTTTCTCACAATTTTTCGAAGAGCATCAAGGTGTGTCAGGGTAGTTTTTATGCATTACCTTCCAAACCAAGGTTTGCGGAATCGAGTAGGAAAATTAGTATAATTATTTGTAATAAAACAGAGGTGGGATACATAATTTTGTGAATATCTCTTTAGATTTTTTCTTCAACAAGAAATCGGTGAAGCAATTTGGAAAGGTTAATCTGAGAAAGACAAATTCCAGCTACGCATCAAACATACCTATCTACGCATATTTTAGTGTTTGCGTTCATCCACGCACTTGTTGCATAATTGGTTGATATCTCCTCGTCAGATGATGGCCACAGCTGATAAATTAGCCATGCCCATACATCGGTTGTAAGCAGAATGGCATTCAGAGCATATGTTCGTTAGCGAGTTTGATATAAAATCGGCCCCCAGTGGTAATGACTTGTGCCTGGATTTTGAATCCCAAGATCCTTGGCCTTTTGGTCAAGATCAAAGTGTGGTGTCTGTTCCGGCAGATACTGCAAGCAAAGACCATATGTGGGGGCAACCCCACGTATAAGACCTTGGTCAATGTAGGGGCAACCCTTCATACCAATTGTCACTATCCAGCTCCCCTACTCCCCGGGGAGTTGGTCCCCATTTCCCCTTCACTCCTCACATTAAAAATCGGCCTTGTGCCTGGTTTGCTCGGTGGGGGAGCAAATAAATACCATCTGTTCCGGCAGATGCTGCACTTAAGATAATTTGTACCAGTCAATGGAGGGGAAACCCTCTATACTGGGACAATTATTATTTTTGGTAACCAGAGTGCCCCCTTTTTGCCTACTTTTAGGGGAGCTGGTTTTTACCTCACATTAAAAACGGCCTTGTGCCTAATTTGCTCAGTGGGGGAGCAAATAAATACCATCTGTTCCGGCAGATACTGCAAGCTATGACTAGCTATGACTAGCAAAGACCAGATGTGGGGGCAACCCCACATGCCTGACCTTTAACCAGCTCCCATTTCCCACCTTTCGGGAGCTGGTCCCCTTTTTCCCTTCCCCCTCCCTTCACTCCTCACATTAAAAATTGGCCTTGTGCCTAATTTGCTCGGTGGGGGAGCAAATAAATACCATTTGTTCCGGCAGATGCTGCAAGCTATGACTAGCTATGACTAGCAAAGACCAGATGTGGGGGCAACCCCACATGCCTGACCTTTAACCAGCTCCCATTTCCCACCTCTCGGGAACTGGTCCCCTTTTTCCCTTCCCCCTCCCTTCACTCCTCACATTAAAAATTGGCCTTGTGCCTAATTTGCTCGGTGGGGGAGCAAATAAATACCATCTGTTCCGGCAGATACTGCAAGCAAAGACAATATGTGGGGGCGACCCCACATATAAGACCTTGGTCAATGTAGGGGCAACCCTTCATACCAATTGTCACTATCCAGCTCCCCTACTCCCCGGGGAGTTGGTCCCCACTTCCCCTTCACTCCTCACATTAAAAATCGGCCTTGTGCCTAATTTGCTCAGTGGGGGAGCAAATAAATACCATCTGTTCTTCAGATGCTGCACTTCCATTTCTTGTTCTCTTTCGGTGGAGGATCAGTCCTTCACAACTGAGACAATTTTTATTTTTGTACCTTTTCTCCACGTTAAAAAACGACCCTGGTGTCTAACTCTGTCCCGTGGGGAGGCATAGTAAATAGGTACAATGAGTTCGTTACGTTTAGTCACATTAATAAGTCAAGAAAAGACGAAACACTTGTCTATGAACGCTCCTCTCTCTCTTTTTTTTTTTTTTTTTTATTCAATTTTCACCCCAAACAAGGCACAGTGCCACTTTGAAGCAGGGGGCTACTATTAGGGAATTAATTAGCGGGGTCATTATGAAGGGAGAAGAGTAGAAAGATGTTTGTTAACATTACACTTGAACTTCTGCATATCATTGCAGTTGGGAAAGCAGAATCCCGGAAGGGAGTTCCAAAGACCCGCAGTTCTGGGGAAGAAACTATTGGAGTAAAAGGCTTTCTTGCACCTAGGGATCTCCACTGTAAAGGGATGAGACTTAGTAGCTTGTCGGGTTTGTCGGGGGTAGTTACGTCGGGGAGGTACAAGTGTTTGCAGTTCGTCAGAGCATTCACCATTAAAGTATTTGTAGAACAGGCAGAGGGATGCAACATCTCGTCGATGGGACAGAGGTTGAAGCCCAGATGACAGTTCAGGACCTATCAGGTTTGCGACTCTTTTTTGAACCCTGTCCAGGAGCGAGAGACAAGCAGCAGATGCACCAGCCCAGATGTGACAACAGTACTCCATACATGGGCGAATGGTTGCCTTATAGAGGTATAGGATACTGGCAGGCGTAAGTAGTTTTCTAGCACGGTAGAGGGAGCCAACCTTCCTTGCAGCAGCCTTGGCAATGCTCTCAATGTATCTATTCCAGTTCATATTCCCTGTAAACGTTAGGCCGAGGAGTTTAAAAGAAGTACTTTCAGGCAATGTGTTCTTGGCCATTGCTATTGGTGGTAGAGAAGGTTTCTTGTAGTTATTGAAGGAAACAAGCTTAGTCTTAGCAGCATTGAATGAGACCAACCATTTTTGTCCCCATTCCACTACGGATTGGAGGTCATCCTCTAGTGTTTCTGCCATTTTCTTGGATACGTGTTCATTTGTTTTCCCCTCATATCTGTTATAGAGAGTGGTGTCATCGGCAAATATACCCATCTCCGAAACAATATTATCAGGGAGGTCGTTTATGAATATCAGGAACAATAGAGGTCCAAGGATAGACCCCTGAGGCACTCCCGCATTTACGTCATATTGTTTGGATGTACGTCCGTCGAGGACAACTTTGATTTTTCTATTACTTAAGAAGGATTTAATTACGTTATGAATTCTTCCAGTGATTCCATATGATCTAATTTTCCTTAGAAGACCATCGTGCCATACCCTGTCAAAAGCCTTAGATATATCAAGGGCCACCGCTCTACCCACCCCTGTTTTATCCAATGAACGGTATATACGTTCAGAAACTACAGTTAAGATATCTGCTGTTGAACGGGCTTGCCTGAATCCATATTGTTTGTCAGTCAAGAGTTTAGCAGCTGTTACGTGCTGGACTAGGGCTTTATTAACTAAGGACTCAAATATTTTGGCGAAAAGCGGGAGGAGGCTAATGGGGCGATAATTTAGTGGGTCAGTTCTTTCACCAGAATTCTTGAAGACTGGTACCACAGAGGCGGTTTTCCAGCAGTCGGGAAAACAAGATTCGTTAAGGCATTTATTGTAAAGTTTGGACAGAACTGGAGCAACCTCGGCAGAGCATTTTTTTAATAGCACAGCCGGGATGAGATCTGGTCCACATGCTTTAGAGGTGTCTAGGTTTTTTATAATAGCATGTACCTGAGAAGGGGTGATTTTCAAGTCGTCAAGTGTGGCGTCTGTTCGCAGAGGAAAATCAGGGAGTGAGTGGTGTACCGAGTTCAGTGTGGAGTTTGAGGCAAACCGACTGGCAAGCAGATTAGCCTTGTCAGTTGCCGTGCAAGCAACCTCATGATTGTTTGTTAGTGGGGGAATAATTGACTGTCCATTATTAACTACGCTGTTGTAGATTTTCCAAAAATCCCGGGTTCCTAATTTCTGTGCTTCGATGCGCTTTCTGGTGGTTTCAGAGTAATCTGACTTAGCTGTGTCTATCACTCTCTTACAATTATTTCTAGCTTCTATAAACTTCTGTTTATTCGAGCTGGACTTATGTCGGTTGAATCTGCGGAACGCATGCTGCCTTTGACAAATGGCAGCTGCACAAGCAGAAGTAAACCATTGGGGGGAGTGGGGCTTGCTATAGTATTTCCGTGCGGGAACATGTGCTTCAATAGCAGTTTTGAACCATTCAGTTGTCTCATTTGCACACTGTTCCGCTGGAAGAGTAAAGATATTTTGCCATGGGGCATCTCTGATGAGCTCCCTGATGGCTTCCCAATCAGCCTTTTTGTAATACCTCGTTGTTTTGAGTAGTGGGTCTTCAGTTTTAGGGCGAGAATTTAGGCTGATTTCTACCATTATCACAGCGTGATCAGCATTCTCTCTCTCTCTCTCTCTCTCTCTCTCTCTCTCTCTCTCTCTCTCTCTATATATATATATATATATATATATATGTATATATATATGGATAAATTAAATTCACACCAGCATTGAAAAATTGTAACACAACACACCCACACACAAACACGCACCGTACAGAGCACATATATTCATACATATGAAAATGAATGTGAGTGTGTGTATGTCTGTAGAAAAAACATATATACGTGCACAAACATATACATATACATATACGCATCCACATACATAAGCGAGAAAAATACACTTACCTAAACACACATACACACCATACACACACGCGCACAAACATACAAGAATGACAGAGATCATGAAAAACTAAATGACCATAAATCATATAAGATTTCTAAATTTATATCAAAACATTAATAATTAACGTGTTTCAACGCACTCAACTTGCCCAAAGATGCACTGACGATAATTCAAAGAGGATCCAGCCCACAAAATCGGCAGCGGATGTTCACACACACACACACACACACACACACACACACACACACACACACACACACACACACACACACACACACACACACAGAGAGAACTTTTAATAAAAATATTGGTTTCATGTTTTGCAAAACGACTGTAATTTTTAAAAAAATAATCCATTATCGTAAAACAATAATTGAAGAGAGTCACGTGTTATAGAAATTAAAAACACACACAAAAAAACAATTATTTAAAACTGCAAAATATTAAATTTTTTTTTTTAATTTAAATTACACTAACCTCTATTTCAAATATATGTATATTTAAGCAGCATTTTATCCTTTAGACATATTGCATGAAATAGACGTTTTTTCATATATATATATATATATATATATATATATATATATATATATATATATATATATATATATGTATGTGTGTGTGTGTATGTGTGTGTGTGTGTGTGTGTGTGTTAGGTTGAAAAGAAAGTGCTTGCGGAATTTTTAATTTCGATTTCAAATGATGTATTTTTAAATAAGTTGTCGTTATAATACCTTTACTTTATATATGTATCATTTTTACTTTATATATATATATATATATATATATATATATATATATTTACTCACATAAATTATATACGAAAGTATAAATTTATGCGTAAACTTTAAGTATTTACTTCAATAGTGCTCAATACGTAGGTAGAGCTAGTTAGTAAGTTATAAAATATATATGGCGATAAAGCTACACTGAATATTCCGCGTTTCATACACTCTAAGAATTTTCACGCTTAAGAATCCTAGAATGATGAGTCTGAAGAATCCTAGAGTGGATAAAACGCGGAATATTCAGTGTAGCTTAATCGCCATACATATTTTATAACTTACTATATATATATATATATATATATATATATATATATATATATATATATATATATATATATATATATATGTGATAGTTTATGTATATGCATGTTTATTTATTTGTTTATTTTCTGTTGTTATTGTTAGTTTTAAAATTATTTTGTATTTCTATGAAACAGCTCTAAAAATAGTGGGTACAAAATATTGATATCAAATATAAGCAACAAAACACCAATAACTATAATAGAATTAGAAATAGAAGAAAAAGAAATATAATCTGGTATACGGCGCCATACAATCAAATGTTAAAAACAATACTTGGCAAGAAATTTCTAGATCTTATCGAAAAGCACTTTCCCGCAACCAATCCCTTACACAAAATCTTCAATAAAAATACCCTAAAGTTATCCTACAGCTGCCGCGAAAATTTAGAGATGATAATTAAAGCACATAATAACAAAATATTAAATAAAAGCAATGAAAACAACAACAAAATAATAAATAAAAAAGTGGACCCCATGACAAAAATAAAACTAACACAAAAGACACATATGTAACTCGTAGAAATAATAATAATAATAATAATAATAATAATAATAATGATAATAATGATAATAATAAACAATTGAGGTTTGTAATAAGACGTTAAAATGCAATTTCTAGCCTGTACAATTAATAAGAAACTTTAATTGCTAGTGTATGAAAATTAAACAAAAAAGTTAATACCAAGCTATCGCCGTTTGCTTTCGGTAATAATTTAAAAGAATATCAATAATTTAAATGCCGAAAATGTTAAATGTTGTCGGCTAGCCTCTTTAAGTTAAGTGTGTTGTTGAAAAGAAAAATACAGGATGTCTAAAAAGTCATTGGCGGATTTTGAATTTAAATAAATTCTTATTTTTTGATGATATTTTTCTGTAATTTTAACACAATCAACTAAAACGTTGGGAAATTTAAAAATACATGCAAAATTTAAACGATCTTTGTGTATGAAAAATAATGTCTTTTAAATGTTGCCCATTTTCAGTTTCGCATATTCGTGCTCTTTCCAAAATATTGTGCTTGACAGATTGCGGAATCTCTGGATTACGATTTAACTGCATTTTGTTCTGCGAACTGGCAGACCTCAAAACGTTAAACCTCAAACTCTGTAAAAATTGAAGGAAAACCTCAGGAACGAAATAAGGGAGTTAAATCGCAATCCCGAGATTCTGCAATCTGTCATGCATAATGTTTTGGAAAGAGCGCAATTATGCGAAGCTTGAAATGGGCAACATTTAAAAGACATTATTTATCATTAATAAGGATTGTTTGAATTTTGCATTTAAGAAAAAAATCTCAAGGTCTTAGTCAGATTGCGTTAAAATTACAGAAAATATCTTTAAAAAAAGTTAAAAAATATATTTATGTTCAAAACTAATCAGTGACTTTTTGGGCACTCTGTAGTTGCCCTCTTTAATTTATATTTTCTGTTGTAATAGTATCCCTTTGAGACAGTTCGAATGTAGAAACAATGCAATCTAAGGGATCACTCTACACAACCACAATTCGAAATTCTAAACCTTACCACAGAAGACAATTTAATGATATAGATAGACGATAATATGAACATACATCTTTATTGTTCATCATTGTATATAGCTTCAGTCTGTTTGTCGTCAACTGTTGTCGATAACATTACCGATTTTCCTTTTGTTTTATTTCCTTCAGACGAAGTTCTCAGAAATCAAGGGCCCCCTACCTGGAGCTAACACTGTAAGTCTATATAAGATACATAGATATTCGAATGTTTTATTAAAGTTCTTTAACTCCTAAACACTGAGTTTGTAAAGAAATTGAGATAATTTTCCTCTCCCCAATTAACTGTTTTCATATGTTGTAGTATATCTTTCGTTTTGATCTCTTGGTCTTACTGGATTCCATGACAAGAATTCATCTAGTCTGGTGGAGTATCCAGCTTTGTGTTATTACTTGAAGTAACATCACTTGGAGAAGATGCACCATTCCTCGTAAAAGCTAATGTGGGGTAATCTTAGTGAGGAGATTTGGGCTGCGAATACTACGTGATTTTGAATATTAGGTCAGGGTTTTCTTCTAGGGAAAAATATCCTCATGATAGATTGTACTGACAAACCCCTGTAAAGAGAGACCTTAGACACTCGAGGATAGTGTCTAGTAGGCATGATTTTAAAGATCAGCCCTTGACCCGCAAGGCCTGTAACATAGGTGGCAAATAAAAGAAGTAGCTTCGGCAGGATTGATGAGATTGCTTTGTGGGATTTGGCTTTTGTATACTGTTATGTGTCTTTTAAGATCTGATACTGGTTTGCAGAACTTCCAACACATTTCACAATGCAGAATGGTTAACCTTGAAGGTAGGGTAGATAGTAACCCTGATATGATTTCAAACGATTAACATAAGTAGCCTTTCATACAAGAATACGATTACATTTGTCACATTTTCAGCTCTGTACGCCTTTATGAAGATTATTCTGTCAACGTTTGCAAATCTTACATGCTCTATTCAATTATTTTCGAAGATTGCATAATCCTTCTTCATGTATGTTCTCGTGACACTCTTTTGAAGGTCATTTTTTTGCTCAGTTCCTTCAAGTCCATACCTAGTTTATTCAAGTTTTATTTGATATAGTCTTTGTAAGTTCTTCTGGGTTTGTGCTGCGGTCGCTTTGTGACCGCATCTGGGAGCGATAGAACTCCCTATTGGGAGGAGATTAAACCCCCCAAAACACTGAGTAAGCCCGGGCAACTATGCTGGTATTAACTGTTAAGAATTATTGGGTGCCCGGACAGCGGCGGGTAACCTGGCTGAAAGGAAAAGTTATGAATTTATTGTGTTTTGCAAAACAGACATATACTTTTTATTGTTTGGAAAAAAATGACAAGTGATGTCATTTTGGAAGCTAGAATGAAATATAATTTCGTTCTTGGCCTGGCGAAACCCAACTCAAGGCTTCTGAATACAAGGCCAGACCTTGGTCACGGTTTTAATCTCTCTAATCGTGTGAACAGAGTTGAGCTGGATTCCGAGAGAATTTAACACTAATCAAAGAGACGCCGTAGACCCCCCCCCTCCTCGACCGCCGTCATCGTAGACCACGGAGAATAAGATTCAAAAATGTTTTGTATGAAATCAAACTGAACAATTGTATATAAGTATATATTACACTTTGTAAATTTCGTTTGAATTAATTGCGTAGAATAGAGATATCTGAGTTTGTCTTCTTTTGCCTGCATGAGAAGCTAATTATTTCCAGCAGAAACCGGCATATCAACCCGATAGACGAGGCCTGCGGCACGGAAGAATCCTGTAGAGAACTCCCGGAGAGAAGACGGTCACGACCATTGTGACTTCGACGGGGTCAGAGGTCACACTTTTAATCCTTTATTAACCGTAAAACAGTTGTTTAGGAATTTTATTATTGTCTATACGAACTACGTAATCTTCCAGCGCATGTATCCAGTGATTATCGATACTCATGTATCTCGTCTTAACAATAACGTCACTGTCAAGTGATTTACTTTCCCACTTGATGTTGAGTATGCATCTCAAACATTTCTGATTAAAGCGTTTAAATAGCTCAACATGTCTACGGTGTACAAATATAACAGTGCTATCAAGACAAACCATATGCGCCGACCTACGGCGGCATTAACACAAAAGCAAGTTTAACTGGCTTCCTCCGTAGGAGGAAGTTTCATAGGAGTATAAAATTCACAAGCGGTCCTCGGTAGTATGTATATCCTCGATAGGGGAAATGACGACGTTAGGTTTTTGCAATTGCAGGGAGGTGACGACGTCCTCATACATACAACGCCTGGCATTCCCAAATTGGTCACTCATCTGGTATTTCCAAATTAATCACCTATCTGGTATTGACCTGGCTTAACATTGCTTAAATTCGGTGATCTAACAAGAACCGGTGTATCCATGTAATTATGCCGTATATCTTTGTCATACTACGTACATATAGACAGATAGACAGACAGACAAATACAATCTTCGCTTTAGCGAAGATTGTATCATAACGATCATGACGATTAAATATTTGTAAGTTTACGCGTCTGTAAAAATCTTTTTCTTTGTAATACAAAAACATGCCCCCCCTATACCTTGCTGCACGTGGTATTTATACTAAAAGAAGTGGGTTAAACACTATTATATATTGGTGACTAGAGTCTGAGAGGAAATAAACAAACGTCTGATAATGCTAAGTGTGCAGTCAAATAAACCCCAGGTTATTCACCCAGGTGGTTCCTCTCTTTGAAGACCACAAAGTATCATTTTTTCTTCCACTTTCGTCTAATATTGTCTGATAGCCTGAAGGTTAGTTCGCTGTGTTTGAAGTTGAAACCTGAGATCAAAATAATGAACATTTTGCCAAGGTGGAACTGTTTAACGATAAAAAAACGGATGTTAAGCTGTTGCGGGTGAAATTGAAGACAGAGGATGAGATTCCAAAGATGAACACTCAATTGATGGGCTTCGTTTGTTTATCTTTAAACCTCATCTTTTCGGGAGGGGGAAGGGCGTAGTGAAAATAAACTGATATAAAACAGATGCTTCACGACGAGCACCTTGTGAATGCCACGTGTGTCAGTCGCGAACGACACGCCCTTTAAGACTGTGTTTTCTGTTGAATGTTTACGAGCGGCAATGTCAAGGCGGAGACGCAGAGAGAAGGAGGGTGGGATGGCTGCCACCTTTATCACCTTGTGTGTACTCGGGAATATTTCGGCTTTCTTTAACTGCTTGTCGGTCGCAAATAAACTTCGACGTTTTACCATTGCGTCTTCGCGGCGCAACTGGCGAATAACACCAGTACAAACACTATTCAGCAATCAGCGAAAGTAGCATTTCCATTCCGGCACTCGCCTTCATTATTTTACACATAAACACCCTCATATTTCATATACACCCTCAGAGGGGTAAAAAGGGGAACAAGAAAATTCTGTCTGATCGAATAATCATGTAAAGAGCGACAAAATTGCATAAAATGGTTAACCATTTTTAACTATAATTATTATTATATATATATTAGCAGCAAGTCATTATTCAAACACGTCTGATTGAACACGACAGAATTATTCTTTTTTCCGATCTTTCTGGATATCGTTTCCATTTGCCGAGCCGTCTTTTTAATTTCAGCAGGCATATTATATAAAATGGCACCCAAAAGTGTTCTGTCGTGTTCAATCAGACGTGCTTGAACACACACACACACACACACACACACACACACACACACACACACACACAAACACACACACACACACACACACACATATATATATATATATATATATCAAATTATAAATCATTAAGTTCAATTTTGAAATGCTTCGAGAATATTTTGATACTCAACGCCTTTTCAAAATTTAAAAAGCTTATATTTTCATTAAAGTATATTTACCTTATTTTATGCATAGCGTTATTTACTTTGGTTGATGTAAATCATGAAAAGATTTAGGAAACATGTAATTTTGTTACGACCGCGCTTAAAGGTGATATGCCAGATTGGTATTTAGTATTTAGTGGTGATGACTCATATGCCCGACCATTCGTTATCTTGAAAAGTTGTTGAAGACATTTCGAAGAAGGAGGACGCAAATACAAAGACACTGAGAAAAGGAGAAGGAATAGGAGAACGAGAGTGGGGGCAAATTCGTTCGTTGCTTGGAAAGCAAAAGGAGAATGTCACTTTCGAAAATTCCTGATTGTTGTTAGCGAGCTAAAGAAATACGGTGAAATCTCACGCTATAGAACTTCAAGCTCCCTGAGTTTGAAATAGAACGATCAAATATTTCCACTATTCCAAAGAATCAAGTACCGTTCCTCTTTAGAAAGAAAGTTCTTATTAAAATCTTCGTCATTACTTTGTGAAGACAGGCGACAACACGGGAGGACATTTTATTTTAAAGAAACATGGCGATTAACGAATGCAATGTGACAGTAAAGAACATGCACATACACTCAAACTATATAGTTATTTGATTTGATTTTTAAAGTCAAACTCAAATATCATTTAAGCTAATGAATCAAACTTTGCTAACTAACTAATACACATTTTCATATGTAATCGTCAGACCATGTTATTAGCAATATAATAAAGCATATTGTTAAAGTTTACTTTTAAAATTACTCATGATATATGAAATAATATGAAGCATTTTCAAATAATTATCTAAAAGTAAAAATCAGCAAGAGAGATAACTTATATCTTAAATTGAAGAACACGTAATAGATATTGTCTATCTTACAACTAAAATTTTATTTCTTTTTCTGTATAAGTTTAAAAATGTTTGAACAAATAAAAAAATACCAACTCTTGCGAAAAATAAAAATTAAAAAAATGCATCCATGGTAATACTGGGTAAGTGCAACGACGTAAAAATAAAACGGAGCGGCCATTCATAAGGCGCGTCTGTGCGCGTTTAGTCACCGAATTTTTTTTTTCCACTAAGTATTTGATGCTTCGTTTCTAAAGGTTCAATACTCAGTTTTGGCGGCCGAAAAATACAATTGCGAATTGTTTAGGACCTCTATCCAGTCATGGCTTGCTACCCCTCGTGAAGTAAATAAAGGTTTCCGTTCGAAATTCCATCCAAATTTCCGAGTTCGACACAAACATTCCCGAGTTCTACAAAATATACATGAAGAAGATCAGCGGTTACATCAATTGAAACGTTATGAAAAACACACTCAAGATGAGAACAGTAGTCCAGTGATTCCAAGAATATTTGATGTTTGGTATTTCAAAAAAGATAGTAGTTGTGCATAGTCACGCTGACACACCCCTTTCTGTTAGATCACCGAAGATAAGACACGTTAAGTTTGCTCAGTACAAAGGATATCCATTGTCCTTCAAGATTGAACGGAAGTCATGGAATTCTGTTAATATTTCAAAATGTCCTTCTATAGTTCAATTTAGAGTGTATATTGAGCAAAGTGTTTGATTCTTGGCGCCTTGAAACATTTTAAAAACTTAAAATAAGAAATCCTTTTATGGCGCTACATAATCTTTTCTTTTGTCAACTTGGTTGATGAAAAGATTCGTGAAGCAAATGTCACGATTGTACTGAAAAGTGATAGACATGCGTTTCTTTTATTTTTATTTTTTAGCGACGGCGATTCATACGCTTGATTATGCGCCACATTGAATGGGGAGGTGAAGACGTTTAGGAGGGGGAATAGAGGGAAAGAGATAGAGAAAGAGAGATGAGAGAGTGAGAAGAGAATAAAGAGAAAAGGAAGGAGAGAAGAGAATAAGAAAGAGAAGGGAAGGAGAGAGTAGAAGAGAAGAGACACAGAGGTGAGAACGAAAAAAAGAGAAAAGAGGAAAGAGAGAGAGAGAGAGAGAGAAAAAAAATTAGGGATCGAGAAGGGATTAGAGGGGAAAAGATAGAACAGAGAGAGACAGTGGAGATTAGAGTAAGGAGAAAGAAGAGAAAGAATACGAGAGACAGAGGAAGATGGAAAGAGGGAGAAGAAGAAAGAGGGTAAGAGAGAAAGAGAGGAGGAAAATACTGGAAACGAAGAGGAATGAGAGAAAGAGTAAGAAAAAGAAAGAGAAGATGGAAGTACATGAGAGAAAGAGAGAGAAACGAAAAAGCCGGAGCAGAAGAGAGAGAGAGAGAGAGAGAGAGAGAGAGAGAGAGAGGGGAGAGAGAGAATAGTTAGAGGTGCGATTGCAAACGAGGAAGAGTTAGAAAGTGAGAGGCAAAGAAAAACTGACAAAAAGAAAGAAAGAGAAAAAGTGAGTAAAAATAAAGAAAATAGTGAGATATATATATATATATATATATATATAGAGAGAGAGAGAGAGAGAAAGAGAGAGAGAGAAAGAGAGAGAGAAAGATATATATATATATATATATATATATATATATATATATATATATATATATAGAGAGAGAGAGAGAGAGAGAGAGAGAGATTTCTCCGTCGTCTGGATAACCAAAGCAGAATGTTTGTCACGAACATTCCTGATTGTTAGCGAGCTAAACAAATGCAGTGAAAGCCAAACTTTAAGCTTCCTGAGTTTGAAATAGAACGATCAAAATGTTGCTACTATTCAAAGAATCAAACAACCATTCCTCCCCACAAGGAAACTGGGTTCTTATTTGAATGATCGCCATAACTCTATGAGAACAAGCTACAATGCGAGAGAACATTTCAAAGCACCACAATATGAGAACGTATCATAAAAGAACAAGATGCACATGCAGTCTAGCATATAAAGTCATGTTGTCGGATGCTTAAGGTTAAGCTGAAATAGCATTTCAGTTTACAAATAAAAACTTTACTTCTGATTAACAAATTTTATTTGTAATCGTTGTATTATGTTATTGGTTATATACTAACGTTCATCGCTAAAATTTATTTAATAAATTACTTAGACCGTTCTGACGAATAGTAATTTGACATAATTTTGAAGAATCCTCTAAAAATAAAAAAAAACAAAGGGGACAAGTTATATTTTAACTTGAAGCATATACTAGCAGTTGTCTGTCTTGCAACTAAAATGTATTTCTTTTTCTTTATAAATTTTAAATTTTACAAACAAATAAAAATTAAAGACTAAAATGACTTTAATACTGGTACAGTTTGAGTAATTGAATTATATCACGCTATTGTTGGCCATTTTTCGATGAAGGAATGACCTTGCATCTGTCGGGCTGAGGTATGGTTCTACTACATTCTACTACATCTACTATCAGCAATTTCCCTCTCTCCTTATCTGTATCTAACTCTGAACGCAGATTCCATGAACAAAGCTTCTTGTCTAGAACTGCTCGCTTGTGGAATTATGTCCCCTGGTATGCTTTCCAACTGACTATAACATGGTCGTCTTTAAGTCCAATGTAAACAAGTTTTTGATCTATCGCCCCCTTAAATATTCAATTTCTACCCAACTTTCACTACCCACGAGCACTAAGTTGTTGTCTCCGAGACGGTCTTACACTCAGTAACCCTTATCTTCGATCGCATTGATAAGTGGTAACCCTCTTGCAAATAAATAAATAAATAAATAAAATAAAAAAAGGTATTACATTGAATTACTTACAAAACAAGCACAGGAATGCACGAGCCTAGATAAGACATGCATAGATGAATTGCGGCTTTGTATAGATAAACGATACTTGAAGGTATGAAAAATTTTCTAGAACGGTAAAGGGAACCCATTTCCCATCCAGAAGTCTTCACAGTGTTTCTGTGTATTTGTTTCAATTCATTTTACCCGTGGTTTGCACCAGAAAGATGGAATACAAGTAAAATGGCAGGTTGATAAACAGGAGAAAGGGCCGACACAAAGATTCCCGTGTTCAATAAGATAGGAGGTTACGGCGGCCAAAACGCTGTATGCAAGAAGAGGGTATTTATTTGCTCCCCCACCGAGCAAATTAGGAGCAAGGCCGATTTTTAAAGTGAGGAGTGAAGGGGAAACGGGGACCAACCCCCGGTGAGTAGGGGAGCGTGATAGTGACAATTGGTATGAAGAGTTGCCCTACATTGATCAAGGTCTTATATATGTGGGGTTGGTATTTATTTGCTCCCTCACCGAGCAAATTAAGCACAAGGCCGATTTTTAATGTGAGGAGTGGAGGGGAAATGGGGACCAACTCCCCGGGGAGTAGGGGAGCTGGATAGTGATAATTGGTATGAAGGGTCGCCCCTACATTGACCAAGGTGTTATATGAGGGGTTGCCCCCACATATGGTCTTTGCTTTTAGTATCTGCCGGAACAGATACTACACTTTGATTTTGGCCCGAGGGCCAAACCTCCAAAAGGAGGCGGAACGCTGTATGCAAGAAGAGAACAGTAGTGCAGACAATACAAATGATACAAGTACTTGGTCTGTTATTTTCAAGCAAATACAAATTTTTTTTTTTGGTGGAGGGGGGGGGTCAGCTCTGCTGTTGTAATTTTAAATCAGGATTAAGCCCCTTCTTCAATATTTTAGAATCAATAGTTTTAAACTTATTCTGTTGGTTTCAAGCACATAAAATCGATTTTTCTCAAGATATAAATAGCAGCTAAGACCTAAATTTGGTTATTTAGTTTGATGTTTTCCAACAAATAACTTCGGAGCTCGTGGCGCAGTAGATGGAGGCGTTGAATCTCTACGGTTCTAGGTGAGCATTTTCTGAAGATAGCGATTTCGATCCAACCCAAAGCAGGTCAGAGCATCAGTTGGACCAAAACTTGGTGAGATAACAACAACTATGGAAGTCAGTAGTTACTGAGGATACAGTTAAGAGACTGAGCGTTCTTATCTCGTCGTAGTTAACAACTACCTGAAGGAGACCAGAGGAATAGTTGGCCGAAACCTCGTGAAACCACAACTAAAAAGATGAGGATAACAATCCGCAAATAAATAAATCTAATATAAACGGCTATACGTCTGTTTGTTTGTAGATCTGTCTGAGCGGCGCTAGGATCCTCAAATGATTAATTTTTTTATGGACCATTCTATTATGGGTCTTTAGCCGGTTAAAATTGCTTTTAGGGGGTCAAAAATTGATCAAAATTGAAAAATAATTATACATTTTGTATATTCATCTTAGTTTATTTTTAATTTTTAATGGGTTTATATGCGTGTCACGTTGGTGCAGTGGTAATGTCATAAGCTTTGAACGCTTCAGTTTCGATTCTAGCTGATGGCACCTAAATTTTTTCTTTTGAAATCACGACTCTATGATAATACTAGCAGATCAAGTCATGCAAAAAAAAAAAAAAAAAACAAAAAAAACAAAAACACGTAAATTTTCAAGTCTTATAAAATACTTTCCAGTTAATGAGAAAAAAGTAAAAGAAGTTTACGTGCGGAGTTTGAACCTACAGACCACGTCATGCAAAAAAAAAAAAAAATCACGCCATCAGCTTACCCACAATAGAATTTTCACGGCCCGTTGTTCTATCATTGTTGGTAAAGGAACGGCATGGGAAAATGGCTTAACCGATGATAGATAAATAAAAATAACCGTTTCTAATATCGATTATCGGTAATTATCTAGAAAGACATAAGGTACTTACAGGAGGGGTCACGAGAAGGTTGCCAACATCCTAACTGAAATTATTGAACGAACTTGATTCGAACTTGGAACACCCAGGTCGTTAGTCCTTCGCGTTGTTAACTACTTGACCACTATCACTCCCACCTCACTTCAATTATGTGAGTATCTTTTTGCCTATACAAGTCCAAGCAGTCCGTTTTCCGATTCTAGGGTTGCTAATCTTTTCACTAAACGTTCACAATAGAATAACCAACAATGAAAAAGAAAAAATCGATAAAGACATTCATTCGGTTACAATTTGGGAGTTCGAAGGAATTTGGGCGAAGAAATACTTGGTGTGAGAATGTCGCATTAAAATCTTCGATTCATATAGAATTGGAATGTCTCGAAAAATATCACCGAAAGAATGAACATGGAATCGATTTAAAACATTCAGACCAACAGAACAGTGTTTGCTATTCTTCTAACGTCTAAAGGTGAAGGATGTTACAACGAAAGCGGATATGCTTCAGATACGTCCATTAAATGTGTGCGTTTAGCGATAAGAATTTTATTTCAGATTTCATTAAAACATACCAACGATTAAAAATCCTTATATACTGAGGAAATATTAGTCTTTGACCTAATTCAGAGTATTCTGTTTAAGGGATGTGGATTTTCTGTACAGTAAAACTCATGTTTGAGTTTAGCTATGCCCTCGTGGGGAGGCAATTAAATTGAGACAGATCGAGCAAATGCTATTTCAAACTGAAGAGTGATATTTTGCATAATTTGGATTATTCAGACAATGTTCTCAACTTGAATGTTATTCTCACAGCGTTTCGGCTGATGTAACCTCCGATCTTATTCAGGTGTGTCATACCGAACACGGGAATATTTCTGTCGAACTCGGGTGTCAGAACGAAATTTCGAATAGAACTTTTTTTTTAATCCATGAGGGTAGCATGCTCTCGTGCCCTCAGTCATAACCGTGAATTAAATAATGGCTTCCATTCGAAATTTCATATAGATTCCCGAGTTCGACAGAAGGATTCCCGACAAGTTACACCTGAAAAAGATCGGAAGTTAAATCGGCCGAAACGTTGTGACAATAGCACTCAAGATAAGAACAGTATTACGAACAATCCAAATAATACGCGTTATAAATCCTTACCGAAAACATTCACAAACATAAATTGTATTTCGATGTTGCGAGATATATGGACGAAAATTTTATCAACCTATGTACGGTACAGACCGACGAAAATGCTATTTCAGACACAAACATAACAGACTTAACGATGGACAGAGTCTCTTATGAGGATTATATGACGCGTTTAAAATAAGACCAGTCTATTCACTCAGACCGTTTTACAATAAAAATGCCAGTTCAAGCGTGACAGATCGACAAAACTTAAGCATGACAAACCAACAATAATGTTATTTCACACGTAAACACGATAGACTAATGGAAATGCTGTTCAAAACTCATATGGGACAGATCTACAAAATATTATTCAATCGTAAACGTCAAATAAACGTGTTAGATGAACGCCACAAGCTAACAAAAATGTTGTTCCAAACTTTAACACGACAGACAAACTAATCGACTGATGTAAAAAGACGCTTATAGAGATGATTATACACATCTATAATAAGATACTATTAAATCTGCGCGTATATCGATGAAGATGCCATTTAAAAAAATAAAGCCTGGCAAACCTACGATCTACGGACAATAAAAATACGAGTTCTTATTTAAACTTTGTAAATTTATTCGAAATACAAGTTACAAAAATTTATAATATTTACAAATTGAAGAAATGTTACTTTAATGAGTGTATATATTAAAACGAGTAGAGCGTTACCTCTGCCCACTTTCAAAACAAAATTAACTTCGCAATCTAGTTGAGATGCTCTCACTTTGCTCTCTATAGTCTCTTACAGAAGAAATGTTGCTAGTCATTTCCTGTTTTATCATTATTTCAATGGAAGGTGTCCGATTGAGTTTCAATCTCCGATCTCTTCAAATACATTCTCAGCAAGAACCGCAAAGAAGTTTCTTTTTCCTCTGCTTGCCTTACATAAAACGGATGAAAGAGGAAAAAAGGGGAGCGAGAGAAATAATACAAAATATAAGATGGAAGGAGAGGAAATAAGAGAGGAGGGAGAGGAAGAGTTGGATTCATTTAGAAAGAGTAGCAGAATCGACATCATTAGCAGAGGCAAAGATAGAAAGCAACGAAGGAGGAGAGACAGGAAACGAGTAAAGCGGAAATGGCGGGAAAAATACCGTTTGATTGCATAAAAGCATGGCATCGTTAACAGACGTCATAACACGCGGCTAAATTTTTCGCAATACGACCCATAAGTAAAGGGGAATTCTTGGCGTGTTTCCTAATTTAAGCGGCAGACAATCTAGAGACTTGTGGTCGTAACTCACATGTCGTGAGAAAAGGAAAAAAAAAATGCCAAAGTTAACTTTATTTATGTCTTGTTGAACAACAAGCAAAAGTAAAAACTTACGAAATGTTCAAAAGTCTCGACTAAGAAAATAATGTTCTGTTTGTATTTGTGTGTGGATATGAGTGATGCATGCGGTTTGTTTTGTTTGTCGAGATGTCAGTAAGATCTTTTAACCGTGAAAAGTCTGTGTCATAGTGTCGTGGTAGTAAAAGTGTTTGGGTGGCAAGTTAAATGTCTCACCAACGACAGTGCTTAGGCTATGCCTGGCTCCCATAGCAAACTCTTTCTGATTAGGTGAGGTCCGACATAGCCAATCAATAGAGATTTAGTATTTTGATCGAATTGACTGATCAGTATTAGGTATTTTCTAATATTTCATATAGTTTCTCTAGTATTGCTGTTTATCTTGTTGCTACTGGTGTGGTTGTTGTTGTTGTTGTTGTTGTTGTTGTTGTTGTTGTTGTTGTTGTTGTTGAGTCTCACCCGTTCATTCGTTTTAAATGAATCAAATGACTATGGCTGGCATTCGTTTCTCGGATATCTTTCTATTTAGAATGCATTATAGAAGGGAGCACGTGAAGATTGGCAAGTGTCCTGTGAAACGATTTGGATTCGGACTTGGAACACCTAGGCTGTCAGTCACTTAGCCACCGTCACCTCATTCCACACATATCAACCGCAAATAGTTATGTCTAAAGATACATTACCTGAGAGTACTTCGTTCGAACTCCTATGCTTAACGTTCACAGGGAACATAAATTGGAACAGATACATCGAAAGCATTGCCAAGATGCTGCGAAGAAGGAAGGCTCTCTCTATCATCCTATAAACTTACGTCTGTAAGTAGTTTGTACTTCTACAAGGCTACAATTCGCCAATGTATGGAGCATTGTTATCACATTTGGGCTGGTGCATCTGCTATTAGTCTCTCATTGCTGGACAAGGTTTAAAAGAGAGTTGCCAACCTGATGAGTCCTGAACTATCATCTAAGTTTCAACTACTGTCCCATCGACGAGATGTTGCATCCCTCTGCCTATTTTACAAGTTGGTGGATGCTCCGAAGAACTACAACTTGTACCCCTTTGAGGTAAATTCTCCCGACAAACCCGACAAGCAGCAAAGTCGCACCCTTACACAGTAGAGATCCATAGATGTAAGAAAGCCTTCTACTCTAATGTTTTCTTCCTCAGAACTGCTAGACTTTGGAATTCCCTTCCGGGTTCCTGCTTCCCCAACTGTACTGACATGCAGAAGTTCAAGTGTAATGTGAACGGACATCTTGCTGCTCAATTCCCTACAGAGTATCCCTGCAAGTTACGTCCCTGATAGTAGCCCCCTACATCAAAGTGGCACTGTGCCTTGTTTGGGGCGAAAATGTAATAAAAAATATGATCAACGAACTAATTTACAATACCCTACACGAACTCCTATTTGATCTCATATATTTACCTTCTTAATCAGTAGTGCTCCTGTGGAACGATCTGGATTCGAACTTGTAACACCCAGGTTGTTAGTCCGTGCCGTTAATCACTTAGCTACTGCCACTTTTTCGTTCCACACATATCAACGAATTAATTTATTATTACCTGCACGAACTCTTATTTGATATGTTTACTTCCTTAATCAGTAGCGTATATATCTTAAAAATAAACATAGCAACTCGTGTTTTCCTAATGTTTGCTTCATAGACAGAATCTATAAAATTTGGATTGCCGGTTGCATTCATATCAGCTAAGAGGGGTACGTCATTGACATCACTATGGAATGAGACATAATCCTGTTTAGTCTTAGAAAATGCACCCTCCAAGGCTTTACCTTCTCCATTTGAAAGAAAAAAAAAGTTAGTTTATTGCCAATCGTATGAGTATGAATGAGGGAATGTCAACGGTAATGCCTTGGCTATTTTTTGCAGTTTGTTCGCTAGCTTTATTGTCCACCTTCCGGTCTCGTGTCGCAACTTCCTGTCGTGGAAAGGAGGTTAATATCGGCGGATCATTAGCAGTGTCAGCAATCGTCATTAAAAATTCGTGGTAAACACTGGAATATTTAGACTTACTGTCTGTCAAAGCTTATAACTTCTTGAAAAATGTAATTCAAACCCTATTTTTTTCAATTAAAGGAACAAAGACCAAATTAAAAAAAAAATAACAGGTTTAACAGCAAATTATGACATTTGTTTTTTTTAAATCGGTTTTCTTTAAAAAAAAAGATTTAAAGAAAATCAACGAAATTTTTACTTACTTCGATTATAAAAAAATATATAAATTCCAAAAAATCACTTACCTATAAAAATACTATTGAATGTTTCCTTCCATTGTTCATTGTTAAGAATTTATCCATATCTATACTTATATTCCATATCCTTTTTAAATAAAATACTTTTTTAAACAAGGATTAAAAAAAAAAGCGAACTCAGATTGTTTGACTGTTAAAATAAAGGGAGACAAATCTCTGGGGTTTTTTCACGTTTATCTTCCTGTGACTTCTAAACGCCACAATTAATATCTCTTTCTATTGCGTGCTGTCAACCAAAATTAGTACTTTTGGGCCTCCGTATATGAAAAATGCACACATTCACTTATTAGTCTTTGCCGTTAAACAAAACACCCAGTAGACCAACTTTTTAATTCTCTTAGTGAAATACATGAGTTTTTGATTAATATATTTTATTTCTACTTTATCAAGTGAATTTTTTTTAATATCTAAAAAAAGAAAACGTTGAATGAAATAGAAAAAATTGTCGTCAGCGTCCGATATTTATTTGACAATATAAGACAAACACGAGCTTTCATTTAAAAAAAATCAACGTGTTACAAAAAAGAAGATTTTACACTTTAGATTTTACAGGTAAATTCCCAAAAAACATTTTTTGTTTGTTTTAAATTAGAATATTTTATTTATTGATCTTTTTTCTTCAATTTGTTATATATATAAAACTTTGGTGAGTAAATTAATTATTTAAATTTTAATTTCAAAATGGGGGGAGGTGAATTTAAAAAAAACCGTTTATCTAAACTATTATATTCAGTTTATTGGAAAGAGCATAAAATTTCACATTGACCCTGAAAATATCGTAAAAATTGAACCAATAGAAAATTTTTTTATAGATTTTTAAAATTTAAAAATTGAAAAAAATTTAACTCGTAAAATTCAATTGATCTCATACGTAAAAAAAAATGGCTGGTTGAACGCGCGCCGACACTTTGTAAACACTGTTTTTTTTTTCCATAAAAATAATATTTCTATTATTTTTAAAACAACTTTAATAGTTTATTTTGGAAGTATATTCCATATAGAAAATAAACAACCCACTTTTAAAAGAGAAATTACGAGTTTTTTTATTTATATTTTATTCGCAGTTTTGTGTTAGGGGTGTCAAAAATTCCTCCAAAATTCTGATACACCTAGCGGATTATGAATTTTAATATTAATGACGCAGGATTAAAAAAAAAACAAACTGGAAAACTATTTGCATGTTTTAATAGAATACAATTAACATAGTTTAACAATACTTCAAGTTCTTTTGTGTGAAAGCTACCACCCATTTATAGCAACTTTTTAACGGTACTACTACTATTACTACTAAAAAAAATATGTAATGTAACATCTCCATAATTAATACATCTAGTAATACTACTACTACTACTACTACTACTACTACTACTACTACTACTACTAATGTTACGACTACTACTAATAAATATAGCGGTGACGGCAACGACTACCACTACACCAAATGATCGTGAATGGTCAAGGAGGGTGAAAAGCATTAACCAGACATCAAATTGAAGAATGCGGAGACCACTGGAACCATGATGGGGGCGTTTTACCATCCAAACTTTAGGGAATACCAATCGCCGTTAGCAGCGATAAATCAATAGTAAGCGGATGTTGCGATAAAGCGAAGTCATTTACAACAACTTATCAAAAGAAGTAGAAATCGCTGTAAATCTAAGAAGATTATTGTTACTCGGACAACAGGGAACGCCGCAGAATATTTTCAGTCAGCGATCGCTGTTAATAGCCTGTGTGAGAACTCCAAGTGAGTAGCTAATATAACATATTAATTTAGCAATAATATTTGTTTAGAAGTTAAATGCAGCCTGTTAGTAAGCATGATTGGCAGAGGTTGACCGATGGATGTGTTTGTAGAGCAGATAGTGGATTGGTCGATTTAATCATATGATATCAAAATATTTGAAATGTATCCAATCGCAGCAGAGGGTAGGTGAATGCCAATGTACAGTTCATATCGTTATAATTCCAAACTAACATTTATTTACTCAAGATTCAATTGACTGCGATGTTTTTCTGCTTATGTTTAAACTTTGAGATATGTCTTTTTATCTCTGCCAAGGAGGTTATGTTTTCTGTCAAGTTTGTTGGTTTGTCACTGTGTATTTTGTTTGTCTGTGTACAACCTAGCGATATTTATCTCTGTCCTACGACAGGAAGATGTGACAAAAGGATCGAAAAGTGTGATTTGAAGAGTCAGTACCCTAGAAGTAGAGCACTCTGAACTGCAAAAAATGTCTGTGCATTTCACAATATAGGCGCCTCAGGCCATTAACAATAAACAAACCTCTTTCCAAACGAAGAAGGTACAGCCTAGAAAGGTGGATCAAAGGCTAACACCGTTGCTCCGTTCATTAGACTACCCGCTCCGATCGTTAATACATGCTAAACGAGGTTCCAATTTCAGCAGTTTGAAATTTCGGCGGCCTTTTATCTAGCGATCTGAGACATTCATTCTGGGTAGTCATAGAACTTGCTTCCCACTTTTCAGTTGGAGTGAAGCGCTCCGACCAAGGAATGCCGATGGGTTTGTTAAAATTATAAACATCCAGAATACCCCTACTTTAGGAGCGCTAGCTGAACTCTCATCGCTTTCCAACCTTGTGTGACATCTTCGTGCGGTGGGAAGTAAAAAATCAGAGTACTAAACCAATACCGAAGTCAACAGAGGAAAAGCAATTTTAAGATTCTGTTGATTTTGAGGTCGATGTGAGAGACAGGTCGGAAATGTGACTCTGTGTCAGGTAATGAGATATAAAAACATTATGTGTGATGCTGATGTGTAACCAGAGAAGCTGAGGCCAAGTGCTGCATCTATGCTGTCAGAGACGTTGTTGATTATGGTACAGTCTTGGGACGAAGGAGAACGGTAGTAAAAATGTAAGTAACAAACGCTATGTTAACCTTTAGGATAAAGCATACAAAAGGCCTGGTTGAATTACATTCTAGTTTAAATTCCTCAGTCAAGGCGAGGATATTATGAATATAGACTCCAAATCTGTGTATGTGTCTCTTTGAGTTCTTACTGCAAAATGAGAGATAACCAGACATGTTAAAGTGGTTAAAGGGGATAGAAGAGTGCAAGTTAGTTTCGTTTAGTGCTAAGATATCAAGAGAGTTTGCTAGGAGAAATGATTCTACATCGTCTAAGTTAGTTTTAAGTCCACGTATATTTGTGAATGCGAGCTTCAAGACAGGAGGCGAATTGGTTTTGTTTGAGTGTGTGTCTGGTTTGAGCTGTCATTTTATTTAATAGTTTCAGTTTTAGGATGAGAGGTGTTGGACAAAGTAATTGTGCTTAATACCAAACATGCAACACAAGTAGACCATTAGCCGACACCTCGTCCATGGGATTGTGGCCTCGGAAAAAACCATCGGAGATGAGTGCTGGATCCCTTTCCACATCGTTATCCCAATATACATCCCAATATTATACAACTAATGATAAAGCAGCCACTCTAAGCGCTACCAAAGAGTTAGGGCTCATGTATTGTCTGTCGGAATACAGCAACCGAACTGTCAAACTGTAAAACTGGTATCCTCAAACCTGTCAGACAAGAATGGTCCAGTCCAATCGCATTAACATATCTGGCAATCATGCACTCCCTAGATGCTTAGTTCTAGGGGAAGGGAATGTGACGGAAGCGAAGGTACTTCGTTCATTGTCCTAGTCAGAAAACAAGGCCAAACACTGGGTGTCTCTGCTAAGGCCCTATAATCGTAACTCTGCGCCTGGCCAAGAGGCAAAGAAGAAGTATGGAAGCCGGGTAATAAACTGAGCCTATATAATCCTTAACTTATTTATTCCTTAAAGATGAAAATAGAATGTTATCGGGAAATAAGACAGGAAGATAAAACTTTACAATACTTAATAAACAAGTAAAGAAATAAAAAAAAGAAAGAAATCTTATCTTTCGCGAATGTTCCGACTTGATGTTGAGTTCTGTATTATGAGTCGCCAAGTGTGAGATCGAATGAATTTTTGCTTGTCTTTACCCTACGGTAATACGTAAACGTCTCGGCGTGTGTGTGTGTGTGTGGGGGGGCTCTTTTAGTAGAATTGTTTCCATCTTATTTTAATGAATTTATTCATTCGTTTATTTTTATGCCTTTAAAAGTAACATCCACCCTATTAATATAGTTAATAACATGTGATTTACTGGTAAAACACATCTCTATGAATATCCTAAAATCTTTACTGTAAACTATCTTTGACGATGGGTCTTGATGGATCCGAAAGTAATCCGAAAGCGTCTAAAGCAGTTTCATCAGTTCTTGCCTGAAACAAGAGGATTAATAGGAAAACTAAAAAGGATCAGAGCTAAAGCATCAATAAAGGAAGAATACTGCTTATATATATATATATATATATATATATATATATATATATATATATATATATATATATATATGTGTGTGTGTGTGTGTGTGTATATATATATATATATATATATATATATATATATATATATATATACACACACATACACGGTCCTGGATATGACCTTAAACTATATCCGATGGTGAGGCCCCAGCCTGTAGGATTTGGGGAGTGTGGAGCCACCCTTTAATTACCATTGCTCCCAGGTCCACTCTGACCCGGAGTGGTAGTACCTGTTCGTGTCCCAACTATGGGTTAAATAGAAACTGATTTGAAAACAACAAATATATTCTATTAAAAAAAAATTTCTTCAAAATCTTTGGATTCGGCATTAAATAACCCGAAAAGGGTTGATATGCCGTAAAAAAAACAACAACCAACACACACACACACACACACACACACACACACACACACACACACACACACATATATATATATATATATATATCATGTTTCTACGAAAATCTTTTTTATTTTGATAATGCTGTTTCGATAACTGTTATCTTTCCTGGTCGCTGATTCTGTTTTGATGACAGGCGTTGTAACTCATATTCTTTGTTATCTTTTCTAGTTTAGATAACTGGAAATAAACAGCTGGACACTTAGATACCAGCATCCAAACTATTTTTTTAGAAACTGATTTAAAAACAATTTAAATTCCTAATGTTCTATAGTAGCTTCCTTCAGTCGTTACATACTATGGATACCCACTGTAAGGCTGCCTGCGTGTGGAATTATTGTATCAAAAGTTGCGCAACTTATAACTACACCTCTCCTGAGTCAGCCTTACTAAATACCAGTGGCAAGTGAAGGTCCAGGACGACTGGAAACAAATGTCGAGATAAGCTGATAGCACATACACCGCCTAGAATTCTGAAATGGTCACCAATCTCGTACTAGCCAGGCTAAACGTTGCTTAATTTCGGCGATCTGATATATATATATATATATATATATATATATATATATATATATATATATATATATATATAAATTTGATGTAGTTTTTAAGGTTGGAAAAAATTCAACTTAGAGTGCTCAACAGTAAGAACCGAGTTCTTAAAGGGGTTGACATAATTATTTTTAATCCATACCGACACTAGTGCTTCGCCTCGGTGTAGTCTGGGAAAGTAGATAAACTAAAAAAAAAAAAACTCCTGTAGCCAAACTTGAACTATTGAGTTATTTGCTGTTTATGGTTGTCCGGCGCTAACATAAACCACACGATATTACTATATAACAGCAATCGGGATAGAAAAACATACTTTTTGTATGAAATTTACAAATTGTATAATTTGTTGTATAATCGGCTAAAGAAACTAATCTTAAGTAAGTAATTTTTTTGGTGTTATTGTCCAGAATTGATGCATAAAACCTGAAAATCGAATGTAAATATATATAAAAATCACTTGATGACGTAAATCTTATTATTATACTGAAGATGTGTTAACAACATTTGTTTTTCTGATGATTTTTCGTATCATGTGGTTGTTAAATTTTCCCTCAGACCAACACGTTGTATGCAGAGACAGTCGCAAAAGACAAAAAAAAAAAAAAGCCAAGAAATTCGATCCAGCTTTTTTAAAAGTTGAAATAAAAGGTATTGATTTATTCATACTTTCAAAACTATACTTGCATCTTGGTTATATATATATATATATATATATATATATATATATATATATATATATATATATATATATATAGAGAGAGAGAGAGAGAGAGAGAGATTATACATATATATTAGTGTATAGTTTGTTCGACCTTTTCATTTGACTCTTTTTCTTCAGAATTTTCTTTTATATCTATAATAGGGAAAAACTGAATAAACTATTAAAATAGCGATAATGCAGTTTTTTAAATTTTTTTTGTATTATCAGAAATTTCACTGAATCAGTGCCGAAGTGTTTTAGGTTGGTTGTCCAAGGTTGAAATTTTGAATGTTAACAATATATTACAAGGTTAGTTAAATCGAGGCATGACTCACCAAAGTTCAGTTAAACAGTTTTTGATGTTTGTTGCTCTGGCATCGATACTTTCTCAAGACAGTGTATTTTTTCTTTTAGTAATAAAGTCATTGTATTGCTTATCACAACAGTTTTTTTTATAACAGGTGTATTTTATGGTGAATTGTGATCAAATTGGCTTATTACTTTTTCGATCGTGTGAGTTTTTTCTCGTGCATTCATTTCTCATTTTCTATTCTTACCAACCATATCAATCATAATATTAACATTTCTTCGTCTGAGAGAAGATTTTCACGCTGACTGCACAATTAGTTTTCTTTAGGTTTAAACCTCCTCTACAGAATTCTTAACCAAACTAGTTAGCATAACCTCTTGCTTAGTCCTACGATCTATTTGTCTCTTAGCTGCTCAGCCCCATGCCGCGAGATTATTTGAGTTATTTAGGGCCCATTTTGTTTCTTTCTTGCTCTGCTCCTTTTGTCGCGATTACTCGAAACAATTACGGTTGACACCTAACCCAGACGAGGCATTATACCCCGAGTTGATCGGCTATAAACATATGCAACACTTATTGCATTTTCCCCTTTTTATCACAATACGGGTTTACCTTATTTATCTTTGGCAGTCCTCCTATCTAACATGAGAATTCTGTTTATTTACTTACTGCTTATACTTTCAACTAAACTACTTCGTTCGTAAACCGAACCATTAGAAGTCCCGTCACTAACTTCCATGACACTAACGTCAAATGTCTGATTTGACTGACAAACAATTTTGCTTGCCACTAGTTTTAAAATTAAAGATGACTTTAAAGATTAATATATCTTTGTTCGGTATTAGGTTTATAATAATCCAATTAACAAAATGTATTATTTTCTTCCATAAATAGGTACATAGTAAAAGATGACGGTTCATATTGAGGACACATTAACCATGGTGATCAGGGAGATGTTTATACAGTCTGGGATTCTTGGAAGTTTCATTTTAACACAGATAGAATGATAATGACATTTATATATATTACATGATGACGACGACTGTGACAATTCTTGGGATTTCATATTAAATACGGACTGAGTGATGTATGATGCAGTTCTTAACACAGAGGAGGGGGATACATAATCTTCGAAGGGTTACACAATGTTCATTATAAGATGATAAACACAATTACCTTTCGTTCGTGATGAAGGATGACACAAGATAACAGTTACAATATAATAATGACGGCCGGCTGATGACGTCAGGAATTCAAACTTGGATCTACATGGTTAATCTTCTACCCTTCGCCTCTAAGGGACTCTCCTCTCCAACTGACTATGTCAACTCTTGGCTGATCAATTGACTCTTTGACTGACTCTCTCTGATTGACTGGCTGACTGATTAAAATCCTAACTCATAGTATTTTATATGGAGAAATGTCTTTTGTCTATGACGTCAGCAGTGTGTTTTCAAACGTGACTAATTTCACGTAGCTTTTCGTATGTTTGTCCAAATACACTTTTGGCAAATAAAAGAATCCTCACCTAACCTATTTTTTAACATAATCTATTTTTTAAACAATATATTTTTAATTGGCATTGTCCATTCTTTTAACTGGCATTTTAATATTCAGATTTCTAAAAGAATCGGACAATCGACTTAATTTCTTAATTTCCATTTCTGAACTTTGCCTACAGGGTTCGATTCTAGGCTTATCCTAATCTCATTTTCACTTATCTGGTATTCTTCTTATTTACATGGGAAGGGGACAGCCCTTTTCCATGTAACAAAAATATCGAAAAATGAAAGCACCAGACACGGTTTAAAATTTACAAATAAAAAATATTTATGACCGCCTAACATAATAGTCATTTCTAAGAATAGGGCGTATCTTTTTTTTGTTTAAATTTTTAAAATTTCGTAATCAGTAAAATAAAAACAAATTGCAGGTATTTAGTATTCTTAGATTTGAATCGGACATTACTTGAACTGCCTAAATACAAATTTACAAGAATACCCACATGTTCATTTCTAAATATTTAATTCCACATTCATATTTAAAACCGAATAAACTATTTGATACGTCAAATGCGCGTGGAACTATTTTCCCAATATTATTGTATAACCGATTTGTAATTAGTAGAACTTTTGTTTAACATAAAACATTGACGGTGAACTAAGCTCTGCATGGTACCCCCTTCTAATCAACAGGGTGGGTCGGCAATTATCTTGTATAGACGGTCCTGCGAACAAAGAAAAGCAAACTTTCCAGGTCACTTGGTCACTCTTCATACGTGTATTCGACTCTAATAACTATTGCACAAACACTGGTCAAGTGTGAACTGGTCTGTACCGAAGCAACCCTATTACGAACCGCCCTCGTGAACTCACGAATCAAACTCATCAGTTCCTTCGTAAGGAACTGCTCTCAGTTATCTCAGCAACCAAGTCATTCACCAACTACCCCTCTTCCTCTTTTTTTTTACTATTTGATACTATTTTCTTACTTCTATCTCCTTGCGCAAATATAATCGTCAAAACGGGCGAAAAAAAAAGAAGACAAACGATATTTTTCTTTTTTTCTTTCTCATAGTTTTCGTTCTCGGCTTGGTTCGTTGTGTCTTCCTTTCTTTGCGACAATTCTCTCTAGTGGTAACTTTTTTTCATTTTGAACCTTCTTTGTGGAGAATGCGTTGTCTTAACGGCGCCAAATAATTTTATGTAACGCGTCCGTTACATTTTCACTCGGACCAGAGGCTGTGTATGAAATTCTCGCCCATGTGGTTCCAAATCTCTCTCCGCTTTTCTTTTCCTCTTCTTCCTTCGCCGTGACGTCTACTAGCGCCATGGTTTGGTCATTTGCAGAGGTAAACTGCAGCTGCTTCGTTACATTGGTACTTACCTAGGATCTGATCCAAAGTCGCGTCGGCATCTTCTGGCAGTGTACTGCAAGGAGCCGGAAAAGTTGCCAAAAAATTCCCATGCAAGCAGCTGGAAAAATTGCCGAAAAAAGCTGAGATGGGGTGTTTTATACGAGGATTAAGATATGTCCAATTGTGGAGAAAAGAATGAATGTTTTTATTGCTGATATGGTAGACAAAAAAAAGTAATTTCTCAGTAAAGTCGAAATTCGGCAAGATATCGACAGTAGACTACATATTTTTATATTTGTAAGTGATAAGAATTAACTTGAACTATGGAAAACCCTCGGCATAGTTTCTTTGAAAAAAGAGTTTTGAGAGAGAGATAGAAAGAGAAAGGAAAAAAAGAGTATTAAAAGAGTATATGGGTTAAGAGAAAGAAAGAACAAAAAAGATTCAAAAGAAGAAAGAAAAGAGAAGAGAAAAATAATGAAGGGGAAAGGGTAATCTCCAAACGATAGAAGAGAAAATGCTAATCTCAAAGAAATTCTGGTCGAAATTAAGGTTCCATAAAAACCACCGTGTTTGGCAAATGAAGGCAGATTTTGTCTGCTGGCAGTGGCTAAGTAAACACCTTAGTTTTGGGCTCTTGTCCATATTATTGTATAACCGATTTGTATTAGCAGAACCTTTGTTATTAACATAAAACATGGACAATGAACTAAGGTCTCCATGGTACTCCCTTTTAATCAACAGGGCGGGTCGGCAATTATCTTGTATAAACGGTCCTGCGAACAAAGAAAAACAAACTTTCCAGGTCACTTGGCTACTCTTCATAGTGTGTTCGCTTCTAATAACTATTGCACACACAGTGTTCAAGTGTGAACTGGTCTGTACCGAAGCAGCCCTATTACGAACTGCCCTCGTGAACTCACGAGCCAAACCCATCAGTTCCTTCGTAAGGAACCGCTCTCAGTTTATCCCAGCATCCAAGTCATTCACCAACTACCCTCCTCCTCTTTTTTTTAACTTGAACTATGGAAGACCCTCGGCATAGTTTCTTTGAAAAAAGATGTTTGAAAGAGAGAGAGAGAGAGGAGAGAGAGACAGAGAGAGAGAGAGAGAAAGAGAGAGAGAGAGAAAGAGAAAGAGAAAGAGAAAGAGAAAGGAAAGAACTGCTAGATAACCTCCCCAAAAGAGCTAAGTTGAAAACCCTTTCTCCCTGACTCAGAAACTGGCTGAACCAATCTAAATGAAAACATCCTGCATCTTGAACCGTTAAAAACCCGAAGTATTTAATTTTCCTTTGCACACATTGTACCATGAATTATCGTTTATAAAAATTGATCTCTGAATTATTACCGAATTACTTTGAATTGAAAACCCAGTTATTTACAGCGCCAACACCACAACCAACCCAGACGGTAACGAGAGAAATAATATGTCAACCATTCACCAAAGCAACTAAGAGAAGAACTCAAACCACAGTATCTGACGGCGAACCGTCTGCCAGCATACTAAAGGTATTGCCACATGGACATGCGCATTCGTGCGCTCTTGGCATCAGAGCGGTACATCCCATGACAAGTGTCTGGTTACATTTTGAAGGTTTCATCATGAGACGAAGATAAAGGGGAACTGGAGACGACCTTGTTACACTAATTGGTCCCGTGAAGCAGGATTGGGAAAACATACCACCCCACCGGGGTACGCGTACATGTATTTATGTGTCGACTCGGGGAACCATGGTACAGACCATAAATTCAAAATAATGCTAACCAAACTTTAACACAAAACTTTAACGCAAGAAGATATGACTTCCCGTAAATTTAATTACATAAAATTAATATTTTTATTTTTTCAAGAAAAGTATATTAATTTTTTTAAACAAATGTCTCAAAGAAATATCTTGTAAGATGAAAGTACGGGCATAACTATGAACGAAAATCAAATGTTTCTTTTTTTTTTTTTTCATGGAAAATATTTAAGAATTTTTGTTTAATGCTTGAAACATTTTTTTTTTTAAGTATCAGACAATTGGTTTTAGGGTTAGAATGAAGATTAGATTTTAAATTAGGATCCATGTCCATGGTCTACATTTTTTGTTTGTACACATTCGTGTAAATTTGTCCGTAATAGTGTTTCTTTTAGTCATCTTACAGAGACTTTTGCATTTTTTGCATTCCTTATTTCTGACTACGAGTGTTCTTCACTGATAGAAAAAGGATTACTCATCCGGGGTCGTAATAATTTCACGTACAAGTTCTGTAATTAATCTTCGCTTTTAAAACAATATTTTCTTCTTGTTGCAATGAATCAATTTTATTGAAAAATGTCGTCTGCTAGCAGCTTATTGCTAATTAGCTAATCGCATCGATTTTTTCCGCAGCTTACCGTAAACTGCTGGAAGATACGGACGCGATCTTGAAACAGGTTTTACATGAGTACGTGATTTTGTTGATAACACTCTGTGTTATTTCTTTTCTTTTATTGCTATTGTTTCAATATACAATATAACTTTGGACCAAGATCACAGTGCAGTATCTGTTTTGATGCTACACTTCACCTTTTCTGTCCTCGGTCAGTGGAGGAGAAATCCTTCATGGCTGAGACAATGATTATTGTGCCTCTTTTTTGGGAGCTGGATTTTCCCCACATTAAAACCCGACCTTGTGTCTAACTATGCCCTCGTGGGGAGGCTAATAAATAGGAACAAAGAATAGTAAATGGCAGACTGGTTTACGAATGAACCGAAATGCATAACGAATGAATTTAATGTTGTAAAGTAATAGTATTTTTTTAAGTATGGCTAATATTCAGCAATCATTTTTAAGTATGGCTAATATTCACCAATCATTTTTAAGTATGGCTAATATTCAGCAATCATTTTTAAGTATGGCTAATATTCACCAATCATTTTTAAGTATGGCTAATATTCAGCAATCATTTTTAAGTATGGCTAATATTCACCAATCATTTTTAAGTATGGCTAATATTCACCAATCATTTTTAAGTATGGCTAATATTCACCAATCATTTTTAAGTATGGCTAATATTCACCAATCATTTTTAAGTATGGCTAATATTCAGCAATCATTTTTAAGTATGGCTAATATTCACCAATCATTTTTAAGTATGGCTAATATTCACCAATCATTTTTAAGTATGGCTAATATTCACCAATCATTTTTAAGTATGGCTAATATTCACCAATCATTTTTAAGTATAGCTAATATTCACCAATCATTTTTAAGTATGGCTAATATTCACCAATCATTTTTAAGTATGGCTAATATTCACCAATCATTTTTAAGTATGGCTAATATTCACCAATCATTTTTAAGTATGGCTAATATTCACCAATCATTTTTAAGTATGGCTAATATTCACCAATCATTTTTAAGTATGGCTAATATTCACCAATCATTTTTAAGTATGGCTAATATTCAGCAATCATTTTTAAGTATGGCTAATATTCACCAATCATTTTTAAGTATGGCTAATATTCACCAATCATTTTTAAGTATGGCTAATATTCACCAATCATTTTTAAGTATGGCTAATATTCACCAATCATTTTTAAGTATGGCTAATATTCACCAATCATTTTTAAGTATGGCTAATATTCAGCAATCATTTTTAAGTATAGCTAATATTCACCAATCATTTTTAAGTATGGCTAATATTCACCAATCATTTTTAAGTATGGCTAATATTCACCAATCATTTTTAAGTATGGCTAATATTCACCAATCATTTTTAAGTATGGCTAATATTCACCAATCATTTTTAAGTATAGCTAATATTCACCAATCATTTTTAAGTATGGCTAATATTCACCAATCATTTTTAAGTATGGCTAATATTCACCAATCATTTTTAAGTATGGCAAATATTCACCAATCATTTTTAAGTATGGCTAATATTCACCAATCATTTTTAAGTATGGCTAATATTCACCAATCATTTTTAAGTATGGCTAATATTCACCAATCATTTTTAAGTATGGCTAATATTCACCAATCATTTTTAAGTATGGCTAATATTCAGCAATCATTTTTAAGTATGGCTAATATTCACCAATCATTTTTAAGTATGGCTAATATTCACCAATCATTTTTAAGTATGGCTAATATTCACCAATCATTTTTAAGTATGGCTAATATTCACCAATCATTTTTAAGTATGGCTAATATTCACCAATCATTTTTAAGTATGGCTAATATTCACCAATCATTTTTAAGTATGGCTAATATTCACCAATCATTTTTAAGTATGGCTAATATTCACCAATCATTTTTAAGTATGGCTAATATTCACCAATCATTTTTAAGTATGGCTAATATTCACCAATCATTTTTAAGTATGGCTAATATTCACCAATCATTTTTAAGTATGGCTAATATTCAGCAATCATTTTGATCGACTGCAGTGTGCTTCGAGTGATGTGAAATTGAAGAAAACATTTGTGTACGAGTAAACCGAAATGCATTATGGTGTAATTTAATTGCTAATTGAAATTAATCTTGTGAATGAAGCAAAGGATAATCACGAACTTGCTTACTTGACAGCAAATTGTGTGCATGTGTTTGTTTGTGTATTGTTGGGTTACTTCGTTTACCTGGATCGCAGTCCCAGAAGTAAGTCGCAAAAACGTTTATCATCCCAAATGCGAATTTTCTATCCCCAATATAAAAGAAATATGCGTAAATCGATCCCTATGTAATAATGAAATGAAAACACTCATTAAATTAGAAAATGCTAATAGTCAATCGATGTTTGTTCGTTGGAACGACGAGGGTTATAAAATCATCCTGAAATGATGATGGATGACAGGCACGGAATTGTGAAGCAAAAGTTGCGCAATATCAACCACTCCCCTCCCGAATCGATACTGTTCGATTCGAATGGCAGGGATAAATCTATACGACTGGAAACGAGATAAGTGGAGAGCACATGCAGCCTAACTTCGGTGATCTAACGTGATTATGCCGTATATTAATCGCCAATAATTAATATGTACTTTTGAAACTTCATATGCAAATTAGGGCTAGTACATATATCACATGAACATGCATGATAGATTTTCTTTATTAAATTCGATATGAGTGGATATCTCTACTTAAACATACAAGGTGCTTTATTTGTGTGCCCATGTGTGTGAATTCATTCCCTATCAACTTCGAAACGGCTTGGCCGATTTTCTGGAAATTTCATGCAAATGTATTTTGTGTCTGGAAGTGTTCTTAGATAGAATTTTCTATTTTTATGTTTATTTTATGATTTTTTGTTCAAATCAAAAAAATATATATTTAAAGTTGTTTTTATACTAAACCAATGATAGAAAACCAATATTTTGTTTATGAATTTTTGTAGTTAGGGTTAAGATGCCCAGTGTTTCGGAACCTTCTGAACCATTTCGACGATAGCATCATCTTTATATTGCATAAGTACTGATGTTTATTGGAAAAGAAAATTAACTTACGTAGATTTCTGTTATTCATCGGTTGGTACTTATTTATTATAAATTCTGCCGTTGTTTATTATTGGTTCGGATGATTGATCTTCTACTACATTGTTCCACATGTTTTTAGTCGGCTTTTCTTGATTATGCATAAGGAAATGAACCTGTACACATTCATTTACGCATTATATACGTATTTTCGCAGTTATATAGAAACTTAATTGTTTGACTTGTTGGTACAACATAAGCGATCACTATGATTTACGTTGTACAATTACATCATTACGTTAAAATTGTCTATACAATGATACATGCCGTTTTATGTATGAATAAAACGGTTTTAATGTCACAGCCTTGCGATAAACAAACCAAATGGATAAAAATAATTATACCTATCTGGGATTACGAATATGATCTATTGTATGGTAGAAACGGGTGACTGGAATGCCGATGGAATGTTGTACTGGTTTCATAATAGAAAAGATAACTCGTCAGGAATGCAAACGATTGTTGACTGACATATAGTTTCATAAACAACATATTATCTCTCATTTACGCACCGGGTAAGTGACACGCATGGGGTAAGAATATCTATTAGCTAGTTAGGGATACGGCCGATAGCGAGCGTAATTATTAACCGTTTCTCCACCCCTCTTCCCCCTTAGAGAGTGTATTTACCTCCCACTAAATAGTTATGCGTACAACATAATCACGTTGACACACCGGTTCCCGTTAGATAACCAAAGTTAAGCGACATTGAGTCTGGTCAATAGTAAATGTGTTACTATTTTTTAATACAAACTGCTGTATATGCTCTCAAACCTAAAGAGGAACAGGCGCTGCCAAGTTATTCTTGCCCGAGACATGCTGTATGAAATAATGCATGGTCCCACAACCCCTTAGGGTTAAAAGATTTATTCAATATCCATCATGTAAATAGTTACCATATGGAAGGCGGAACATTAAATATCCCACGCATTTAGCGTGGATAGTGTACGGGCTGTAATGGTTGCAGGACAAATCACATTCGGTAGGTTAGACTCTGCAATTTTTATTTTCATCATTAATTATTATAATAATTTCTCGGTCATGTATCTGAATCTTTTTAAATGGTGATGGATAATTGTATTATTAAATGGTGATGGATAATTTGTATTATTAAATGGTGATAATTTGTATTATTAAATGGTGATAATTTGTATTATTAAATGGTGATAATTTGTATTATTAAATGGTGATAATTTGTATTATTAAATGGTGATAATTTGTATTATTAAATGGTGATAATTTGTATTATTAAATGGTGATAATTTGTATTATTAAATGGTGATAATTTGTATTATTAAATGGTGATAATTTGTATTATTCTCACGACGTTTTGGCCGATTTAACCTCTGCCTTCTTCAGATGCATCTTATCGAACTCGGGAATCTTTCTGTCGAACTATAATCAGATATAGTCATTTGTAATTCGTTCTAAGTGACACTTTTCTGGAGTTTGAAGGTTCAATCTTCAGTGCAGATGATATTAAGAATATAATTATGAATTACTTCAGAACTCTAACTGATCATGACTGACGGAACGAGAACATGCCACCCACATGGATTAAAAAAAGAGTTCAATTTCTGTGCAGATTCCTGAGTTCAACATAATACACTTGAAGAAGTGTTATAAAATGTGTGTTATCTAGGCCCGTGGCTCATCTAGTGTTCATGGGTGCGTGTGTGTATTGCATATAATTCACGTTACATTTATAACGACATACCTGTTACTGCGTGGCATTCTGTCTTTTGGTCGACGCCTGGGGGATTCACCCAGGTCTTGAGGAGCTGGGTTCTGCTATAACAAGCATGCATGTAAGAAAGATTATGTATGCGTTTTTATATATTGGTTTATTTCACTCCCAGGCATCTCATCTTCCGCAGCGAGAGTGAAATCGACGAACTCGGACTTGTGGCATTTCTCTGTATCCATTTGGAGACCGTCGCCCCCTTTTGAGAAGACACGTTTAATCTATCTTCCTTCCTCGGTGTCTCAAAACCAAACGTAGCTTATTAAAACCAGAACCCTGATACATCACGTCCTATCCCCATTTGGATAATTCCGGTGCATAATGATCTGTAAACCAAGTTTGATACCTGTCACAATATGACCGTTTGGCCCTTTCTACACCTGCACACCCGATCAACTTATTATTTCCCACGATTCAATCTCTATTATTTACTCCGCTGGATAGATAGATAATTAGCTAGACCAATAGATAGATAGATAGACAGATAGATAAACAGATAACTGAATAAATACCTTCCACCTGGGTTGCCCGGTGTGTATCTAACAGAAAGTCGGAGGTTACATCGGCTGAAACGTTGTGAAAATAACACTCGATATGAGATGAACACAAGACCAATAATATGATACACGTCGAAAAAGCGTTTGTATTTAAAAAAAAAATACAGGTTTCACACAAACAAGCGTAAGACTCAAGAAATGTATTTCTCTGTCAAACATTGTACCCATTATTATACTATACCCGAGTTAATCAACGTTTGTTTTCTATAACGATTTTCCATATATTTTAATAACACAAAGTACATACTAAACTATTCCTAAGATTTGAAGTTTAATTATATAGTGTCATTTTAATTGTTCTAATGAACTGCAATTTGTAAATAACTCATCAAGTCAGCCGTTCCTTACAAACTGTCTATCTATCATTTTCACACTCTCTCATTGTATATTGTTTGAATTCCGCCCTTATTTTATTCGTATCTATCATTCTCGCTTCTGTCATAATTTCTCTCTCTCTCTCTCTCTCTCTCTCTCATTGTTTTAACACTTGAAAGAAATAAAGAAAGGAAATAAACAAGATAGAAACAGTTCGTTATAAGCTAAATGCAAAATCGCTATCAGCAGTAATATAATTTAACGCGTAGTTTGAGAGTAAAAAATAGTAAGGGATATATATATATATATATATATATATATATATATATATATATATATACTAGCAGGCCTCCCGGCATTGGTCGGTCATAAAATACGCTTAAGTATGAGATTTTGATTAATGTAGATTTCGTATTTATTATTATATTATATTGGACCCATACATAATATATAGCAATGATTCCAAAAGTTAAAAAAAAAAATGACTCGTACGCCACCACCGAGAATCGAAACCAAACCCTTACCTTACGATTTACTTTTTCCTTTGGCGTTAATGTCTGAGCTATAAAGATATCTCTGCTGTAAGACTAAAAATTAAAACATTAACTAATAGCTATGCATGCATATTCGTAATCATCTGGCAAATTCCTTTTTTTTTTTAATTTTTTAATTTTCACACTTTTGCACCCATTTTCCCCGGCTAAAACCCAAATATAAAGTTTCGCATGGGTTCAAATACCCTATATCTTAAGTTTCATGTATGCAGACCAGACACTCACAGAGGAGTTTGATAGGCAATATTTTTTAAACAAATATATCTACGCATACGTAAATATATATAGAAAAAGGTTTGTGTTTACTATAACCTTTTTACGCAAATATTATGCAAGTATAAATCATGTAGAATATCTGCATGAATATAATTAATCATAATAGTTAACTAAAGATGATCATCCCATCAGAAAACCGAAAAACTAACAAAGAATGAATTAAAATGAATGTTTAAAAGAATATGCAAATTAGCGAGATCTTTTGCAGGTAAATGCAAATATAAAAGAAAATGCAATGCAAATATAAAAGAAAATTGTATTTTCTTTTTAGATTATTTGAAAAAGTGCTTTAAATATGAATATCAATATACAACAAATTCATAGGAGTATATATATATATATATATATATATATATAGAGAGAGAGAGAGAGAGAGAGAGAGAGAGAGAGAGAAAGAGGGAGAAGGGGGAGCATATAGAGAGAAAAAACAGTGAGACATATTGCGAGCAGAAAGGAATTTGTTGTTGGGTTTTATCTTTAGTGATTTTATATTTAACTGGCTTTACATACTCAATTTTTCTGGTTTAAACAAACTAATCAAGGTTCAATGGGTGATCTAAAGAGTCACAGTTTCTTTTTAGTATTATATAACTATCGTTTGCGTGTGAAAAAAATCTGTCCCGATCCAATACAAGTTTGATCTAGTCGCCGACAAAATGTTGAACTTGAATTGAATCGGGACAAATTTCTTTCCAGAAGTACATTATATTTCCTCTAGAGAAACAATGACATGTTTGTTTCATAAAATAATATTTTTCACAAAACAATATCTGAAGAGAATAATAAAAAAAAAAAAAATGCTCGAAACGCGTTATAAACATCTAAACATCTAAACACTAAAATAACAAATGTTGGTGTCTCCATCTCTAGGAACACACACACACACACACACACACACACACACACACACACACACACACACACACACACACACACACACATACACACACACATATATATATATATACACACACATACACACACACACGCACGCGCGCGCGTATGTGTGTGTGTGTTTTCTTTGTATACTAAAGATCTATGAGTTGACTAATCAGTTCATCTATGAGTTTGATTAATATTGAAGACAAGAACCATACGTTAATACATTTCGGTGGTTTAACTATTTTTTTGACAGTTTTACACTATTCCTTCTAGACATATAAGATATGTAGTCGATTGATTTGTTCTTTTATTATATGTTTTTCTATAGAAGCGCCGAAGTATTAGACAGAGAAAATATTATTTAAATTCAAATTTCATTGCGATGAGATTGGTTTAAAATCTTAGCCAATGAACTGCTATATTATTTTAATTATTCCCTAAAAGATTGCGCAATTATCCTTAAAATTTAATGCGAACAAGCACCTTACTGCATAGCTTCCCACTTACGGTGTCATCTATAAATACATGCCCGAATTTAATTTTAACCCCTGACGCCTCAATAGCAATATGCCTTGTTTGGGATGGATAGAAGTAAAACAAATAATAAATAAAACCAAATTCAGAAGATGGAAATGCCGAAACCAGTGAAAAGTCAAAATGGAATTGGCGTCACCCGATGCTATTTCTTAGAAACGTTATTAAGAAAGGCTGCACATAAGAAATGCCAGTACCACATTTACCCTAACCCCCACGCTCCACACTCGCCACACACGTAGATTAGAATTCAAGCGAGGGTAGAGAAAAAGGAGGCAAACAAGTTTGGCGGTTTAAAACTTTTTTGTCCGTTTGATTCTTAGTAAGAGTTTTAAGCATTAGAAAAAGAGAACAGAATTATTGGGATTGTTCGGCGACTCAACTTACTACTTACAACATCTACAGATGCAAACACAAAATCCCATAAACGTTCATTTGTCGATAAAATCTTGTTTATTTTTTCTTCCATGCTGTTTCTCGTTTTGCATCCAAGAACCGATTTGTGTTTTCTTTTTTCTCTTGCAAAAGATCATTTTGCTTGTTTGGATTAAAAGAATAACGGATAAAGGTGATAATGAAGAAGAAGAAGAAGAAGAAGAAGAAGAAGAAGAAGAAGAAGAAGAAGAAGAAGAAGAAGAAGAAGAAGAAAAAGAAGAAAAAAGAAGAAGAAGGAAAAGGAGGAGGAGAGAAGAAAATAGAGAAAGAATAAAATTGATAAAGAAAGCATGAGAAAGAAGAAAAAGATTAGAGAAATTGGAGGAGAGGGATAAGAGGGGGAGAGTAGGAAGTGGCTAAACAAAAACACGAACAACCATATGAAGTAAAGAAGAAGAAAAAAGAAAACGAAATAAGACAATTAAAAAGAAGAAGAAGAAGAAAAAAGAAGAAAAGGTACAAAAATGACATAAGAAAAAATAAGAATAAAGAAAAAACAAAAAGAACTAAAGCGAAAAAGGAAAAGGAGAATTGTGAAAAAAGGTAGAATATGAAATAAAATGAAGAAGAACGGGAGGAGGGGAGAACAAAAACAAGGACAAATATTCGAAGAAACGAAGACTAAAGAAGAAAGAGAAAGATCACCAAAAAAGTAAGAGTATAAAAGAAGAGGGAAACGTTAGTAGTAGTAGTAGTAGTAGTAGTAGAAGGAGGAGGAAGAGGAGGAGAATAAGGAAACGTGTGGGTAAATTCATTCATCTAAAAACACGATGCAAAAACAACGCAGAATGTTTTAATAGTATAAAGAATACGTATTCGAATTACATTGTTTTGTTCTTTGTTTTATCGTTGGCTGATTTTACTCATATTTTTCGTTTCATGTCTATATTATTGAAACGAATATATTTTATTTCACATCAGTTTTTTTTCTGACAATACTTATTTCCTTTACTAAATACTCTAAAGATATTTAAGGGGAGTAATAATATTGTGAGTTATTCCCTTCAATTCGACAAAGAATAAATATCTAATCACACATGCTTAAATATTAATTACATATTTTTCTTTTTCTTTATTAAAAACTCATTCACATTAAGCATGTGCAATACTTGTCACTAACTTTGTAAAAATCCATCTATTGGTAATGCCTTGATTTGAGTTGAGATGGTCCTTTTAAGATAAAGAATAGTGTGAGAATTATTTTGATAAACATACTTTTTAAATAACCCAGAGATAACAATCATGTCAGGGGAGATAAATAGTTTGGTAATTGAGAAAATAGTTTAGGATCAAACGTTTTGCTGACAGGACGACCGCCAAAGCTAACACTCATACAAATGAACTACAATAAAACATTGGATATCTATGAATGAAAATTAGTCTACAGGTAAGGCATAGACGGAATTTATTTATACCAAATATGATTGGATTAAAGAAAGGATTATTAATTTTTTAACGGTTCCATGGACGCCATTTCTAGAAATCGATCCGTGTTACAAGACTTCATAGATCATTTTACTAAAGACAGTTGGGGAATTGAGCGAAATGTCTGTTCACACTAAATTTAAACATCTGCATGTTGATACAGTCAGGGAAGGATAAAACAAAGAGGGAATTCTAAAGTCTAGCAGTTCGAGGGAAGAAACTATTAGAGTAGAAGACTTTTCAGCATCAGTGAATGGGGTGGATTTTGCTGCTTGACGAGTTTGTCCGATATATCTACGGTGAAGGATTATTGGCTCACCTCGAGCTTTCTCACGAGTCAGCAAACGATCTGATTGGAGACCTGTGGTGTTCTCTGGAAGCTGAGGGACAACAAGTCTCCCCAGACGTCCAACTCTCTCCTCCTCCTTCGATAGCATTTGCAAATAAATTTACATCATCGCAACAGCCGCTTACCATTGATTTCTCGCTGGCAGTGGCCATTGGTATATACTGGAATTTGAGTGGCACTAAGCCTCCCCAATATCCCAGTTCTCTTCGCACTTGTCCAGCGGAGGTCTGGCCAGTGCTACCTCCTCGGTCTTTCCATCCTCCTTGACCCTTCTCGGCTCTTTATTATTATTATTATTATTATTATTATTATTATTATTATTATTATTATTATTATTATCAATGATCCCCCTTTTATATGAAGTTAGCCAACAAGTGAGACGAATATATACATTAACAGAAAAAAATGTAACCCGTTGGGTCACTCTACACTCAAATTAGATTGTTTGAATAAAAAAATATGTGAGTTAGCAAAGACAGTAAAATGAAAAATAGAAAGAAAATACAAAATGCAGCCTTCTCTCTCTCTCTCTCTCTTTCTCTCTCTCTCTATGTCTCGTTCTCTCTCGTTCTCTCTCTCTTTCTCTCTCTTTCTCTCTCAATATACGGGTTAAACTAATCATGGTGATATTTCCTTTTGCTTACAATGTATTTTTCAATATTATTTTCATACTTAAAAAAAACAGAGTAAGCGAGAGATGGAGAGAGAAAGATAGCGGAGTGAGAATGATAGAAACGAAAGTGATAGATACTGTAAAATAAGAGCTGGGATCAAACAAAGTATAGTTATGGAATGGGAGTGGTGTATAGCAAGTTAGTATGGGATTGGTTAGTTAAGTGGGACTAATTAGAGTTTTCAAGTATAACTTAATCTAAAAAATAATTAATATATTTGTGATTAAACTATGTTACATGATAAAGGGCTGTCCTATTTTCATGTAAGTAAAAAAAAACATAGGGAATTAGTTAAATGTAAATATGAAATAGGATAGTCAAGGATTCGAACTTGCAGAGCTAGATTTGGAATTGAAAATTCCAATCATAAGTTAAAATAAGTACAGAATATTATTGAAATAAAGAATGTGGAATTGCAATTGTTTAGCTTACATATCTGTATATGGAAAAGGAATGTAATAATGAAATTTGTTTCTGTGAAAATTAAAATAAGGAACCTAATCGTCAATTGAAATTGTGAACATATTTTGTAAAGAGGTTATTTGAAAAATAGGTTACTGAACTCGGGGTCATGTCAAGTTTGGCAACGTGACGCATGTCATCTAACGTGCTTTATGAGCACATGTTTAATCATGCGATGACGTGACGAGTTCTCAATATAGGTATAGTTTTTAGATGCAGTCTGGGAGAAGAATCGGAAAGAAGCAGAGAGGTTCAGACTGATTCTTCGTTAGAATCAAAGCACCCTCTAGAAGTGAGAGGGTTTTAGAAATAACCATGTAACAACTTTGAGTCCCTGAGATAAAATCATGTCCGACCGGTCGAAGATGAAATAAAGGACGTCAACATGTGTTTTTGTATCTGTGTCTCCGTGTTGTTATTCAACAGAAAAGGTTATTGTCCATTTATATTATAAGAACTTTGTGAAAATCATCATCTCAAAAATAGGTAAGAAATATATGTATCAATATTTATAGAAACACTCCCGTTCATACAGAACTCTCTCTCTCTCTCTCTCTCTCTCTCTCTCTCTCTCTCTCTTTATACATACCTGTTTATGTCTCCAATATGCTATCTCTTACAACATGAACAGCTTAAGACATATGAACACTCAACACATGAACACTCCTAAGACTGTCTCTAGATAAAACACTAAGCCTCCTCCTTAGACGAACAACAGCAGCAATACAGAATATACGTAATTCTAATAATAACACAAACTATATAAAAAAAATCTTAGTTGTTTACTCAGCTTTTGTATAATGATAGAATTGCGGCTTGATGCAATTATAATAAAACCTTGTTCGAAGAAGTACATAAATTATTTAAGCAAAATATGATCCTATTCGCTCAATAAAATTTATCTGACGATCAAATAATTACACGATCCTGTATCTATAGAAATCTGTCTACTTATTTGACTACGCGTAAAGTATATGAATCGATAATGCCTTCTTCATCGCTAAACGTTTTGTTGTCAATGGAAAGCTGGTAATCCTGAATAGGTGTCGGGCGGGGCATGAAAAATTTTAGAATACTGTCTTAGGCAATTATTTCTTGATACAAATCAGATACTAGATCGTTATACATGACATTTCTATGGCAATTTAGTGGTTTTAAACCTGTATTTATCGTTGTTGTTTTTGCCATTACTGGTAAACCGGAAGCAGGATACATACTGTCGTAATAGTTTAATATTACGTTTCTGAAATTTTGAGATAAGGATTAGTTATTCGTATTATTTGGATTCTTCGGACTACTGTTCTCAACTTGAGTGTCATTTTCACAATGTTTCGGTCGATGTAAGCTCCAACCTTTTTCAGGTGTATTTTGTCGAACTTGGGGATGTTTCTGTCGAACCCGGGAATTTGGACGGAATTTGGAACAGAACTCTTTATTAAACTTCACGAATGTAGTATACTCTTGTTCCGTCAGTCATGACTGGATAAGAGTCCTAAATAATTAGCAAATGTTTTCTTTTTTTTTTTTCGGTAGCCCACACTGAAAACTGAACCTTTAACCTTTAGGAGAATATAAGTTTTACAATTGATTTTTCCAAGTACACTAACAACTGCGCCACGTGTTTTTGCGGCCATGATCTTCCCGTACATACACACCGAGTGCGTTTTAAGTAAATGATTAACCTATATATATATATATATATATATATATATATATATATATATATATATATATAATTCTTAAAACAGTAATCTACGTACACGCGTGTTTCAAGGTAACTATCTCTTATCAGCGTAGCTTGACTGTTTCTAGGAATCGAACTCCAGACCATGTTTACCACAGTCTCCTAGAAACAGTCAAGCTACGCTGATGAGAGGTAGTTACCTTGAAACACGCGTGTACGTAGATTGCTGTTTTAAAAATAATAAAAATAAAATGTTATATACGTCCAAAAAATTAGGGGCGACTTTCTAAGTAAACAAAAATGAGCTTCGAGACGAAGCCACTATTTAACCGTATTTATCGTTAAAAAAACAACAACAAATTTATCTATCTATCTATCTATCTATCTATCTATCTCTTTCTCTTTCTCTCTCTCTCTCTCTCTCTCTCTCTCTACACATATATATATATATATATATATATATATATATATATATATATATATATATATAAACGATAAACAACCACAGAATTCGCGCATAAGCCTGAAGAGTCCTAGAGTGGATGAAATGCGGAATATTCAGTGTAGCTTAATCGCCATATATATTTTATAAATTACTAACTAGCTCTACCTACGTATTGAGCACTTTTGAAGTAAACACTTAAAGTTTACACATAAATCTATACTTTCGTATATTAATTTTATGTGAGTAAATTAAGTATATATATATATATATATATATATATATATATATATATATATATATATATATTGCAACTATTGCATACCTTCACTTAACAAATTAATAACGGATGCTGTAAAGCTTGAATTTAACTGGAATATACTTTTTAAAGATTACTGCGGTAAAATAATTGCATGTGGGATTTTGAGAATGCACCCTAGCGTTAAAAAAACACTTCTTTACAAAAGGCAATAATGCTAAAAAACAAATACAAACATAATAATCGCTCACAAACAGAAAATTGAATGCTGGTGACCTTAAAATTATCCTAATATCTCATAAATGCTGGCAACTTTTTAAAAATGATTTCGCATGTTAACATACATGCATAAGTTAAAATATGCATAACATCTTTTAACACTCGATTATCGCATTAAATTAAATCAACTTCTAAACATTATCCCATTCTGCTAAAAACGTATATAGTATCTTTGAAGTCTTGTTAAAATTATAAAAATTAAATACTGGAACCCTTAGAATTTTATTATGGTGAGCTCTAACAAAAGGCTTGAGAATTATTGGCATTTTAACAGGCATTGCTAACTCTTTCCTTGCGCAGAAGGAACTACCATAAAATGTAAACAAACACATATTGTTCTTCACTTGTACGGACGGAACACTTTCAAAATGTAAACACAGCATTGGTTTGGGAATGTGAATATGCACAAAAGACCGATACACTACTACTTCTCCAAATCTCCCGAAAAAAAATTCTTTTACGGGTGCTAATATTTAATTTTCTACTTTTGGGCGGTCGCCAACACTTTATTGATGCCATATTTGTTTTATTTTGCAGTTTTATTCTTGTTGACGATTTGATTTAATTTTATATTTTTGATCGATTATCTAGGCTTAAAAGCTACGACTTATCATGTCGACAGTTTTTTTTTTAAAAACTGAATAAACGCTTTCAGATTAGTTAAAATACCAAAATATCATGCAGGTAGGTTTCGAAGTAAATTTTATTGCCTACATAAACACTTATACATAACATGTATTTGTTACTTTTTTATCACTTTTACCTTCTGTGAAAGATTTTATTTAATTTTCGTTTTCTGGGCGATTATCGAGACTTCAAATACGTTACCGTTGTTTTTTTTTCTTATACATATATATTACCATGCTGAAATTATTACGATATTATTTAGAAAACCCATTCTTCAAATGCAGAAGGGAGGGTGTATTGTAATTATTCTGTACTTTCACGTAACAAGTTAAATAAAAAAGATGAAGTAAAACTGGAATTGAATTTAATACTATTTCTGAGAAACTTGATTCTCCCCAACCCTCAAACAGAAGAAGAGAAAGATTTGAACAATAAATAGAAACAGCCAGGACTACATTTTCCTCCTTGGTTTTAATGTTGACGATGAATGCCCTAATAAATAACCAGTAGAAGTTGTGCAAGAGCTACTTTAAAAAAATGTGTGCAGCATACCGAGAAGAAAAATTATGACCAACTTGGGAGATACTGTTATCAGTAGAAGGCAGTTATCTACCACTGATTTCGATCATTTTAAAGAATTAATATACAGTGAGAATCTCTAACTTCTGCTTTTATTTATTATTATTTTTTTCATGGACCATTTTTAATTTTTTGAAGTTATACTGATTTATGCATAACAAATAAGTACGTAATAATGTTTTACCCTCAAATGCTTTTTTAGAATCCGCCAGTGCCTGCAGATTATCGCCCCAAACCAGCACTAATCGCCAGTAACCAACAGTGCTGAGAATCACAGACAGTAGCTTCCGCTAACTGCCACTGAAAAACAATGGCTGGCAGTGAAAGCTAGATTATTTCATTTGGGACACAGCCGCCAGTGTTCGCTATTTTCCAGGGACGGCAGTGACCACCACCAACAACCGTAGTTTAATTTGTTTTCGAGGGGGGGGTTAACGATTCAATTCTGGATCTGTGTCTTGCTTCCAGCGGGCAACGCCGGTTAACGGGTCCTGCCAGTATATAATTAAATAAGATCATATATGTCTAATAGTCAACATAAACAGCCACATCCAGCCTTTATTTATTACGTTTTTATCCATTATTTATTTACTATTTAGTATTTAATTATTTTTATTTGTTATTTATTATTTTAACTTTATCCTTAATCTTTTATTAATCTTTTATTACTAAATTTATTTTATTTTATTATTACACTGCACTCATTATTATTATTATTATTATTATTATTATTATTATTATTATTATTATTATTAGTAGTAGTAGTAGTAGTAGTAGTAGTAGTAGGCTTATTATTATAGGTACCTGCATTTTTATTATGTTAGGGTGGTGTAAAAATAATGTCATTTTTACGTTAAATTTATAGAGGAAAAACGATATTATTTTTGCACCAACCTAATATAAAAGTTGTCTAAAGAATGTAAACAAAGTTTAACACCTATGTCTGGACATAAAGAATGTACGCAAAGTTTATCGACTATGTCTGGACATTAATAATGATCAATTTGAACATTTGTCTTTTGCATTCGGAACTATTCCATTTCACTCAATGTTTATAAATTAAGGTTTTATTGTCATTCAAATGTAAGCCTATTTTTGCATTTTGTTAAGACATCCTATATCATTTTATATTGAGCCATCAATAATGACTGACTGTAATGTCAGAGAGGATATCCAAAACGCGGTTACTTCCCGATGTGAATCAAGTTCCTGATATTAAAATACAGCTAAACATCAAATCAGAAAAAAAACTCAGATAACAAATCTCTATAAACACTTTAAAAGCCGAAATACAATATGTTTGTGATTTATTTATTCATTTTGACAACATTTACTTATTTACACCAGGCATGTTTACCTGACTCAATTTAAACTCTCAAAACTGATAAAAAAATACAGTTTATCTTGATTCTTTTTACTTCCAGGCCCTGGGATGTGTGCAGTCTGAACAAATTCCACCGGATGATATCCTTACTGACATCTGCAATAAAAAAAAAATAAACATCTAAATATTAAAACGTTTCGTTCCAGTAAATTCTTTGTAATCAGATATCTAAGCGAGGCTGAAGAGTCCCACACGACTCCTTTAAGTTGGAATTTTCCCAATGAACTTGCGTAATTTAACTAAAGATGATCACCCAATAAAAAAAAACGAAAATACTAATAGGGAATCAATTAAAATGAATGTTTAAAAGAATATGTAAATTAGCTAGATCTTTTAAAGACGAATGCAATTCCACGACATATATAGAAAAAAAGGGTTTTGGTATAAATATCAATACACAAAAAAAAAAAAACAAGTTTATATAGCCGTATAGGTCAGAAGTCTTGCCTGTCATTTGGGAGGTCGGGTTTCGATCCTGGCTTGAGGCAATTGCCTGTCTAGCCGCATTCATGAGATGTAAAACAGCGAAACAGTACTGTATGTGGATGACTATATATATATATATATATATATAAATATAATGTTAAAAGTCCACGTATGCTTTTAGGATAGTGATTTAAAGTTTATGAGAGTTTCTTGAAGCATGAAAAACGATGTTACTTTTTGTATTTAATATTTTTATTGTTATTATTTTATATTTCAAGCGGACCTCCGCTCTTGGTCACAAAAAAGTATCGAAATGAAAAAGAGAAAACCGTTGAAAGAACTGGAGATTTGTAGCGTGGACAGCGTTCATTCCTAGAAATCATGTTCTAAAAAGTTCACGTGAATTATTTTAGCCGTTTGTGGAAGAAGATTGTGTTTTTTACTATTTTTTTTTTATGTTGCAACGTAAAAGCCTTTAATTCAAACGGGAAAAAATGAGACGCAATTGATATCACTATGTATAATGGAATAGAAATGAAATTGTTAAACGGTAAGAATAATGTAATTATTAGTTATGAATAATAATAATAATAATAATAATAATAATAATAATAATAATAATAATAATAATAATAATAATAATAAAACTACTGAAGAGGGCAGAGCTAGAGACAATATCGGCTTTTTTAATGTTGAGTAAATTCCGTCTCTCCCTCAATAAAGATGGGATGAACTAAAATAAATAAATAAATAAATAAATGAATAATAATAATAATAATAATAATAATAATAATAATAATAATAATAATAATAAAATCAATAAAATTAATATTAGTTAATAATTAAATGAGAATACAAATAGTCTCGGCCCTGAAGGGAAATTGTCACAGTCCCGAAGTGAATTCTCATACACAGACCGTGAATTCTCATACCCAGATAATATCAGAGCAGGTACTTAAACGTATGTGCTTTTGGCTCTAAATCACTCTGTGTGTATTGATAATAATAACAATATTTATAAAATATTATCATTATTATTATTATTATTATTATTATTATTATTATTATTATTATTAATAATAATAATAATAATAATAATAATAATAATGATAATAATAATATAAATAATAATATTTATATTTAAACCATAGACCAATAATAGCTTTAATAAAAAAAAACATGTGCATAAGGGTACAGGTATATATATGGATGCACAATTAACACCCATATATACGCATACATACCAATACACAGTCATATTCAACGACCATATGTATATAATATATGCACCCCCATATATATAATGCATATATAAATAATAATATGCATAAACAGATATGCACGCACGCACACACATACACACATATATATCCATACACATGTATAGGCATACAATGACATATAGAGGTCCAGGTATGCATACGTGCACCCATATGCATACATACATGCATGCACACATACCCATATGCGCACATGTACACACATACCATATATACGCATAAGCACATACACATTAATATATATATACATATACATATATATAGAATATACAAATACACATACACATAAATACACATATATACATATACATACATATACAAATATATAAGCATAAAACAAAATACAGGAGCATGTAAGGCAGCACAAAGATGTGCACATCAACATAATTATGCATTACATGGACAGGAACGTACATACACATATATATATATACACATATATATATATATATACACATATATATAATCAATATAAAACCATATATGTACAGATATATGTGTACACATCCCCATATAAACACATACATACATATGTAGGCGCATATGTACATACTTATATAGTCAAACACAAATATAAATTACTATTTAAAGATATGTATGAAATAAAGTGAGTGATTAAGTAGGGATATGAAGTTAACGATGCAAACATATATATATATATATATATATATATATATATATATATATATATATATCAATCCTGGCTTGAGGTAGTTGCCTGTTAAGCCGCACTGATGAACTGTGAAACAGCGAAACAGTACTGTATGTGGATGACTATAATGCTCCTTATCTTGAGTTGAGCATATTGAGAAGTGATACACGAATTACCATTAGCGTATAAGCGATGCTCTTTGTGTAAACAAATCGAGCAGAGGTAGTTCGGACGATGTCAAAACATCGTTAAACTCATGACTCACACAGCAGCCGCCAATAGCGTAGTGGTTAGGAGCCTTGACTGTCGTACAAACGGTACGTGGATGACTATATATATATATATATATATATATATATATATATATATATATATATATATATGAAAATGGTGTGTATATATATATATATATATATATATATATATATATATATATATATAGGGAAATGGTGCAGATAGAAGGTTAGGTATAACGGAAATCATAGTAGTTATAATGATAATAATAATAATAATAATAATAATAATAATAATAATAGTAATAATAATAATAATAATAATAATAATAATAATAATGAAGATAAATAAAGTAATAATAAGAATAACAAGATAATAATGCATGTGTTAGCTATAAAACGAAAAGATGTAATATACATATTAAAATCGATATAGAACAAGAACAGGTTAATACATACGTATAAGTATACATGTATGAGTAGGTGATTGTATTACTTAATTATTTTTTAAGTATTTGTAGAATTTAAGTTGGCCAAGGTCTGTGTCAAGACCTGTCTTATGAGTGTTTAGTCGGATGATCCATTGTATTTCTTTTTGTTTTCGTATTTTTGTTGATCGGAAATTTGAGTCTATTAGGAGGCATCTAATATTGTCTGTAGTGTGTCTAGGTAAATTAAAGTGGTTTTCTAGTAGGGTGGGGGATTTTTGTCTGATTATCGTCTTATGATTGTTTAGGCGGATTCGAAAATGTGTCAAAGTTTCGCGAATACATCCTCTATTGTTGCAAATGGAGCAGTATATGTAATAGATCACATTAGAACTGTCACAAGTTAGACGCGGCGGTTTTATGTGAGTGTTACATTCAGGTATATTGACTAGTGGTGTGGTAAAGCATCGCGGTTTATTGCATCTATTATTGCCATTTTGTTGTGTGTCCTGTGTGCGTTTGCAGGTGAGTATGGCTGAGAGATTGGGTGGTTGTTTGATGGCATTAATTGGTGGAAGGTGAAATATAGACTTAATAGTGGAGTTTATTTTATATATATATATATATATATATATATATATATATATATATATATATATATATATATATATATATATATGCGATTTCTATGGACTGGGTCGATATTTATTAAATTTCACACAAATGTACCTTGTTTCGCGTCAGAATTTCTTCGCTAAGTATCGATAATGAATAATCGAAAAAATCTGATGACAGAAGAAACAGTTGATTCTGTCCAAAGTTAATATCTTATACAGTCTAAGATCTTAATGTTGTTTTCTTTGTAGTAACAATGTCTGTTTTTATGAGTATATGAACGAAAAGAATCGGCATTGACATAATAATGTTACATTTTCGTGTTTTCATTCGCTCTTTTATTTTTGAAATTTTTATTGTGGTAACGATAGAGTTGGCATATAATAATGAAAAACTGGTCAATATTCTTAGTATAGCAGGTGTGGCCAAACCGAACTTCATGTCGACTCTGGCAACGCGCTAGGTATCCATGCTAGTATATATATATATATATATATATATATATATATATATATATATATATATATATATATATATAGGTAGGTCGATTTTCTAAATATTTTTCAACTATCAAAAGAGTAATGTACTAAAAGTTCTGCATGTACCTATTAAATACTAATTCCAAAAATTAGATATCAATCTTAAACGGGTTTTACAGAATTCATTATTAACTGGTGAAAAGCTTGTCTTCAAGCCAAAAGATGATCTTCATAAAATAAAATATTCACTCCAAACGATAGTCAGGAAAAATATTCAAAATTCGAGGATAAAAAAACTTGAACAAATTAAAAATGTTTTCTTTCAGTTTTCCAGTTTGCAATGAATTAATCAATGAACGAGTCAATGTGACATGTGCACTACATTAGGTCAACCTTTTAAAATAGTCAGTTTCTTGGTTCTTCCAAGGGACAGTTGTATTATTCCTTTCTTATTTTGAACCAAATAAAAAGTCCAAACTATAAAAATGCTTTGTAACAAATGTTGTTTTTTTCTTTACTTTTTTCGCAAGAAAAAAAAAATAACTTACAGTTTGAGTTTTCATTCTACCTTCTTGAATTCGCCTTTTTGTGAGTAGTTTCGACGTCCGTTATGACTTTATTTTTGGGACTTTCGAGAAATTTTTTTTTTTTTTAAATAAACATCAGCCAAGTTTTGCTTGTGGATTTTCGCGCGTAAATTCTTTTCGAATTAACGTTATTTATTTATTTTTTTTGTATTCAAATTCCTTCCTAGCCAGTTTGTTGTGGGAACACTGGTAGATTTTAAAATTCAGTTTTCGAAACCTCGTCGCCAGTTAGTTATGCTTTAAATATTGAAATAAGAACGATATATATATATATATATATATATATATATATATATATATATATATATCTTATTGTACAATACCTTTTTTATTTTGTTCATCGGGAATGACCAGTTATATATATATATATATATATATATATATATATATATATATATATATATAGTCTGTTTATAATACAAACATTATTTGTGCATTCATGTTTCAGGTGAGTCCGAATTCAGGGAAAATACTTCATCAGACTATCAGTTCATTCAGAAAAAAGCATTAACATTGAAACAGGTGTCACGACCACAATTGTTTTTATGAGATATTTGAGCGCGATCTACATTCCGGGGGAAAATTGGGTGTATGCTTTGTGAATGTGAGCAGTAGGGTTTTTTCGGAGGTGTGGTAGAGGAAACAGGATGCTGTTTCCTTTGTTGGAAAATTCTTATAAAGGCTAAAACATGTAGTACACTAACTTCCTCCTGTTACCTTTAGACAGAAATGTGAGATTCAAAATTTTAAAGATCGGGATAAATTATTAAATGTAAAAGTTGAATCGGCTATAAACTGCAAGCACTTTAGTAACTACACTTTAAATAAACTGTAAAAAAACAATAACAGAAACCCCTGCAGTAAACTCATAATCCCTCACTTCCAATGTCTTAATTAAATAATTAATAAATGAACTAAGGAAATTGGATGCTAAGTGGTCCCGGTACAACACTAATTAATTATACTCACTATAGACCAATACACCCCTAATCATGGAAGGAGACGCTAACATAAAGCAATTTCCCCTGGTTATCCTCCAGCTCCACCTCAAACGTCCACCGCTTATACCAAACTAACCGAGCAGAAACGCATTTTGCAAACAATTATATTAAGGTGAGTGCAATTTATATACTTAATTAAGCATCCGAAAGCGTTTAACTAAAATAATCTATGGGTCATGCACGCCCTTAATTGGAATGTTAATATGTACCTACAGGAATTATTATAAAAAAATTATACTACATTAGGAACAAACCACACAACTAACCCCAAATGATAACTTAACAGTCTAACCAGGGAACTAAATGAACTGAAGACTCCACAAAGATGAATGATTATATACTAATTATGCACCCATTTACATGTCCATAGTCTAAAGATCAACCCTAAGACTAAGCATATTAACCTATCAAATATATACATATTATAGTATTAGATAAAGAATTAAGTACCCGAATAAAATAACATTTACAACCATCGAAATTAGTAAATATACACATATAAATACTTTTGCCACGATAATTACTCCAAACATCACTGTATAGGGAAGAACATAACTACCAATCAACCACATTTACTTAATTCCTATTAATAGGTCTATGTATCCACTTAAAATAACTATTAACCTAATCATAAGAACATATATCTTATATATAAACAAATTAATAAGTAAATAAGGAACCCGAAAAACTAAAAACAACGGAAAGAATAACAAATAGCAAAGTAATCAAAATCCACCTTCTTCCCACCACACATACGAAAAAGACATACTGCTCACATTCATACTGCCCACACCCAATTTTCCATGGCATGTAGATCGGCAAAGGGCGACACACACAGACTACAGCTTGAATCCCTTGGTGTCGCTTGCTCCTTAAAACAGCTCATCAATTGAAATATTCCTAACCTTTCTCACTCAACTTCTCTTCTAATATAATAAACAAACAACATTGATTCGTTAAAAAAAATGAATTATAATTTATTTACTTAAGCGGGGAAGTGTTGATTACTATTTTCTGACACTTTTTATGCACGGCTCTTAAACTATCAACTCTGACTTCTTAGATATCTCAACTAATTAATCACCCTTGTTTTACAATTAGAATATCTACTTTGTGAGTGTATGCCTTCTGTATTTTGTTTTGTTTATCAGATATGTTTCTTGTTTTCTCATATCTAATTATAAGCCCTTTCACTGAAAGTATTTCTCTGAAACCAGCTCATCCCAAAAATACATTGCTCAAGTAAATAACCCAAAAAAACAGCTCTCCTAAAAATTTCTTCACAAATTGGAACCTTAAAAAGAAACCTCCCCAAAAATACGAGCTAAAAAAATGAAACAACATATATATTAAGAGAGAATAGTTATGTTGATTCTGCGCATGCGCAACTACCATCTTTTTGTGTATACGGGCCGAAATCCTGCCCGACTTCGGATGCAGTTGCTGAGCCTTACTGCTCTCGGTATCATTGGTGAAACTCTGCAACTTTGTATGTACAAAGAATAGCTACTGTCATCAGACCCGATAATCCTTAGATACGATCTTTGTAGGTTTTATGTAAGTCATATTCACAAAACAACACCACCAACAACAACAAAAATGGCAGAACGCTTTCACAATGGTGCGGGTGGTAACCATAGGCTATTATGACAGGTTTGATAATCAGCCATATTAGAGTCTCAACCCAGCCGGTGTAGTTAAAATCAAATCTGTCTTCAGACCCAGAATCGCAAATCTCTTGTGTGATGATTACAAAGTTGCTCCTACGTGATGTGCAATCTCCATTACTTTATGCGTTTTTTGTAAAATCTTTCCTGATGTCGTATGTAACCGTTGAACTTTACTGTTTCTAGATGTTGGGATAAAAACTACAATCAATGAATAGCTGCGGCCAACGAGAACTTCATGTTCATGAAACAATTCTAAAGCATGACCTTTGTGGACTCTGTGCAAAAGTAAGATTCAGTCAACAAAAATAACACCAATAAAAGCTGTCGCAGCTGATTTTCTTAGGTGAAGGTCAAAGGTACGGTGAAGGTCAATGTTAAATTGTCTCGGCCGACATAGACAGATATAGCTGTTATGTTCGCATTTAAACTATATTTACACTAAAATGAAGACGCAAACGTATGTTTTTCTTCTGTAAAAAAATCTTATCAACAGAGGCGGTCGAAAATAAACACAAGAATTTGTTGAGGGTGGAGAATACGGCGACAGAAAGATGGCGGGAGTGGGCTGTCGAGGTTCGGGTGAATATGAGGGAAGTACTTTACCGAATTGGATGCTTCGCAAGAAAAAAAGAAAAAAAAAACGTTTGCATCATTTAACACAAAACTCTATTCGCCACATTAACTACATTTCTAAAACAAAACATAAAGTTAAATAAGAGAAAAAGAGGTTTTCTACATTTACGTCAGTGCTTTTATGTGAATGACGTCACAAAGAGAAAGAGAAAGGAGCATAGAGAGCGTAAAAAAAACGAAAGAGAGATAAAGAGGGAGGGGGAGAGGGAGAAGGGTGATAATGAAGTTTCTTGTTTTTATATGATCCTGACTTTAGCTCAATATTCCACCCAATCTGTTTCTAAAGCGAGAGAGAGAGAGAGAGAGAGAGAGAGAGAGAGAGAGAGAGAGAAAGAGAGAGGGAGAGAGACTGGAGGAGGAGAAGGATATGGCTAACAACTTTGAAGTTCCTTGCTTTGATATGTTTCTGATTTAACTCCAGATTTACACTATGTTTCTAAAGCGACACACACACACACACACACACACACACACACACACACACACACACACACACACACACACATACACACGCATAAATATGTTATTTTTAGCGATATGTAAGCAATTTTGAACTGTTGCTTATTTTTTGTATTTTAATTTTCACTTAATAAGCAGTGATGAGAAGAGAGAGAGATGGAGAGAGAGAGAGAGGGAGAGAGAAAGATAGAGATTGAGAAAGAGACAAAGAGGAGAGATGGATAATTGTTCACTCATTGATGAAGACCCTTGCTTGGATATGTTTTAACTCCAGACTTAAATCCAATCTGTTTCTAAAGTTGATGGAAGAAAAAGTTGATTAATTTTAGAGTTCTATAAAGTAATCAGAGACTGACTTCTATCGTCTAAGCATTGAATCAGTTCTGCAAAGACAGTCGCGTTCTTTTCGAGAAAATCGGGGTCGTTAGGATTCTCTGTTGGAGATTGTATAACTTTGTGTAGTTTCCGAATACCCCAGAAATTTTACCTGCCACAATTCGAATTTAGATTCCGAACTGTCAAAGAAAAGACGATGGCTGGGCGCAGAACCTGTTAAGTGTTGAGACATTATGTTGAACAGAGATAGCGCGGTGAACAAGCAGTGCAGTCCCAATACTGGGTGTGAAGTGATTACCAGTAACAAAGATGGCGGCGAAGAATAAAATGCGATTCGTGATGTAGACAACGGCGAACTGATTTAATCCAAAATTCGACAATTTTTATAGTAACTTTGGAAGCTTCTCATTGGTTGGTTATTATAACTTGTGGTTATAAAAACGATCGTCGAAACCATTGGTGTCATACCCTCCATTAGGAGTCAAAACCATTTAACAGTAACTGACTCCCTATCAATTTAAGAGTCAAGTACATCCTAAGATAAACCAATTCTACCACATCTGGGGAGTTATCAATCCAGGCATGTTTATTGCAGTTCTTTAATTGATATATTTATTATTTTACTTGTTTTAGTTAGTAACAGATTCTGTCGTCCATGAATGTATTCATTGAAATATTAACTAAAAAGATTCGAAAATTTCTATTCTTCTTACCCCTCCGTCCCTTCCTCCCGTCACGAAACCAATGTGTAATTAACAAGAGTAGCATTTTTAAAAACGACTCATTTTAAAACTTCACTGGTCTGAATCAAAAGTGAAAAATGTCTGTAATATTTTCATGGAGACGGAGAAGATAAGTCGTTTAATTGTTATGTTTTCTGTTTTATTCTAAGCAAATGTTAATTATCATTTATATTTATTGCAGTTCTTTAATTGATATATTCATTATTATACTTGTTTTATTTAGTAACAGATTTAGTAACATATTCTCTCATCCATGCATGTATTCATTAAAATCTAGCAAATTGATTTGAAATATAGCATAAATGGATTTTAAAATTCTATTTTTTTTTTCAGTTAGAAGGTATCCTAATCACCATATTCTCCCTTAAACACGTAAATTGGACTTATATTAAGTACATTATTTAATATTATCTTTTTTTAATGGAGAGTAGACAATGCATTGTGGGTGCGTTATCGGCAGCTCCGGTTACTCTCGCTTATCCTTATTTGCCACTCAGTCCTTATGTTTAACGTGTGATTTTTCTGACGAAGGGAGAAGAAAAAGCTGTATTGTAAGCTTGCAGTATCTTGCGTGAACAGTCGTCAGAGATGCCGGAAATCTTTGTTTCTATGTCTATGTCACTAGTAAGGGTGTTGGAAGTAAACGTTTTATCTGGGCTGACGTTATTCCCATGATAGTCAAGGCCCCGAACCTTGGTTTAACAACTACGGAGGCAGCAGGTGCAAAGTACTGGGGCTGCTGTATTGTCATTTGGTGAATGAATTCTAGACCATGCAGGAAATTCTAGTTACGGCTTTACCTTATCATATGCTTCAAAAAATATTTTTTTTCGTTTCTTTTTCTGTCTTACTTTTCTTTCTGCCCTGCTCTAACCAAACCTGTCGACCTATTCCACAAATCCCCCAAAAAAACATCATGAAAAGTTTCCGGAAAAAACGCACAATTAAACCCAGATCTTCAACTTCCAACGTAAACTCCTACTATCATGTCTCCTTCTCCAACAGGAATCTACGTTCCAACCTTCCAGAGGTTGAAACCCAATTACAGCAGACTAAATCAGACCTATTATTCCTAAGCGAAATTGGCATTGGACTGACTATTTCCATAGGAAAGTTTGGAATTAAAAGATGCTCTAACTTTACATTTAAATCTGACTCCCAAGATCTCCTTGGGCATGGAATATGTGCCTACATTAAAAATGGCTTTCCATGTGATAGGGATATCTCCAAAGAAGATCCCAAATTACCCTATATGTGCTTCCGGGTTGCACTTGCTCACACGACAGCGTTTATATTTGCCCTCTATCGCCCCCACAACAGAGCATATCTGAGAAAATTGACCACATCGTATCTGCTCATCCTTCAGCCAACATTCATATCTGTGGAGACTTCAATGTTCACAATGTAGAATGGTTAACCCACTCAAATAAGACAGATGATGAGGGGAAGTTCTGTCACGATTTTTCCACTGCTTATGGCCTTACTCAGATTGTTCGCAAACCAACCAGTGTGGCCGATACTGAAGGTCAGTATGCAAGTCTCCTAAATCTTTCCCTCACAATTTGCTCTGAGATATGTTCATCTTCTATTCTTTCTCCACTGGAATCTTCTAATCACTGTTGTATCAGTCAAGATAAAAACGAAATGTAATAAATCCTATGACGTACCTCTCCATCGTACAGTATATGGATAGTCTATTGCTGACTGGGATAGCTTCCGTTCATTTATATCTGATCTACCTATGCGTTCCATGTTTAAAAAGGATGTGTCTTCTATAGTAACAGATCTGATGGAATGGTTAATTATAGGTATAGACTGTTTCATATCCTCGAAAAAATACCAGCAAAAACCTAACAGCCAGCCGTGGTTCTCTCCGGAATGTGCTGCTGCCATTGCACACAGAAATCACTTCTTCCATTGCTTCCAACGTAACAAATGTACTGAGACTAAAACCGCTTTCAGGACTGCCAGAAACCACTGTAAAAGAATAATGAAGAATGCGATAGAGAGTTGTATGCTCAGTCCGTCAAGTCCAAAGTGTCTTGGGCAGCGGCTTATTTTCCACCACTTTTGGCAAATAGCAAACAAGATCATGAACAGAAGCGTGTGCTCTATTCAAACTATCATCTATGGATCTCGTGAGCATCAGACAAAGCCAAACTCTTTGCCAAGAACTTTGCAGCTAATTCTACTCTGTGCGACAAAGCCCCCTCCCCTGTATTTCCTCCTCTATCAGAAAACGCGCTATGCGATATACACATATCTGTGCGTGATGTTGCCAAGCTAATCAAAAACCTTGACTCCAGTAAAGCAACTGGACTCGACGGTATTCCAATTATAGTGTTCAAAAAGCTTCAACCAGAACTATCTTCCATACTTGCAAAGCTGTTTAAGTGTTGTCTTAAGGAGAATTGCTTCCCAACACCCTGGAAAATCTCATCGGAAAACCTTGTATTTAAGAATTCAGGTAATCGGTCATCTCCCTCTCAGTACAGACCAATAAATCTTCTGTGCGTCTTATTAAGTATTTAGTAAGTTACTTGAATCTGTGTTAAATAGAGAAGTCGTCAACCACCTCAGCAAAAATAAACTTTTTAGTGACATGCAATATGGTTTTCGTTCTGCTAGATCTACAGCGGATGTGCTTACGGTTAAACTCTCGACGGAGGTTTTCTTTCTAGGGCAATTACTCTTGACATATCAAAGGCTTTTGATAGGGTATGACATAAAAGTCTACTTCACAATGGGACTTGTCTTGGGGAGGCTCCATGTTTTGACAAGCTTCTGTGCTTGACCGTTACGGTCCTAGATATGACCTTAAACTATATCCAGTGCTGAGGCCCCAGCTTGCGGGCTTTGGGGAGTGTGGAGCCACCCTTTAATTGCCATAGCTCCCAGGTCTACTCTGACCCGGAGTGGTAGTACCTGTTATGGTCCCAACTATGGATTAAATAGAAACCGACTTGAAAACAACAAATATATTCTATTAAAAAAATTTTCTTCAAAATTTTTGGATTCGGCATTAAATAACCTGAAAAGGGTTGATATGCCGTAAAACAAAAACAACCAACCAAGATTGACCTTTACTCCTAAACATATATATATTTTTTTTATTCAATTTTCACCCCAAACAAGGCACAGTGCCACTTTGAAGCAGGGGGCTACTATTAGGGAATTAATTAGCGGGGTCATTATGAAGGGAGAAGAGTAGAAAAATGTTTGTTAACATTACACTTGAACTTCTGCATATCATTGCAGTTGGGAAAGCAGAATACCGGAAGGGAGTTCCAAAGACCCGCAGTTCTGGGGAAGAAGCTATTGGAGTAAAAGGCTTTCTTGCACCTAGGGATCTCCACTGTAAAGGGATGAGACTTAGTAGCTTGTCGGGTTTGTCGGGGGTAGTTACGTCGGGGAGGTACAAGTGTTTGCAGTTCGTCAGAGCATTCACCATTAAAGTATTTGTAGAACAGGCAGAGGGATGCAACATCTCGTCGATGGGACAGAGGTTGAAGCCCAGATGACAGTTCAGGACCTATCAGGTTTGCGACTCTTTTTTGAACCCTGTCCAGGAGCGAGAGACAAGCAGCAGATGCACCAGCCCATGAATTAAGCTTTTTTCTAAGAACCGCACACCAGTGGAACTCACTTCCGTTTTCCTACTTTCCAGCTGACTACAATATGGCCATTTCAAGTCCAATATAAACAAGTTCTTGACGAGCCGTTCCCCTTAAGTAATCCAATTTACCAAATTCACACTTCTAACGATTACTATGATACTGTCCTTTTTGCCACTGTACACTCTGCCCCTTATCCTCGAGTGGCCTCTGGGCCTTGATAAGTGACGATTCTTTTGTAAAAAAAAGTCATTCTTTTTTGTTGTGGCCGTGTACAAAATCGACTTCATAATCTAGTGGAAATTATTTCGTTTATTTTTTCCAGCTTAATTCTCACATAATAGGCGTTGCTAGCCTTTCTCTGCTCTATTGTTATTTCCATGAAATGTGCTCGACTGAGCTTCAATATCTAGTTTATCCTTGTAAGAAATTCACAGCAAGAAACCGTTTTATTACCACTACTACAATGAATTTTCGTTTTTTTCGTGCAACGACATCAAACGGAGTTTCTATCCGTGGAACACATTTCTACGGGACTGCTTCCCTGTAGATTACAACATTGTCGTCTTCAAATCCAATGTAAACAAATACTTGTCTTAAAACGTTCTTCAAGAATTATAACTTTGTCCATTCTATTTCTCATTTTCAGTCATCTCATAGTATTCTTCATCATTTAAACTGACAATCAATCTATTTTATTAACCCTAATTCTCAAGTTGCTTTTTAATCTCGATAAGTAGCGACTCCTAATTAAAGAAGAGAAAAGGATAGCAACAGATGATTTGTTTGTTGATACAATAGGAGTGTATGAGAACATTACTAAAGTGATATAAGATATTCACTTTATCATTTTAGCTTCACATGTGGGGACAATGTATTATTCTTTGTTCACGTGGCAGCCATTGTTCATTTTGTATTCTTATACGGACGAATACGGCGTACGTAATTGAAAAAAAAAAACGTAAAAGGAAACGTGGTGAACATATGGTTCTTACATTTGTATTAGAAATGTCGACTAGACATTTTTTTTTTTTTTTTTTACTCTTTTACATCCTATTGTCGGTTGGACGTAAAGAATCATATCTAACAGGGGACTCTGGGGAGTTGACCAGCGAGATTACATTTAAACTACTGCAGGTTAATACAGTGAAAGAAGCAAAAAACAGGGAGTAAATTTCAAAGTCTAGCAGTCTGAAAGAAGAAAATATTAGAGTAGAAGACTTTCTGGCATCTAGGGACTTCAATAATGAAGGGGTGGGATTTTGCTGCTTGTTAAATTAGTTGGGAGTATGTCGTCGAGGGGCACAAGTACTATGAGTTCATCAGAGCACATTCCATTAGAGTACTTATGAAATAGGCGCAGGGATCTGACATTGCGGCGATGGGACAGAAGTTGGAGCTTGGCCGATAGTGCAGAACCTATTAGATTTGAGACCATTTTTAAGACGCTGTCTATAAGTAAGAGGCCAGTGGTTGATGCATCAGCCCAGATGTGACAACCATATTCCATGCCTGGGCGAATGGCGGTTTTGTAGAAATACACGATATTCTTAGCTGTGAGTAATTTTCTAGCAGGTTAGAGTGAACCCACCTAGTTTGCAGCAACCTTGGCAATATCCTCAATGTATCTATTCCCATTCATATTGCCTGTAAATGTTAAGCCGAGGAGTTTTAAGGATGAACTCTCATGTAGCGTAGTATTTATCATGGTAAGTTGTGCTTGAGAAGATTTTGTAATTGTTAAAGGAAAGGAGCTTAGTCTTAGTAGCATTAAATGTTACCATCTATTTACGGTTCCATTCCACTACGGAATGTATGCCATTTTTTTTAAAAAGGTTTATGCCAAATGCTTAAGATATGTGTACATTAATTTTCCTTCCTATTTATTACATAGCGTGGTGTCATCAGCAAATATACTAGGTCAATTACTTAAATCATACCATTGCTGATAAAAAAATCAATAAGATAAAAATCAATACTAATCACAGAAATCACTGATCAATGTGAAGATTGTTGTTGATGATCAGCAATAAGTTTAGAAATACCCAATAATGTTAATAGAAGTTCTCAATCTTTCACTGTCCCCCTTATAGGACCCCAAGGACCCTCTATATAATAAAGTTGGCCACCACCCATCAGCAGTCTCATGACGCCCCACCCCGGTTGGCGATATGGACTACATTGGGAAACCCTGCTCTATACAATTAAATGCATCAATTTAGAAAAATGTATATTGAACGGATCTAAAAATGCCCGTTATGCACTACCGAAAAACTTTTCATATGCTTTCAATTATTAATTAATAATTAATTAATTAATGTTAATATGTGTTTCATTATAGTATTATAGTGTTAAGGGTAGATGGGGAAGACACGAAACCTAGCGTTGTCTAAATGTCATAAATTTAAAACTGAAAACTGGCATGACATTCTTGCATTTAAAAACATATTTCTTAACATTAAAGTAGGCACCGCCAAAACTGGGGGGGCCGGTCAGTACTTTTTGACGGACCGTCTTTTTAAAAATCTACCAAAAATCAGGTAATTATCCGATCAATACGAAATTTTCAGCGATTATTAGGAGAAGAATGAACTTTATAACAGTGTACTTATTTTTCATAAACGATATTTATATATATATATTTTTTTGCTTACAAAACCCCCCCTTGTTTTGAAGTGGGAACAAATATGCTTAAAATAATCATCTGAAACTGAAATCAACATATTGTGTTATTGTAAGGGACAGAATTATAGATTAAAAAAAAAAAAAAAAAAAAATTGTTTGCATACCTTATTTTGACGTCTGAATATCAGAACTTCGATTGTGTTTAATTATCCCGCTTTTGAGTTTTGAAGTGTGAAATTCGGTGAATATGTTAAGTAAAATAATTAATTTAAGTTAAGCAAAACAAAAAAAAATTTTTTTTAATATTTATACGAAAAAAGCTATTTTAAAATTTTTGATAAATAAATTAACAATTTTTTTTTAGCGAGCCGAATAATGCATGACCATTATTAAACAGGGCATGCTTTGAATAATCGATACCAAAAAAAAAAAATTCGATAAATATTGTGCCCTTTGTGTTAAAAATAGCATCATTTTTTTCGATCCCGTTTGAAAACGTTTGCCGCCTTTCGACTACGGTGGACCAAACGCGCTGAAATAATTTTTTTTTTATTCAGCTTTAAATTGCCCCCCCCCCCATTTTGGGGAGCCTGCCCCCCACACACATACACATTAAAAACCAAACGCATACAAATGGTCACCCATCTGGTACTGGCCAGCCTCAGCTTAATAATACATTGAAATTTTCGTCACTGAAAAATAAGTTTTTTTTGGCCTGTTTGGTCTTCCATAGTTTTCTTATCATCAAAAGAAAACGTAAACAGAGCCGATCTGAACTCTACGTCAACGCGAAATATTTGGTTACCTATATGAATAAGTGGAATTATTTGAAATTCAGGTACTTATATTATAATATTTTTGCATATTCTCTTAGAAAATCATCCTAAATCTTAGTTAGACAATAAATAAATTAATTAATTATTTCAAAAACCCTTTTTTTTAAATATTTAAGTACGTTTTTTGTGCAAGACAAAAAATGTCAATTGTTAACTTTTTGGGAAAATTTAACATTTAAAATTGAATTAAAAATAGTAGAAAAAGTTTTACATTATTCTGTTTTCTATATGATAAAATTCAGGGTTTTATCTTTCTGGAAAAAAAAAGTTACTCAGAAATAATGGATTTTAATAAATGTAATTTCGTTTTAAAAAACAACAACTTGATTTTGCGGCCATTTTTGGCGGTGCCTACATTAAAGTAACACTAAAGAAACCTCGGCCTTATTTGGGAAAATTAACCTTACAGCTAAGCAATAAAACTCTCTTCAGACTATTGTCTTTATCACCATCATTTCTATTCAGACTATTGTGAGTACGGGGAGTGGGGAGAGTAAAAAAAATTATATCAGAAGCAATTCTAACTGAAATTACTTATATTTTCATAATAATTTTCAAGGCATTAAAACAAAAATACATTTCATATTAGTGTTGCAGGAGTCATAAAAGGTTCACTCTCCCAGGCTTTACCCTTTCATTTTGACAATGAGTTAGTAGATTATACACCGTCTAAGCTGCCTCTACCAGGGGGAAATAGATTTCAACGACTATGTCTTTATTTCCAGTAAACATATTTATTTTATATGATATTTTATATTTTATTTTATATATATGTGCAACATGACATACCAGTTCTCATCAAATACCGAAGTTAAGCAATGATGAGCTTAGCTAGTAACAAATGGGTGACCATTTGGGAATATCAGGCGCTGTATGTGCTCTCAATGGCATTGTTTCCAGTCGTCTGAATTTCTACTTTGTGGTTTGGGATTGCGCAACTCTTGCCACAGTGGTTATCTATAGTCTGTCAAAATTAAACGGAACCGTTATATATATATATATATATATATATATATATATATATATATATATATATATATATATATATATATATGGCAAATGGACTGGCCTCCAGTATGAACAGAGGTATATTGTCGTCTGACGATGTCTTTTAAGACTAGAACAATTGATGTATTCATTGTAGTAACTTATGGTAATTTTGTTTACCTAGATTTGATAATAATAATAATAATAATAATAATAATATATATATATATATATATATATATATATATATATATATATATATATATATATATATTACTGACACGACCTGGCCGTTGCTCAGAAGTATATGATAGCTATCAGTGTAAACGAGCCACCTACCTGATAAAACTAAATTTGGTTATTTGTTTTGTGAATAGTTCCTAAAATTTCAGAAAACTTTAGAAAACAATCAAAAGTCACACTAACAGCAAATAACCCGGAAATATAGAAAGGCAGATAGAAAAAATCGAACAGAAGACGCACATCGGTAGAATGTTAATAATCAAATAAGAATGCCACGAGTTGAACGATGCCATAACTTGTACCAAACGCAAGGCTCGTTTCTAGAATATTATTACGAGAAGTCTATTCCTTGCGAAAATGTTTTTAGTGGCCATGGACTATGAAAAATCCATAATAACACAACTTGTGTATTAGTCGTTACACAAATTGAATAGAACTCTCTTGCAGTTGTCCGAGATGATTGACAGATATTTCAGGGTAAGAAATATGCCGTAAACTCTATTTAACTCCTTCCAGGGCGCAACATTAGCTTTAACAAAAATCAAGGTAGATTGTTGGTCTTGTACAAAGTAGATATAGTCGTGTTTCTACTAGAGGAGTCACAGAAGAAATACAATTCGCCGGATCAGCTGTCGTTGCGGGTTTGTCTAAAACGTATATCACTTAATCTAAAGAGATCAACTGCAAAGCTGTTCCGTAGTAACTGAGATTCTGGAGAGAAATACAAGAGAGAAAAACAATAACAAAGGTGAGAGAACAAGTGAAAGAAGACGAGAGGAGATGAAAGGAAAGGAATGAAAAGGAAAGAGAGAAAAAAGAGATTAAGAGAAAGGGAACTTGGAAGATAAATAAAGGAGTGTTAAAGAGAATAATAAAAAGAGAACGTGAAAGTAAATGAGAATTATAAAGATAAAGAAAGAGAAAAAGGGGGAATAGAAAACAAGAAGAGAAATGCTATCTAATAACATGCAAACGGTGCCCCTTTGTCTACTAATGCTTTCCGCTGCCTTATAGATGCCTTAACCTCAAAGGCACAAACCCTCTTACAACGCCACCCCCTTGACTGCACATGCCCTGGTGTATAGTTTTCAAACACTGTGCCAGTTACGTCTACATCAGACACCTTTTCATTATCATGATGGAAAACGCTCGAATTAGAATGGGTAAAAATGCCGACACCCATTCACCTGTTTTTATCCCCCACCCCGTATCCTATGATGTCGGCATTAAGATCACCTCAACCCAGAGTCTGGCTCGAAGATGCAAGAGATTTTAATGTATTGAGTCAGCACGTAACATCATCTGCTTCTTTCGGTCAGCGATCACTTCGTTGTCATACGTAAATTCCATGCAAAAGAAACAAAGAAGACTAACCACACACACACACACACACACACACACACACACACACACACACACACACACACATATATATATATATATATTTATTACGTGTGTGTCTGTGTCTGTGTCTGTGATATTGTTGTTAGATCAAATAATGGAAGAACCTTGTATATTTTGGATTAATTTTTAAGCACCTACAAAAATTGAAAAAATTTATAATGGTTTCATTTTTTATTTATGGTTATTGTTGTCCTGAATTAATTGGAAAGAGGAAAACAATTTCTTCTAAACTAAATTCTTGAAGGAACTAAACCTGCGTGAAAGAGATCGTAGAGTCCTTGTAAGAATTATGAAGAAAGCACCCAAAATTACAGCAGAACCCAACAATCATATGGATAATCCCGTCAACAAAAGCGAGAGCTTGAAAATGCTGATTTTAAGAAATGTACGCCATCTGAAAACCGCTGCTTTCAATAGAGATAACATCCATTGGATATATTCCACTGCATTTTATATTACCTGATCTCTTGAAAATACTGTGTAGGTTCTTTAACTTAAACTTTTTATTTTGACTCATTCCAAGTCAACAAGCTATATAGTTTAGTCGTTTTTACCGGATTAAAATGTATTATTATTATTATTATTATAATAATAATAATAATAATAATAATAATAATAATAATAATAATAATAATAATAATAATAACAACAACTATCAGAACTGTAACCCCTCCTTTGAGAAGGTGGTTAGGACTCTTATTTCTTTCAACGGTTCTCAGCTCAGCGCCCTGCAAGAATTTTGTGTAAAGCAGAGAAAAGAAAAGAAAAGAAAAGAAGATCTTCAAGTCGTCTTCAGTTCCTTTGGATTTCAGCATCAGGGAAGCCTCTGGGTTGCACTTCGTTTTCGTCAGCACCAGCAGCCGCATTTTTCAGAATCACGGGCGGTTTCAAACCAGGGTCTCTCCCGTCATTCGTGCAATCAGCTTCAAGATGCTCATCACCTTGCTCTCTTCCCACATTCGCCCTCTTCACGCACCATACAACCACCAACAACAGCACAATTATCGTTACTAGCGTGCTCACTCCCGCTCCTGTAACCATTACTTTATGAAGCCTATCCCTAGCTTCTGTAATTTCCAGACCGTTTATTCGGGCCTGTAATTCACTCAAATCTATTCGTCTAACACCTCCCATAGTAGTTTTTGGTAGCCTAAGTCGGGTATGTGGCGGTGAACGATGGATCAGGGGGTCCTAGAGGTCAGAGAGGTTAGTCAATTGGTCATTCGCCCACTCTACCCCAGGTGCTTTTACAAATACCGTTCCTCAACCTTATAATACGTAGGTAATCCTATGCCCTTTCCCCGGGCTTCACAACCCCTGTCCAGTTCTACCATAGTTAAAGGTGGTCCTACCTTGATTACCCCAGCAGCCGTGTTACCGCATACCTTGAACAATTCCAACTTCTTTTGCGTGGATACCAAACAGGTGCCTTCAGCTACTCGTATAGCCAGTGGCAAAAGACCCTCACTTGCCATTTAAACCTTGCAGACGCTATTTATCACTCTCTCATCCCCCTGAAATAATCCCAACACACACAACTCATGATCTCCAGTGATGTACAACGAACTCTGTGACCGGCAAATTCCAAGACCATTATTTCGGCATATTCCTGCCTCTCGCTGATTCAACAGCATAAATCTGTCTCTTGCCATATTAAACGCTACATATTCGGACTCCACTCTGTAGCTGGCTACCAACACTAACTTGGGCGTGTCCAGTGAATAGGGTACCACTTGATAAACCTTGTATTTAGTTCCTCGTTTTATCGAATCCTCTTCGATAATTCAAACACAAACACTAATGTTTTATCCTCCAAGAGTTCGGATATATTATCCTACTCCTCCAAATATCTCTTGTATTCATTAACGCAGCTATGACTGACAGGCATCGATCTCCCAACCGTCCTCCAGGCGGAACGCTCATCAATGCTATATTTTCCTAACCACAAGTAGAGCGAACGGGGTGCTCAGGGCCACCGAGGGTCAAGAATTCGTGATTCTGTCCACGTCGCGTTACTCAGTTCCCTCCTTCTGCCTGCTACCGCTCTCTACACTGCTAATAGACCATCTCTCCTGGTCTCCACATGTACACCAGTTTGATCACGCCCATCCCCGGAACAAAGCGAGGAAAATCCCGTCTGTCAGTACATAACTATTTACAAAAAGTCAAGTACCTTTTTGTCACAGGCTGTTTAACTAGCCAATTCAGTTTCAATAAAATTACTCCGTACCCTCGTAGATAGTCCAAATAATAATAAAAAAAAATACAGGAAGCTAGATACGCCCTCTAATTTATTGAATTCCCCTCGATATTTCAAAACACGTTGCCATAATACACTCTATCTCCGTGTGACACACACACGGTCGTGCACACAACGACCTCAATTTCGGCATAATTAATCTGTCTCCCCATGGACGATTTCTTCTCTCTCTGTGTGACACACACACGCTCGTCCAGACAGCGACCTCAATTTCAACATGTGTCTCCTTATGGACGATTAATAAAAATAAAAACCTACAGGGAGTGATCCACACGCCCCCAGCGTCCTCCCAGGCAGCATGTCCGAATGGACCCATATCCAGAAATGCACCACGAGGTCACGCAAGGATCGGCAAACTTCTTACTCCCAAAATTCAACTTAAATGCTCCGTAATCCATTTCAACCAATTACAAAAAATTAATTACTAAAATGCATAACATTTAACGACCTCGCGCGTCGCGCCCTTCAGGGAGACTCAGTTAACGCCTCGCTATCGCACGAGAATTCTGTTTTTTTTTTCATTAATATCTCCAGGTGTGAACGTCACACACCGGATTTATTCACAAGGGAAAAATCCATCTAAAAAATAATACATCACCTTTCGTGCACAATTGAGTGGACCACACTTCACTCAGTGATGTTAATAATTATTTCCAATTATTTTCATTCAGTATTTCGGCCTCTTTAACCCTTATTTCGCAATTTAAGAAATCTTTCCTGACTGAGGCAAAATTCAAATTTCTCCAAAAATCAGTTCAATCGCCGAAATGAATGTTCTAATTATTCTCAACTGAACTCAACTAAAATTTGTTCAGTTTGATAAGCGAAATCTTTCCAGACTGAGGTAACAAAAATAATTTTTTTTTCAAAATTAGTTCAACTCTCAAAGATTTAATATCTCCAATTTTTCTCGTTTGAATACATAAAAACACAACTCTGAACAGGTTAATTCTCACAACAGCGTTCAACATCGCTACATAAATACACAGCCGATATCCACCTAAAATATTTCGTCAAAGTTCACGAACTGCTTAAAATAGTATTCTGTTTGTTTTTTTAAAAAAAAAAACTTTTTTTTTCAACTAAATTCAATCATCGGAATTCTTCCTTCACAATCTAAAATTGTAATGCCACTACAATCATAAATCATTATCATCAGAGCTAACTCGCCCTCAACAGAACTCAACGAATAGTCACTTTAAAATAAATGAACAAACCTCTACCCTTGTATTAAGCTATTCTCGAGGTATGGTATTCATTTTTCTTTCCAGCCTCGCATCGGGTAGGTCATGAGGCCACACATCATCTCATTTCCGATTTCTCGTTCCCCAGGAGGCAGACATTCTCCCACAGTTCTCATTTAATCTTGATTGTATGTCACTCAAGGTCATTTGAACCTTTTGTTGTTGGCTCCTGGTGACATCAACCAGAATCAAGTCAGTCTTCCGGCCCTCCAGGAATTTCTCTGGGCTGCCGCGTTGACTCTTGATATCTTCGTAAGTCAACATCTCCGAGAGGGCTGCTAAGGCCTTCTCTCCTTCATCGTAAAATGTTAATTCCACCCTGCCCTCTGCCACCATCACCACCGTTCCAGACGTGACCCCTGTCTGTTGTTATAATGCCCACATCCACACGATCCCCTTTTACGCTGGGATCGCAATTAAGAATTCCTTCTTACGTCTTAACTAGACATTCTAGCAAGGATTTATTTATCTCATCATTATTCTGGATTATCTCTCTACGCCCCCATGATATTAAAATACTCAAATATATGTAATATCAATTATTTCACAAGAAAGAAAAATTACAACATCAACAGAATAATAATAAAAACAATTATTCAATCACCAACAAAAAACTTCAAGCAAAAGCAATAAAAACTTTTTCCACTTTCTCTCTTTTTTTTCAAGCTTTGAATTCAATAAAGAAAAAATATAAGCTTCATTTAAGCGTCAATTGGATTACAATCAATTGTTTTAGCATTAAAAAACAACAATAACACTCCCTCTTCCTTCTCTCTCAAGCATTTTAATTCAACAACAAAAAAATATATATAACTCAATCCCAGCAGGAAAACATCCACGCAACAGCGATTGGTCCGTTTTCAAAACAACTTTCGCTTGTACCTGCAACAATCCCCCTTCCTTTCATTAACTCACTGATATCACTGCTATGGATGCACACACGACTAATTGTAATTTCACAGCGACAGCCAAACCACGCTATCTTAGGTCTCTCTCTCTCTCTCTCTCTCTCTCTCTCTCTCTCTCTCTCTCTCTCTATCTATCTATCTATCTATCTCTCTCTATCTCTCTCTCTCTCTCAATATGCTCCTTCTTACTCCCTCTCTCTAGGCCAATTTGCACCGACAACAGAAAGAAAAAGGCTCGCTTACCTTGATTCTGCTGTCTTCTTTCTCGTCGCTTCGCGGTGCGCACTTGTTGAATCTGTCCAAAAAAGTCTCTTCTCTCTCTCTCTCTCTCTCTCTCTCTCTCTCTCTCTCTCTCTCTCTCTGTTCTTTCCTTTTCTTTCCAAAATGTTCAAACGCTTTTTTTTTTTTTTTAATTTTTTCAACGGGCGTTCTTTTGTTTAAAGTTTTTTTTTTAATTGTCCTTTTCACGCGTGCGAATTCTTTTTCTGACTTAAAGTCTTTTTTCAGGCGTTGTTCTTTTTTCTTTCTTCTTCAGGCGTCTCTTTATCGGTTTCCTTTTCTGTCCCTCCTTCCTTTTGTTTTCAAATGTCCCCGTCTGTCTGTCTCTTTCTTAGTTCGTCTTTTCTCCTGCCACCGATAATGTAAGATTATAACGCAGCCCAACTCCGTATTTTTCTTTTCTTCCGTGGTAACAAAAACATGAGAAATATTAAGTATCACCCTTTTATTTCGGGTCGATTATCCTTGTCGCGGCCACCAAACTGTAGCTCCTCCTGTGAGAAGGTGGTTTGAACTCTTATTTATCTGGAATTCTCGTGTCGTCTAGTCTTCTCTGAGGTTGTTACATGAAATCTGGTATGCTGAAAGCGAATATCAAAGCCGCAGGCAGGAAGAAAGACAAACTCATGTAGTCTATTCTACTGAAGCTTAATTTTCACAAACTTATGTACAAATGTTTTACAAATCTCAATCAGTTCTTAGTAAGTTTTTTTTCAAAGTCTCTAATCTCTTCACAGACAGCGACAGACGGTTGGATGAGGAAGGTGGAGGGGTCACGTCTCTATACGGCCCGTTCTTCTCGAATCAACAAGCAATCTCTCCCATCTGATCTCATCTGACTAATTTTCGCACGACAGTCGTATATATAGTGAGGTATGTGGATGGGGTGGAAATTTCCCTAGTCAATAAGATTTCGCCAGGAAATCGAAAAGCTTCAGGTTTTTACGTGGATACAATTCCCAAACTTAGGATTTGAATTCTGATTCTCACGAACGCCAAGGTCAGATGTCAGTTCTGACATCCGACCTTGAGTTCACCAAGGCCAGACAATGTTATGTTTCAAGTTCCTGTCATCAACTTTTAGCTGCAAAAATATATTTCTCAGGTTTCAAACAATATCTATTTTGGCATGAAATAAAAAAATATATATTTATCTTCTCTATCTTAAATCCTTGGGTTATCTGGCGTCACCCGGGAATGATAAGCTATCTCAGCGTAGTTCTAAAGCTCCTCAATGAGGGATTACGTCACAGAACCCAGGAAATTCACCGATAGTTGAAAATTTTAAACACATTATAAATAAAATAAAATTAATAAAAAGTAAAGCAAAACAAATAACGACCAATTTTAAACATTTTTTAGCAAATCTGTTTGTAACCTAATAGCTAAAAAATTGATTCATAAAATTTAGATTGATTGCAATAAGAATTTAACACACAACACATTGCTTTGTTTTGTTTTATTTTTATTGAATATGTTTTATATAATTCACAATTTACTTGCACATTAAAAAAAAACTTTAAATACAGGTTTCTTTTCAACATGACTTTTTTAAATTATAAAATAACCAATTTGAAACCGTAAACATAGAGCCATGTTTTTTTTTTAAGTTTTAGAGAATAAATGGTTTTAATCATTTTTAACTGAGAAAGAAAGTCTATAAAAGCAGGTAATTCGTTTCTCATTAATTAATGTTTGCGATGATGATAGTTTTTTGTGACACTGAATGTACGGACAAGTAAATTTATATTTAGATTAAAATTAACCACATTAAAGTTAAAATAGATAAAACAAAGAAAAACAGTAAGTGTAGACAAAAAATGAAAACGGTAAAGCAATGCATGCAGCAAAAATTCCCCAAAGAATACAAGATTGCATGGGGAAGTGGTACATTAGCAATTCTGAAAACAACTGCATTTTGAACATCCAGACAAATGGTACAGGCACAAACCAGAGACAGTACTGAAAAACGAAATCCAAAAATTCCTTTGGGAAATGAGGTACCAACAGATAAATCTATCCAAGCAAGGATTTTTGTTGGTTAGTTGTTTTTGCTGTACGGCATATCAAGCCTTTTCAGGTTATTTAATGCCGAATCCAGTGATTTTGGAGAAAATTTTTTTTAATAGAATATTTTTTTTTCAAGTCGGTTTCTATTTAACTCATAGTTGGGACCCTAACAGGTGCTACCACTCCGGATCATAGTGGACCTGGAAGCAATGGCAATTGAAGGGTGGTTCTACACTCCCTAAAGCCCGCAAGCTGGGGCCTCACCATCGGATATATTTTAAGGTCATATCCAGGACCTCCAAGCAAGGAAGCTAGGCGTCATAATAATTAACAAGAAGTAAAGGAACTGCATAATTGTAGATTTTGATTTCCCAGTAAACCACAGGGTGAATATCAATGAGACTGAAAAACGAACCAAACATACGGAACTTTCCAGAAAACTGAAAAGAATAAGGAAAATGAGGAAAATCGATATAATACCGATAATTGTACGAGCACTGTGGACAGACGCAAATAACTTGGAAAAAAGAGTAGAAAAAATTTGAATCCAAAGGGAGATTGAGATAATACAGCAAACAGTAATGCTGAAAACAGCTGAAATTTTAATGTAAACCCTCGAATGCGGAAACTTACCCATATGAGCTATAAATGCTAACAAGCAAGATAAAAATTATAACAAAAATAAAATAAGATAGAGGTATACTACATGGACTCAAATAAAACGAAACTACAAAATTGTGAGTTAACTACAACCCATACTTAAATGTAGTGATATTGACTGGTGTCACACCAAATAATCGTAAAAAGTAAAGGCAGGTTGAAAGACTGAGGAAAGAACTGCAAATATTTTAACAGTCATCACTGAACGCATATACCATGCACTGGATAAGGCGGGCGAAGCCAAGGCTGTAGTCCTTGATTTTTGACAAAGTCTGGCACAAAGGGTTGCTAATAAAAATTAAATCGTACAATATATATGGACGTATATTAAATATAATTAGATACTTCGTAGACAATAGGACTATCCAGGTTGTCATTTATGGATGTATATCCAAGCTGCATAACATTAATGCGGGAGTACTTCAGGAGTCGATCCTTGAATGGCTATTATTCCTGATATTCATAAACGACCTCCCCGATAATATTGTATCCGAGATGGGCATATTTGCTGATAATACAACGCTCTATAACATAGAAGGAAGAACGGATGTACATAAATCTAAGACAATGGCAGAATCGTTAGAAAATGACCTCCAGACCGCAGTGGAATGGGGCCGCAAATGGATGGTGACATTTAATGCTAGTAAGACTATGCTGCCCCCTTTAACAATTACAAGAGATCTCCCCAACCACCGTTATCCATGACAAATAACACCCTACCATTCATGGGCCTAACATTTGTGGGCAATATGAACTGGAACAAATACATTGATGACATTGCGAAAGCTGCTGCAAAGAAGGTGGGTTTCCTCTATCGAGCTAGTAGACTACTCACACCCGAGAATATCCTTTACGTCTACAAGGCCACCATACGCCCATGCATGGAGCATTGTTGCCACATCTGGTCTGGTGCAATTACCACTAGCCTCTTACTCTTGGATAGGGTTCGAAAAAAGAGTTTTCAATCTAATAGATCCCACTAAGGTCAACTAAGCTCCAGCCCTGTCACATCGCCGTAATGTTGCATATCTGTGCTTGTTTTACAAATATTTTAATGGAATGTGCTCTGATGAACTCGTTACACTTGTGCCACCTTGACGTACATATCTCTAACAAACCCGCTTAGCAACAAAATCACACCCCTTCACTGTTGATGTCCCTAAATGCAAGAAAGCTTTCTACTCTAATAGTTTCATCCACCGAACAGCTTTATTTTTGGAATTACCTTCCTGCCCACCTGCTTTCTTGACTGTATTGATATGCAGAAGTTTAAATGTTACGTAAACAACACCTGGTTAATCTTTCCTAGGCATGGTTCCCAATAGTAGCCTCTATACGTCCAAGTAGCGATATATCTTGTTAGGATTGAACGTGAGTAAAAAATAAAAAGAAAGCACTAACCAGGCACCAATTGGGTAAGTGCGAAGAGAACTGGGATATTGAAGAGTCAATGCAAGCGGCTGTTTCGATAACGCAAATTGCCCCGGATGTTGTCAGTGAATAATCACTGATGATGACCTCATGTAAGAACTGATAAGTACCAATACTGCTGCTGCTACTACTACTACTACTACTACTACTACTACTACTACTAGTAGTAGTAGTAGTAGTAGTAGTAGTAGTAGTCTATACTACATTTTTCTATTTATCTGTTCCAATTTTTCTCTCAATTTAAAGGGCCTATCACCCTTAAATCTTTTATGGAACTTATTTATAATGAACTGCAGTGAACTAAATATTATGGTATCGGACAAAAAGTATTATTATTATTATTATTATTATTATTATTATTATTATTATTATTATAAAAATAAAAAAAAATAAAAAAAATAAAAAAAATAAACATAACTTTAAAATAAAAATAAATCCATCTCAAATTCTACAGTGTATTTCTGGAGGAAAACTCTTCTACAGGGTCAACACCTGAAAGAGCAAATTCTATAAACCGAATTCACTTTTAAATAATAAAACACACAAAAAATTATCGTTATTAAATCAAAGAAATAAAATTGATTAAATCAGAGAAATAAAATTATCATGAATTGCAAATAAAACAAAAAAATTACACGAGAATATGTTAATTCATAAGAATAAGAATGCAATGTAAAATGTAAAGACTGGAATGCTGATATCTGCAGAGAAAGTCTTAGAGTCTTTAGAGTAAAAGAAAAAAAATAAAACACTTCTTTAATTCTAGGCAAAAAATCATGTACTATGTTATCATTCATTTTTAATCTGCATAATTTAATTTGCTGCTCACATCGTCACATTTCAACATATTGGTTTATATTAAACGCTACCATTCTTGTTATTTATCGCTTTATTATTATTATTATTATTATTATTATTATTATTATTATTATTATTATTATTATTATTATTATTATTATTATTATTATTATTATTATAGTACTTATTCTTTTTGTTTTTGTTGTAGTTGTTGTTGCTGTGGTTGCTATTCCAGTTATAGCTGAACGCAATTTCGCCAATATGTTTAAACTTCATTAATCTTTAAAAGATTTTGAGGAAGAACAAATAAACTAGAATTTAACATTATACATGACTGAGATTAATAACAGAATTAATATATTCTTAATTCTGTTATGTATAATTATATTATATATTATTAATTCTGTTATATATAATTATATTATATATTATTAATTCTGTTATATATACTTATATTATATATCATTAATTCTGTTATGTATAATTATATTATATATTATTAATTCTGTTATGTATAATAATATTATATATTATTAATTATGTTTTATATAATTGTATAATATTATGTACATTATTAATTCTGTTCTAATATATATTAATTCCCAATCTAAAAATTAACATATGATTTTGTTCTGGGGTAACTGACACCCCTATTCCTGTCTTCACATGAACTCTCCCATCGCTGTGAAAGGCAGCCATTTTGGACTCTCTAATCAGAGATTCCATGCCAGCCTAATCGTTGACATGACTTTACCGACTCTCCTGTTTGATATTGTGAACCCCTAAAATAAGGCCACAACATCTGGCACATAGGAATGAAAAAACCTCACAAGGACCCTTTCCTTTGGACTAATAATCAAAAACGTCTATTTTCCTATTTTTCTGACTCAACTTTAAATTTTTCTACCATCTTTGAAAAGTTCAACAAGTTTACTTCTTTTTTTTCAACAACAAGAAAAAAAAAGAAAGTTATCGCCAAACCAAAACTGTGAGTAGAAAAAATATATATTGCTGTCCTAATCAATTTCTTGTTTTAAAACGAAATAGATTACATTCTATGCTGGGAAAAAAAGTTATTGGTGAACTTGAATTTACGCTTTTGTATTTTTGAACACACGTGTGGTTAGCTGGCAAGCAACCATTTTTCCCCTGTTACGGTGAACGAGAAAAATAAAAACAGAAAAAGAAAAGTCATTAAACCGACACTACATAGGACACTTGCATCTAACCCACAATTATTTATTGAAACAAGTTCTACCAACGTGACAATGTGGATATGTACTGACCATAAAAGCATATTCGAGGATTGTAAAAATACAACTCTATAAAAGGAAAATATTTCAGCAACAACAACAACAACAAAAGGAAATTAGAAAAATACTGAAAGTCGAAACTAAAAAGTTTATGGACTTCAAAAAAAAAAAAAAAGAGAAAAAAAACGGTAACTTTAAAAGATTTTTTTTTCTCTCTCTGATATTTCTTAAATACTTTTGATGTTGGCAAAATTCTCTGACTTCAACAAATAGTACAGTTATTCACTATTTTTATTCTCCTTTCATGGAAATTAAACAAAAACTTTTTAAGTGTCGTATTACATTTTCTGCTAAGATACAACACGGAACTTTTTTTTTCTTTTCCTTCTGTCCCTCCTCATGTGTGAATATTTATTTCATATATCATCTTCATAAAATTGTTTTTTTCTTGGTGAAATTTCTCAGACCTAGAAATTCGGAGACTAGTTATTTTTCAACATGGAAGAACTTTCAAAACAAATAGCTGCTATGATACGGTTGCAGCAAACTCAGTTCTCCGAAATACAAAAGAAAAGAGAAGAAGAAAGAAAGCAAATGGGGGAGGAAAAACCACAAAGAGAAGCAGAAAGGTTCGAAGAAAGAGAAGAAAGAAAACGAAGAGAAGAAGAAAGAGAAGAAGAAAGAAAACAATTTAATGCCCAAATACTTGAAATGCAAGAACAAGCAAAGAGAAAGTTGGAAATATTATCTTAGGTTATATCTAAAAAAGACAGTAGAGAGTCAGACAAGGACGTTTTTTCCCAAACTGCAATCTGGTCAGCGTTGAAAACTTTTCAGTACCGGCCTGATGAAGAATTAACTTTTGAAGCCTATTTCCGCAGATTCGGCGACGTGTTCAGAATTGATTGTAAAACTTGGAACGAGTAGATGAAGGTTCGTCTCTTACTACAAAAATTGGGAGCCATGGAACATAGTAAGTTCGTGGACTATATACTGCCAAAACAGACGAACGAATTGTCATTTGACGAGGCTGTAAAATCCTTAATGGAGTTATACTGCCCGAAAACTAGTTTATTCCATAAGAGATGGAAATGTATAAACCTGACTCGCAAAGAAGACCAAGACTACACAACATTTGCGTCAGTCGTGAACATGCATTGTGATAATTTTAAATTATCTTCGTTAACGGCCGACAATTTCAAGGTCTTGATTTTTATTCAAGGTTTAGTCTCAACCAAGGACGCTGAAATCAGACGCAGGGCATTGAACACACTCGAAAAGGAACCGGACATTACCCTTCAAAAATTGGATGAGGAATGCCAAAGGATTATTTCTGAGAAACAGGACTCCAGAAATATAGAAGAGGCAAATGTATCATACATCAAGAAAGTGCAAAATAAAAAACCGTTCTTCCCAAAAAGTCAAGTGAAAACCAAACGCAATACTCAGGAAACATACCAAAATAAGCCTGATTTACCACGTTACCCATGCCGAGGATGTGGAGAACTCCACTGGCAGAAAGATTGTCCTTACCGGTCCCGTAAATGCGATCTATGCAGACGCAATGCCCACAAAGCCTCGCATTGCAGAGTAAAAGGACCTCGCAAGAGTTACGTCAAAACGACGAGAATTCTAGGGAAAGATGAAAATGTACGGAAGTACGTAATAGTCAAAATCGGGTACAAAAACGTAAAGCTTCAACTTGACAGTGGCTCAGATTTGTCCATAATAAACTATAATACTTGGTGTAAAATTGGCAAACCAAAAATGAGACAAACCAACAGAGTGGTTCACTCGGTAACGGGAGAACGCATTAGGTTTGAAGGCGAAGTCACTACAAATGTAACATTGAAGGGCAAAACTTTAACACTAAAAATGTTTGTGTTAAAGAAATCAAATAATCTTTTCGGGACAGACTGGATTCAACAATTTGAACTCTGGGACTCGCCCATGAGCGATTTTTGTCAGAAAATAGACAGCCCTACAGCCGAAGCGAAAAAGCTTAAGGAAGACGATAGAGTCATTTCCTAATGTTTTTTCGGGCAAATTAGGCTGCTGCACAAAAATGAAGGCGAAGTTCGAATTAAAAGATAACATCACGCCGGTTTTTAAAAAGAAACGCAGCATACCATTTGCCTCCATACAAAAAATTGACGAGGAGCTAGATAGACTCGTCAAGGCAGGAATACTAACCCAAGTCGACTACAGTGAGTGGGCTGCCCCCACTGTATACGTAAAGAAAAAAATCAATGGATATTAGAGTCTGCGCAGACTTCTCGACAGGGTTGAATGCAGCACTGAGGGATCACCACTACCCGCTACCTTGCCCCGAGGAAGTATTTACGAAACTCAATGGAGGAAAAATTTTCTCAAAACTAGATTTAAGCGAAGCATACATACAAATTCCCGTGGAAGAAGAAAGCTCCAGACTCTTGTGTATTACCACCAACAGGGGACTGTTCAAGTTTAATAGGTTAGCTTTCGGGATCAAGGTCGCCCCGGCTATCTTTCAGCAAATAATCGACACTATGTTGAGCGGCTTTGATTTTTCTATAGGATACCTAGATGACATTCTCGTAAAAAGAGAATCTATAGAAGAACATCATAAAAGACATGTTTTTCGGGTATTTGAAAAAATAAGTGAGTATGGCTTCACACTGAAAGACACAAAATGCGAATTTTTCCTCAACCAATTTAAATACCTTGGTCAGATAATAGACAAGAACGGTAGACGGCCCGATCCTGAAACGTCCACAGCGATAAGAAATATGCCTGAGCCACATGACTTAACAACTTTGCAAAGTTTCTTAGGCTTAGCCAACTATTATCAAGCTTTTATTCCAAACCTGCATACTTTACGTGCACCCCTAAGCGAGCTACTTAGGAAGGACAAAGTTTGGGATTGGACCACAGAATGCCAGACTGCATTCGAAAAGCTAAAAAACGTGCTCACATCAGAACTGTTCCCGACCCATTATAATCCGAAACTGGACATAATCGTCGCTAGTGACGCGAGCGCATATGGAATCGGCGCATGCATCCTACATAAAATGCCTGATGGTTCAACGAAACCGATAGCACATGCGTCTAGAACACTACTACCGGCGGAAAAGAATTATTCCCAAATAGAGAAAGAATCTCTAAGTATTATTTTCGCTGTGACTAAATTCAATAGATTTTTACATGGAAGACATTTTAAGCTTCAAACGGACCATACGCCACTCATCGCTATCTTTGGTTCAAGAAAAGGATTGCCTACACATACGGCAAACAGACTGCAAAGATGGGGAACAATCCTACTCAATTACGACTTCGAAATGGAGTTTCTACCATCAAAGAAGTTAGGACATGCTGACGGCCTATCCCGGTTAATACCAAAAACTGGAGAACCGCTTGAGGATTCTGTTATCGCATCACTTCAATCAGAGAAGGACTAACGTTTGATTCTATGTAACACAGTGAAAGAACTTTCGGTTACCCTAGACGACATAAGAAAAGAAGCCGAGAGTGACGCTTTTATAAAAGAAACCAAAGCAAAACTGGAATCGGATGAACAAGTAGCAGAAGCTTTCTCAGTGTGCGACCAGGTTCTACTATACAGAGATAGAGTAGTTATTCCAGCGACCCTACATAAAAAAATCCTCAAGGATTTTCACACAGGACACCCTGGCGCCACCAGAATGAAGAGCCTCATGCGTTCATACGTGTACTGGAAAAGCATGGACAAAGACATTGAAGAAAAGTGAAATCATGCAGAGGATGTGCTCTAGCTGCGAAAGCACCACCTATTCAATTCAGTCCATGGCCCAAAGCCGACTATCCATGGTCACGAATACATGTGGACTATGCAGGACCACTTGATGGACACTACTACCTTATAATAGTGGACAGTTTTTCCAAGTGGCCCGAAGTCTTTAGATGTAAGAGCCCAACTACGGACTTCACCATAAAAAACTCTTCATGAGTTATTTGCACGATTCAGAGTGGTCGACTGTTTAGTGTCAGATAACGGCACTCATTTTACGTCCGGGGACTTTAAAGAGTTCATTAGAGACTTCCAAGTAGACCACATTACAACTCCGACATACCACCCCAGTTCAAACGGCCAGGCGGAAAGATATGTGGACACACTGAAGAGAGCTTTGAAGAAGGCTAAGGACACGCCATCCGAAAAAGCCCTACAACAATTTCTTCAGGTGTACCGCATAACGCCCAACGAAAACACACCATCCCAGATGTCTCCAACGGAAGTAATGTTTGCAAGGAAAATACGGCCAGTTTTTGATAAGTTATTACCAAAGCAGGTAAAACACACCAAGCTGACGATACCCAAGAAGAACTACATGCCGGGAGAAAAGATATTTTTCCAAATGCATAAAGATAATAGTACCTTCTGGAAGCGGGGAACGATCATTAACAGGATCGGTCGTATGGTCTATATGGTGGAAGGACCACACTCCACACATAAGAAACACTTAAACCAAATTCGCAAACGCACTTCAGACGAGCCAAGTGAAATTCCATCTAAAGAAGAGACGATGGACCTCCTATATGAGGCATTTGATCTGGAACCTCCTCAAACCAGTACAGAAATACGTCGTTCCACTAGAAAAAGGAAGCTGACGGACCCCTTGGAAGTCAACCCTAAGAGAAAAAATTATATTTCAGGGAAATAAATCTTCGGAGGGGGGTGTTCTGGGGTAACTGACACCCCTATTCCTGTCTTCACATCGCTGTGAAAGGCAGCCATTTTGGACTCTCTAATCAGAGATTCCATGCTAGCCTAATCGTTGACATGACTTTACTGACTCTCCTGTTTGATATTGTGAACCCCTAAAATAAGGCCACAACAGATTTCGATGAAGAAACGAAAAAATCCTTTACGATTTATTAAAGTTATTAACAGACATATGAAGTTATCTTGTTGTATTGCTTAAAGTCAGGCCCAAATAACATCTAAGCTAATAGATCATACTTTTTTCTGATTAGCCAATTTTTATTTACCGTGTTATTGACAATATAATGTACTTAGCTATAATTTGTTCAAAACATTACTTCGTTCGACTCAGATGACTGCTAATATGAAACATTTTAAAATACTCGTCTAAAAATTACAAAAATCAGCAGGACCTGTGTAATATGAATTTTATATATTTAAATTGAAGAATATAATAAAAGTTTAAAAATGTGCAAACAAATAAAAATTAAAAGCTAAAATGACTTCACTGTTTTATGTTTTTCTTAACAGTATCAATATTTTTTATACATACGTCAGTCCTTTATGACCTTCGTCTCACACTGTTAATTTTCTTAGTTGCTGCAGTTTTATTCGTTGCAGTTTTGTCTAGTGGCTGCTACACAAATAAAGCTTCTTATCATGTAGAAAAGGAAACAAGGAAACGCTCGCTGAGAGTTCTTAAATATTATATATATATATATTATTTTTATCTCGCATAAAACTCGTAACTTCACGATTCACTCTCAATGTAAGTATTTGAAGCATTTAATCATACGTTTTTATGTTGTTATCGTTGTACTCTGCAATATCTATCAAATCGCACCGTTTGTGCAACACGACGCAGATAAGTCTTACATCCTATGATGCTCCTCTCCACAGTTGCAGATAATTGAGCCAGTTTTGTAGCTTCATCTGGTCATATACAACAATACCAACTAATCGTCTCATTCCCGTTGTAAGGAAGTTTAGTGTTTTCCACTGGGACCAGAGTGTTCTGAACTGGGAGGTAGGACCGCAGAAGAGTGTATTTCAATATCAGTATTATTTTCAATCCGTGTGGTAAACAGCTGTAATCTGGTCTCTTCCTATGAGTTGTTAGGTGCTCAACATAGCTCAGTAATTTTTTTATTGATTTTAGTCGTTCGACCGTTGGCCCAAGTCTATGAAGAAAATAGCGTTTATCACTGTTAGTCGTTGTGATCTCAACTCTGCTGGCAACTTCTCGTCTCACATCTACAGGAATATGTAGATTTGTAGATGTGCAGATTGTCCAGGTAGTCAGTGATAAATCTAATATATGGGGGGATATCAAAGAACTCCCCACTTTGTTACAAAATCTACACCCAAAAATAAACTTCACACTAGAACAAAGCCCCACAGAACTACCTTTCCTAGACATCCTAGTAACAATAAAAAACAACAACATAATCACAGATATCTACCACAAACCCACAGACACTCAACAATACCTCCACTTCAAAAGCCACCATCCTAAAAACTGTCTAAAATCAATACCCAACTCCCTAGCAGGTAGAGTCTGCACCATAGTAACAGACAGACACCTCCGTTCAACTAGACTGAATGAACTACAAATAACACTGCGGAAAAGAAGATACCCACTACCACTAATACAGAAAGGTATTGAACTGGCTGAAAAAATTCCAATAGACCAACTAAGAACCCCAAAAGAACACAACAAAGAACAAATTCTAGCATACGTCTCTACACACAACACAAACAACCCAGAACTATTCACACAGATAAAAAAACCTTATCCTCCTCAATCAGAACGACAAACTAAACAACATACTTAAAACAACAAAAATAATAAAAAGCAAACGCCAACCCAAAAACTTAAAACACATCCTAACTTCCTCAAAACTCGTCCCACACACTACAAAAGGAGTTACAAAATGCAACAAACCGCGATGTGGAGTATGTGACATAATAATAGAAGGTAACACATACACATTCAAAAACCCAGCACAAACGTTCAAAATAAAAAAGGATCTAAATTGCACCTCCAGAAATGTAGTATATGCACTAAGATGCACAACATGCAACAAATCCTACATAGGCGCCACCAAAAATTTCAGCAATAGAGTGGCCTTACATAAGAGCAACATCAAAATTGCAGATAACAGACACCTCTATGTTTCAAAACACGTACACACATGCAGTGGAAACAGCTTAAAAATAATGCCAATCTTCCAAACAGACAATTATTTTTATTTACTTACACAGGAAAAAAACTTCATCACCAGATTCACTCCTGAACTGAACAGAACCTTATACCATCACACAAAAACATAAAATGCAAGGTACACTCGCATGCACACCCATACACATACACATATACACACCCACACATAAATCAGAACCGACACATTAAAACACACACACGTGCGCGCATACAACCACGCACAGACATAACACCCCTATCTCTAATACAACACACTGAACAATACCAACCCTACTTAACCTCGAAACCAACAACACTAGAAGACACCTAGAACCATAGTATAATGTCTGTTCCAACACCTCGCTCCCTCCTCAGTCAGTGGAGGAGAACCCCCTCATGACTGAAACGACTATCATCCCTTCTATCATCCCCCTCCCATACCTACACCCCCTCCAATGCCCCCCTCTGGGGAACAAAATCTTCCCCACGCTAGGAAACCGATCCTGGGTCTGGCCATACCCACATGGGGAGACAAATAAATAGAAACATTAAAAAATCCCCTATTTTAAATACACCCCTCTTTCTAAACAAACATAATATAAGACTAAAACGAAAAATCACAATACTAAAATCCAAGAATCCAAAAATAAATATCAAAATAGAATGAAAGCACCCCTACCCTTACTTCAGAAGAGCCAGTTCCCCCTCCCCACACATACACATTAGTAACGACCTCGGACCACAGCCGCCTTCCTAAGGAAGCAAATAACCCCCAAATACTATAAAACAATATACACATTCCCAAACCAATAAAAGCAAACACACACACGCACACACACACGCGCACGCACACACACACACACACACACACGCACACACACACACACACAGATAAACACACACGCACACACACACACACACACCCTACCCCACCCTAAAGGAAAAGAAAAAAAACATTAGCAGAAAGAGATAGCGACTACAGCGAGGTCAACGTATCTCTGGACAAGCCAAATAAAAAAGCAATAAAAATTCAGCATACCAATGAATAATAAACACTTAAAAGCCTCCACACCTTGGAAAAACTTCAAATTAACTACGAAAATAGCCATTTTTACACATTTGAAAATAATTTCTGACGAGGACGCATCACAGACCGTCTAAAACGCGCGTAAACGATTTCAATTACTTAAAAACATTATTACAATGATCCAAACATAATTCTCAATGAAAAATCAAGACACGGAATAATAAAATAATGTTAAAAAATACACATTGTTGGTGACTACTCCCTTATTTATATATATATATATATATATATATATATATATATATATATATATATATATATATATATATATATCCCAAACAAGACAAACATATTCCGCAGAGGAATAGCACAGGGCCAAGACAGTACATATTAGCGCGTGTTCTCATACAATGTGACAGGAACTGGCTTTCAGATTTGTGTTGCTCCTTAAAGGAGAGGGTAATGTCAAGGGTTATTGCGATTTCAGACCACGTTATGTTTATCAGTAAGTTGCACCCCCCCCCAGTTCCTAAGATAAAAGTAACAAATTGTTTATAAACTAACACGGACATATGATTGCGAAAATATGTTTTATTCTAGTTGGGATTAAAAATATCAACATAATACTTAACGTAATCTCCAATTACAATCTTAAGGCATAACACCTTTACCATATGTCACACGCTGAATGTAGTGATAAGACGTTAAAAGATTTACCATAGGGCGTGATAGATGAATTATTTATACAATTTCACCTTTCTATATACGTTAGTTAGTCAAGTAGTAAATAATGACGCTAACCTGCCTCTTCTTAGACATTCGTATCCTGTACAAGTCCTTTTTTTTTCACTTTGTGGTATTCTTTATTTTATGCCAACTCTTCGAATTAAATAACTCGTGTTTATACTTATATTACTCGCGAAAACATTGGCATCAACAAAAAAACAACGGATGTCTCCACGCTCGATTTCCATAGTGTTTTTTGTGTGGACTCTTGATACTTGCACGTTTACAAACGTTATTAGTTTATTCATTTATAAGCCTTATTGGTTGATTCATTGTGTTTTTCTCCATCTTTATCATTCAGGACTATAAACTCATTTGTTTGTATCGTATGTTTATGACATAGCAGTTGGTAACCGGAGGATGCGAAAGAATTCACTCAAAAACACAGTATTCAATAGTTGACGAATGGAGGATTTTCGAAATAACCCGCGAAGTAACACAGTAATTGACGAAATAATTAATGAATAGGCAATGAACAATGAACAACAGATTCGCATGGATTAAAAACATCCGTCATCTGGTGAACCAGGAACGTCGAAATATTTGAGAAACAACGACGAACCACGTTACCAAATATTACTAGATAATAATGACATCGGATTTAAGGAAGTATAGGACGAAATAAACAAAGCAGAAAAGATTTGTTTTTGTTTTTGTTCATAGTGTCAAATTATTGTTTAAAGTAGACACCTGATTTTTTTATATTGTTAAAAAATCCCATGGATCAGTTATTGGAGTTTTCGGAAATTTGAGTACAGCAGCAACAAAAACAATTTAAACAACAAAGCAATACGATTCAAACCAAATTGAATTGTTAAATTTGCACCACCAACAACAACTACAAAATAACAAAACTTTGTAAAGCAACAAAAACAATTTAAACAACAAAGCAATACGATTCAAACCAAATTGAATTGTTAAATTTGCACCACCAACAACAACTAAAAAATAACAAAACTTTGTAAAGCAACAAAATGAAGAGAGTTAAACTTTCAAGGTCAAGTTTTGAAACATAAGAATATCCCAGAAAATATTTTACGAAGCAACTCGAACAAGCAAAAGTTACGAGAATATTTTCGGCTGAGTGTATCTCAAATTCACTCGCTGAATTCCATTATAAACTGGAGCCATTTTTCCGGCATATTGTAGAAGATATGGATCCATTTTCATGAAAAAGGGTGTTATTTATAGCCGGATGAAAAGAAAATCATATTGTTATTGTAAAAATTCGGCACAAAAGAAAACACAAAATACTTAAATTACATTCTATCGAAAAGAAAAACGGGAGAAATTTTCTTTTGGGGAAAGTATGCAGATTTTTGGCGAACGGAATAGCATTTTTACACTCCCTACAAATGTCTGAAGATTGTAAAACAGAACGATCTTTTTTTTACCTATGCAGGGATAGTTAAGTTTCAATGGGTGGAGTAAAATAGGCAACCGTACTATTATTCATTTTCCTGGGACTCACCTCTATGCACGTTTTCACTTTGGATTTTTTCGATAATGTCATTTCACACATTATTTGTTAACTTTTAGAGTCATCAGACAACTCTTTGCACAGACTGCAAAACTCTGGATGTTTCTGATGACATTCACACAGGAGCTAACAGTTACATAACACTAGCGGAAATACCTAATCTTCAATATGTAACGTTGTCTGGGAACACATTGTAGCCTAAGTCGCAAAAAGGACAACGAATAAAAAAGAACTTCAATTTGCTTTTTCTTTGTAATAAAAACATTTCCTCATTATTACAGCCGTGACGTCACCCACGTGATCTCAAACGTTATCCACGCCTTCAACATGATCGTACGTGATTCCCCTCTCTAACGTGATCTTCTTTTTAAAGTTTTTATTTTTTCCTATCGGTGGCGTCATTTCGCATACATCTGCGCTATGTTATAAATGGAGAAGGTTGCCTTTACTCACAGAATCGTTAATAAACTTCACAATCAAATAATATTTAGTACAAATTAGTTTTGCTCTGACTTGTTCACCAAATTTCAATTATGAATGTTTGAATGTTTTTATCGCCGTAAGCTCACGTTGATAACTTACAAATTCATCAATAACTCTGACACAATCCTCTCTTAACACTGTTTTGATTTTAACATTAATAGCCCTTTTCAGTTCATGAATAGTTTGAAAATTTTGAAAAGATTCTATCGACATTGTTTTAGACATCTGGCGAGTTATGACCGGTGAATGTGAAACTCCTATTGATAAAAAGATCACCAAAAATGCCTCTGTTTATTATTAAAAGGCAATAAAACAAAGGATGTTAGACATCCGTGACTGAAACTTGATTGGAAAGTCGGAGATAGACTGAAGTTTATTTAAACGAAATACGGTTGAATTGCAAAAAAGATTGCATGGATGTCATTTAACAACGATATGTTGGTGGAAGTGTCGATATACAAAAAATCTCGTTTCTTCTTAGACAGTATATTTCGAGCTTTAGAATCAATTTCGTCCAAGAATAGTAGAATTGGTGAAAATCTGAAAACTGCACGGGGCATTTTACGAGTTACCTTATTTTCGTTTGACCATAGATGCATATTTTGGATCAAAACAAATTTATGTCCAATACTGTGATATCCAAAAGACATTGATTGCCTCCATCGCACTAAACGATACACTTCTTTTCGTATAATTCCTTTGATTTAAACAAAATCTCACTCAATATAACCTCGACAAAATCTCCAAACTTTTATAACATCGTGGTAGGAGGGGATGTAACGAGGTGGTTAGAGCTATGGTTTTTGGAATTTCAGTTCCTGACAGAGGCACCTATGGCGGACAGACTTGACATAATGTGGTATTAGGGCTATAAACCGACTACCAAGATTCTTGTAAATACCCAGGAAAAGTCAGCATCATTTCTGTCGTCCCTGGCACATAAACTTTATTAGGTCGCCTGACGAATACTTTTGGTTCTTGTAAACCAATTGTCAGAAAAATTAGCATGTAATATTTGTCTATATATAAAAAAATATTATTATTATTATTATTATTATTATTATTATTATTATTATTATTATTACCTACTTATATATATATATATATATATATATATATATATATATATATATATATATATATATTTATTACATTTTCACCCCAAACAAGGCATATTACCACTTTGATGTAAGCGGCTATTATTAGGGACACAGGCTACAGAGGTACTAGATGGGGAGTGGGCAGCAAGATGTCGGTTCACGTTACACTTGAACTTCTGCATGTCAGTACAGTTGGGGAAGCAGGAACCTGGCAGGGAGTTCCAAAGTCTAGCGATTCTGGTGAAGAAACTACTGGAGTAGAAGGCTCTCTTACATCTAGGGATCTCTACTGTGAAGGGGTGGGATTGTACGGCTTGTCGGGTTTGTCGGAGGTATTTACGTAGAGGGGATACAAGTGCTTGCAGCTCGTCGGAACATACACCGTTAAAGTACTTGTAGAACAGGCAGAGGGATGCTACATTGCGTCGATGGGACAGAGGCTGAATCTTGGATGATAGTTCAGGACCTATTAGGTTGGCGACTCTCTTTTGAACCTTGTCTAGGAGTGAGAGACTAGTAGCAGATGCACCGGCCCAAATACGACAACAATACTCCATACATGGGCGAATGGTGGCCTTATAGAGGTACAGGATACTTTCAGGTGTCAGTAGCTTTCTAGCACGGTAGAGATAACCTACCATTTTTCGCAGCGGTCCTGGCAATGCTCTCAATGTAATTGTTCCAACTCATGTTTCCTGTGAACGTTAAGCTGTTTATCTGTGAACGTTAGAACTTTTATCTGAAAGCACATCACAAGATGTGCTTTCAGATAAAGAGTCTTTGGCCATTGCTATTGGTGGTAGAGAAGGTTTCTTGTAGTTATTGAAGGAAACAAGTTTAGTCTTGTCAGCATTAAATGTGACCATCCATTTTTGTCCCCATTCCACTTCAGATTGGAGATCATCCTCTAGTGTTTCTTCCAATTCTTTAGATATGTGGACATTTGTTTTCTTGTCGGGTCTGTTATAGAGCATGGTGTCATCAGCATATATACCTATCTCACAGACAATTGTCAGGGAGGTAATTTATGAATATTAGGAATAATAGAGGTCCAAGGATAGACCCCTGAGGCACTCCCGCGTTTATATCATATTGTTTAGATGTACGGCCATCGAGGACAACCTGGATTTTTCTCTTATCTAAGAAGGATTTAATTATGTTAATTATTCTTCCAGTGGTACCGTATGATTTGCTTTTCCTGAAAATACCTTCGTGCCATACCCTGTCAAAAGCCTTAGATATATCTAGAGCTACTGATCTACCCTACCCTGCTTTGTCAAGTGAATGGTATATACGCTCGGAGTTTACAGTTATAATGTCTGATGTGGAGCGGGCTTGCCTAAATCCATATTGTTGGTCAGTAAGACGTTTAGTATCTTTAAGGTGATGGACTAGAGCTTGGTTAATTATGGACTCAAATATTTTGGCAAAAAATTGGAGGAGGCTAATGGGGCGGTAATTTGCTGGGTCATTTCTTTCGCCAGAATTCTTGAAAACTGGTACCACAGAAGTAGTTTTCCAGCAGGCAGGAAAGCAAGATTCATTAAGGCATTTGTTGTAAAGTTTGAAGAGGATTGGAGCTACTTCGGCGGAGCACTTTTTTAATAGCACAGCCGGGACGAGATCAGGTCCACATACTTTTGCAGTGTCGTATTATATATATATATATATATATATATATATATATATATATATATATATATATATGCACGTATATGTATATGTAAGTATTTATCTACATAATATATATATATATATATATATATATATATATATATATATAAGAGAAAGAAAATTAAAACTGTAATTTTTACTTTACAATCAAAATTTATTGTTCGACTGAATACTCCAAAAAACAATTTACAAAGTCCTTATTCCGCGATGTTTCAAAGAATGCCATTCTTATTATTCTTCTAATCAGAGGAGATACAGATAAAATTATATTTGTAGCAATGCTACTCACACTGACATTAAACTGTGCACTTATTGTCTCTATAAACACACGACGGTTTTTATTTGTGAGATTCATTATTTGGCCAGTCAACTCTGGTGTTCTAACTTCTTTACTCCTCCCACACCTCGCATCATTCACACAGACTCCATGCCTTCCTTGCATCTCTTATGCCACTCAAAAACTGATACTTGATTAATGTAAGATGGTCCAAAACAAGTCTGAACCATTCCATACATTTCTGTGGCATTTTTTAAAAACAGAATGTTATTGCATATCGTTCTTCTAAAGCGTCATTACGTCAGATTGCATTTTTGAAATTTATCAGCTGTGACAATCAGGCTTTAGTAGGATCTATTCCAATTATTGCTGTAGCTGTCGATTTGAACCTGAAATAAAAAATAAAAATTTGTCAGTCATCTCATAAGATGTATAGCAAAAACATACTGAATTTTCAAGAGTATATGACAATTTTAAATGCTTGTACAAAAAAAAAGTACGGATACTTATTTAAGGCGCCTTGTATACATATATATATATATATATATATATATATATATATATATATATATAAGCGTTATGATAATTAATCGGAATCGAGAATCAGAAAAAATTTGGAGATATTGAAATCGGTATCGGAATCGGAGAAATTTGTGCCTCCTTTGGATGCCGAAAACGATTCTTTTAATCGTCCTTTTTATTCATTTTTATTTACAATCTTCCACTGCTGGTATTAATGATAAAACAATAAATATTTATTGATTTTAAACAATAGTAAAATAAAAAAAAACTACAGATCATCTCCCGCACAAGTGTTTTTTTTTAATCGGGAGAAAATAACAACTATATAGTAAAATATTTTGATATTCACAAGGAATCGGAATCGGTAATTGTATCGGAATCGGGAATGTATTACGGAATCAGTAATTAAAACGACATCGGGAAAAAATATTTGCATTGTCCTATCACTAATATATACATATTGTTACATATATAAATGAGTTTGTGATTATCAGTTTTTCTTGGCCGTATCAGCGAAAAGTTATTTTCGTTTTCAATGGATACAAAATAAAAAATTTTACGATTTCAAATATGGCTTGTTTATTTTCCATTCATCAATACAACAAGTGACAATCACACATCAGAAAGCAGTGTGTTAGGATGGAGGTGGTGGCAGAATTCTCTCGCCCCTCTTCTCCTATCTCTTTTCTCTTTGTCTCTGTGCCCCCGACTATGTCGCTTGTCCTTTTATATTGTCGAATGACCTGATAACCTTCTTTTTTGCATATCCCTTGTTTATTGTTTTTGGCAGGTTTGGTTCTGACGATCTTTTATATGGGTCCGAGTTTCCCTGGTGATTGATGTCATTATGATGCATTTCTCCGGTGATCCCGACTGACCCAGACACCATGATCACCATATCATAATATCGGTCAGCTTTTTCCCGGAAATTATGACATCATTGTGTCCTGGTAGTTCTAGGCCTACCTTGCTCTCTCTAACAATATGTGTGTGTGTGTGTGTGTGTGCGTGCGTGCGCGCGTGTGTGTGTGCACGTGTTCAATCAGTTTAATCCATAGTTCATAATGTAACCAAACAAAACATACGGTTGACAGTTTATTGAGTAGACGCTTTTCATTAGACATTATATTTATAGATATATTTTTAAATCGCCATTTCTCTCCGCAGAATAGGATCGATAGCAATGGGGAACATAGAACAGGCCCCTAAGAGATTATACTTTCTTTTAAGCAAATGTTGCTCGCATATTTTCTGTATCGATTTTATAATACTTCGATGTATTTGTAACCATTATACAACTTGCTGTACACAAGAATTGCTGTCTATAAATCAGTATTATTATTCTTTAATAATCAAACAATTATTTATTATACTTACTATTCGGCGTTTTTATTATTTTTTTTGTCTTGCTTTATTTTAAATCACAAATAATTTTGCTTTTAAATGGATCTATTATATAAAGTCAATTGTGCGTGTTTGTATGATCATCTAACAGTGAAAACTACAAAACACCCACCCATAAAGTTGGTACATTCTTGATAAGTTTTGTTTTGAATGAATAATATTTAAGATAAAAAACAAATTATTTATTCTTTGGAAGTTGACCCATTTTTGTCAGGGGGTCGATTTTTAAGTCATTTCCAATGTTATCTATTATAGAAAGGCGATGAGCACGACTTATATTATTATTATTATTATTATTATTATTATTATTATTATTATTATTATTATTATTATTATTATTATTATTGGTTCACAAGAAACTTTCATACGGGTCATAAAAATATCTCTTTGAAAATAGCCTGTGGTGTTCTCTGGAAGCTGAGTGACGGCAATTCTCCCCAGTTTTCTAGTGCTCTCCAAGTCTTCTGATAAGATTTACAAATGGATTTGCAATATCGTAAAACTCGCCCACTATCGATCTCTCGCTAGCAGCGACAATTGGTCTACACTGGACTTTGAATGGTAATAAGCCGCCCCAGAGTCCCAGTTCTCTTCGCACCTGTCCAGCAGAGGTCTGATCAGTGCTCTCTCCTCGATCTTTCCATCATCCCTGACCTTTCTCGGCTGTTTGGCATCATTCTTTTATTATTATTATTATTATTATTATTATTATTATTATTATTATTATTATTATTATTATTAATAATAATAATAATAATAATATTTAATAATAATAATATTTTAAATTATTGCATTTACATTTCAATAAATATTTCATTAATACTCAATAAAAAAAACGTGTAATTATTGAAGTTATGTTGACGTGAGAAAACACACACATACATTTGATATAATAAATTTAATAATTAATTAAAGTTTCCGATTACAACACGAAATCAGATCATAATAATGATAAACGCATAGAAAGTTACCATTGATGAATTATTCATTTATATTACACAAAATCAAAAGATTTTGAAAGAAAAGCAAAACAAAATGAAAATGAATGTAAACTTGATTCTAGAAAATTAATGGAGTGAGTAGATGGATGAGATTCATGGAATGTATGGCATTATTAACCAACAGGAAATACCTATCGAGCTTGTGTATTAAGTGCGATGTCCTATTGGAGTGAAATCTGGTAACTGAGGGTTGAGGAAATGAGTTGCATGAAGAGAAATTTTATGAGCATGATAATATGTGTAATGAGAGCTTTAAGGCGGACTCAGATCAGATGACCTCAGAGAGAGATCAAATTTGGACTTTATAGAGTGCCCGGCGTTGTCCGAGTGTTTAGAGGTGTGTGTTGAACAAAAAAAAAAAAAATGGTAGTAGGTAGGCAGGCTCAACCCCGTACCGCGAAGGAAGAAAAAAACGTGAAAAAAACGTGACGCCTTTGCTGTTGCGTCCATCGCCAAAGCGGAAGTGGCGAAGGTTTAAATTAAGGCTAGCCAATCGAAAAGAAGGAATTTTCGAAAATATTGGCGAAAAAATCGACCCTCCCTCTAGAAAAGTGCCCGGTTGAGCGTGAAGGAATTACTGTTTTTAGCCAATTTTTTTAATATTTGTCGACCGAAGGGTCGAACTTCCAAACCATATCAATTTCCTAAAAATCCATCGCGTCATACGAAAATTTTAGGCAGACATACATACATATATTTAAACAGACAGGTGAGATTTATATTATAGATGTGCGTAGAATAGGAAAGTTTGTTGATATTATCACGTTGGAAGAATAGATGCGAATTCTTGGAGTTATAGATGTAGAACAGATGGGTGTGGGGCAGGGTATAAAGTGATAAGGATGTATTTCATAGAAAGAACATTACTAAAAATAGATTAGTTTAAAAGTTAATTGTTAAAAACCATCCAACACATGCCAGCATGTAAAACGAACGTTAAACCAAGTAATATGATAAAATGATTATCATTATATCGTTGAATATTTCACTTAAACATAAATACTCATTCATGTTTGTCTTGTGTTTATTTCATCTAAGAACAACAACCGTGTGATATCAGGGAAGCCATGTTGAATTTCAGTCTCATTGTTGCGATCTGTTCTCAACGAAAAAGCGACAATGTAAACAATTCACTCTTGCAATGCATTTTATCTTTAATGTCCTTGTTTATTTAATGTTGCATGGCGAACGGTTTAAATATAATTTGTTTCTAATAAAATAATATAACTTTGAAATACATTCTTTAATTCTGTTAAAATAGTCCCACTGCAAGAATGTTCTTAATTATGTTAAAATAGCTTCATTGAATAATTTTTAAATTGGTAAATCATCCATTATGAGAATATGTCAGGGTCTATCTGTCGCAATATTCAAGGAAAGGTGATATGTGTAGTTATAGTATTTATTTGCCGTACGTGTGAGATTCTCTGAAGGTAAGCGAAAAATCTATTGATTTATTTATGAATAAATCTATATATATAAAAGCGAAAATGTGTGTTAGTATGTATATGCACTTTATGTGTATGTCCGCAAAAGCCTTCTCGATCGGCTCACTCTTTCTTAAAACTTTTTATATGCTGTCTAAATCATAATATCCACGACTTAAGAACGGGGGTCGCGGCTATCTTTAATTTGCCCGACTGTTACGCGCTATTTTCGAGATGTTTTTCGATCGCCACGTCTTCGTTACGCTTTTCAATATAAAAAAAAGCCAATGATGGGGCGGTGGAAGCCTAGGCCCTACGGGACCTGGGCAACAAAGTTCAAGCAAAGACCATATGTGCGGGCAACTCCACATATAAAACCATTGCTCTTGTAGCAATCAGTTATTGGTCAATGTAGGGGAAACCCTTCATACCAATTGTCACTATCCAGCTCCCTTACTCCACAGGGAGCTGGTCCCCATTTCCCCAATCTCTCCACATTAAAAAACGGCCTTGTGCCTAATTTGCTCAGTTGGGAAGCAAATAAATGCAAACAGAAACTGCCTTGCAGCACCAAACTAGGTCAAACATCATGCGACTTAACGTTCTCGCACCTGTCAATTTCATTTTATAAACGTTAAATTAAGACAGCTTTCACTTCCTCGCCCTTCGTGGCCGAGATGGTTAAGTGTCTGGGTTTTTTTTTTCTTTGTTTCCATCTTCGCGTAAAAGTTTTGGGTTCGAGCCTACCTTCCTACTAAAACTTTTTTTCTTTCACACTTCCAAACACTCGGCCAAGGTTTTTTTTAAACAGGTTTGTTTTGTCCTCCCCCCCCCCCACAACACACACCTCCAAACCTCCGAGCAACACCGGGTATCCTCGCTAGTGAAAAATAATGGAACAAGTTCAGAGTTCAGCCTTATTTTTTAAAATAATAAAGCAAAATCATTGATGTAGGTACCCGTCACGTAACAAAAAGTCCATATTCCAAAAAATCGCGTAAATTGATCAAGTAGTTTTTATTTAAGAAAATAACATTTTATAAGGACCTGGGAACGATGTGTCTTCATTCATCAGTTACTAAGTAGATCGAGACAACTCAATTCTAACTACCGAGATCAAAATCAGTCTTTTAATGGCCATAGTAAATCAAAACCAGCCTTTTAATGACGATGGTTTACTATTCTAATCGCTAAAAAATGTAGAATAAAATAGATTTTTAAAAATTTAATCAATACTTGATCAATTTAAGTGACTTTTTGGAATATGACGTTTTCGTTTCGTGACGAGTAGGTACATCATAAAGATTTTTCTGTAATTTTTTTTATGTTAATTACGTTGATCTATGGATTTTTAGCATCAATTTCAATGACAGAAGTTTAAGTTGTTAATATTTGTCTTAATTGAGATGACAAGTTTAGAAAGTATCTATAAAAAAAGGTTGTGGAAAAAATATTTTTTTAATAAATACTTACATTTTTAAATTAATTATTCTTTTAATTTACTCGAGGATTTTAGTTTCAATACTCATTGTTTTTCGAAGTTATTATTATTATTATTATTATTATTATTATTATTATTATTATTATTATTATTATTATTATTATTATTATTATCTCTATCGCTATCTCTATCTCTATCTCTACAATTATATAAAAATTCACTTAATATGTATGTGAGGGGTCCTTCTTCATAGGTTCCGAAACGGCTGAGCCTATCTTTTGCAAATTTCACACAAATTTATTTTATATGTCTGGCAGTATTCTTAGATATGTTTTGTACAGCAATTCATCCAATAAGTATTGAAAATCGAAAAAATCTGATCTTAAAAATAGCTTTTCTCTTTTATGTATAAAAAGGAATAATTTTTACAAGGCTAAATTTTACATTACACCAGCCAAGGGAAATAATAAAATTATAGCAAATCATTTCTTCTAAAATAATCAGATATAGCTTAGTGTTAGTGCATTCAACTACAAATTTTATTCGAACTTCTGGAAGAACCGGTTTAAACTCCCGAACTTATCCTTTTTCTGATTTTTCTCACGTTCAATTTGGGTAACTAAATTAGGATTCAAACTAAAGTTGTATAAAAATATACAAGTATTTTTGTTAAGATAACACGAGTTATCCCATATTACATTTTCTACGGAAATGAAAAAAATCAATAATTATAAACTACTTGCTTGATTCCTATTTTGATCACGTAACATAAATTGCATCATTAGTCTCTACAAACTAATGTTTACTCACACTATGCTTTAGCTACACAAACATTTATTTCTACCACATGTAAAACGCTGAATAAAAAAACAAAATGATTTCCAAAGTGAAAAAAATAACTTGAATGGCATCAGCTAGAATCTTTTTGTTGGTTAAAAAAAATCAGAACCGAAGAAAAATTTATAAAGTCCTAATTGAGAAGTAACCGAGTGAAACACTTTCAAACAAGTAATAAATAGTTAAAATAAACTTATATATATATATATATATATATATATATATATATATATATATATATATAATTTAAAGGAGATTAGAATAATAGTCTAAAGAGCTAAGTGTATTTTAATGTAATAGTGAAATTACTAGTTTAATTAAAATACAGGAAGTTCTCGTTGTAATTTAGATATATAATAAGCTCGATAGTTAAATGTCCTAGAGCTAATTCAATATTAAGTAATGTGATCTATAATTTAAAAGTTTTAAAAAATTTTTAAATTTAAAAATCAAAATTTAATTAAATTAAAAATCAGTTTCATAAGAAGGAACAACAACAAAGTCAATTATCTGTACGATCGTTTCGGAAATCCGTGCTTTTTATTTGTGGTATACATGAAGTCACGTAGAACAATTATACATAGTTTTTTTGGTAAGCACGGTCTCCTCATCAGCAAATTTAGGAGGATTTCTATTGAATTGAAAAGACACCAAAAATAAACCTAGCATTAACAGTAAGGCAGATGAATCTGAAAAATTGAAGTAAAAGGTTTGGATTTAAAATTTATAAGAAAATTAATAAGAAAATTGGTATAGGTTAGAGATAGAAATGAGTAGAAAAAATATATATATTTTGAATTTACATAATAAATTTGATTTAAAAATATATAGATATATAATTACCTTTTGGTTTTTCTTTTTTTGAAATCAGGAACTGTATTTAAAGTAGTCATTTAGATGTTTGCTATAGCTTTTTATTTTATATATATATATATAGTTAATAAAACATGTTAAAAACACTTTGAAAAAGAGTTAAAAACACATTTAATCTGAAAAAGAAAATGCATAGAAGTTTCAGTCGACTTACGATTGACAAGTTCTAATTCATTTCAATTTTGACCCCTTTACAATTATTTTAATAGGCTAAAACCCTATAAAAACGGTCACCAAAAAATATAATCATTTGCACTGCTTAGCGAAATACTGCGGCCTTTCGTCTTCAGGAGAGATGCAGTTTGAAAAATGGAGACGGAAAGACATAGTGAGTTTTATAAATGAGATTAGATTAAATTAGATTTAAACGGTTAAAAAAGGAATTTGGAGTAAATTCAGAGTTCAACATAATTTTAAAAAATGAAAAAAAATCATTGATGCATGTACCCGTCACGTAACAAAATACCGTATTCCAAAAATCACATGAATTGATCAAGTAGTTTTTATTTAATTAAGAAAATAACCTTTTATAAGGAAGCGTGAACGTTGTGTCTTCATTCAATGTAGTTTCTAAATTAAGAGAAAGACAACTCAATTCTAACTACTGAGACTAAAATCAGCGGTGTAATGGCTACGATTTACTAATAAAATTGCTAAAAATCGTAGAATAAAATGAATTTCTATATATAAATAATACTTGACCAATTTACGTGTCTTTTGGAATATTACATTTTCGTTCCGTGTACATCATAAAGATTTTTCTGTATTTTTTTATGTTGATCTATGGATTTGCAGATCAATTTTTATAATTCCAACGTAAGAAGTGTTAAAAATTAAACTTATTAGTATTTGTTTCTATCGAGATTACAACTATCGAAATTATCAATAAAAACAGAAAGAAAAGATTACAACTATAGAAATTCTCAAGAAAAAAATGAAAGAAATATTTTTCAAAATAAAGTATTCTTATAATTTACTACAAAACTTTATTTAGTTTCAATTTTTGCAATCCAGGTTTTCCAATGTTATTATTTTATTTTTTGTTTGTTTGACACAAGACCAAAAAAGTTTTAAAACATTTTACACGCGTTACATAAACCCATTTTAACGCGTATTACATAAAAAACATCACAAAAACATTTTTACTCTTGTTACATATAACATTATTACTACATAATACGAAATTATTTGTGTGTATATATGTATGTATTATTGCTGTTGTTGTTGTATATACTTAAGCTATTTAAAGTATCAATAATTGTAAACTATCAGCTTAATTCCTATTTTAATCATGTTAATCATTTAGAGTGAAATGGATTTCATCATGAGTTTTAATAAACTAATTTATACTTACATTTTAATTTAACTAAACAAATCTTTATTTCTACTACGTGTGAAAGGCTGAATAAAAATTTGATTTCAAAAGTAAAAAAAAAAAAACATGATTTGAGTGCTTTAGCTAGAATCGAAACAGAAAACAAAAGCAAACTTTATAGAGCTCCAGTTTGATGCGTTACTGGGTAAGCCACCGTCAGTTGGATAGTATAAAGCTAAAAAAAAAAGAAAGAAAGAAACTAAACTAACTAACGTACAAACGTACAAAACGGCCCTCAAAAATGCAATCATTTGAATCTTCCGTCTCGGAGGAGATAGAGTTTGAAAATATAGAGACAGACAGACACAGGGAGTTATAAATGAGATTATTTTATATAAACGTAAATAGACTGATTATTTTAGCTATCTAATTTACATACGTGTCTGGTGTGTATAGATGCATATACGTAAATTCGATAACAAAAGAAACATATTTTCTCTAAATTCTTATGGCGACATTAAAAATATTCGATATCAGATGAATCAACATAGCATGAAGGTTTAATAAAAATACATATAGAATGAAGTAAAAAAAAATGACAGAGAGAATGGCAAAGATACGTGACTCGTTTATTTAATTTAAGATTGGTGGTTAATTAGAACAATTAAAACCGAATTTCTATTCAAGCATAACTTAATTCCAGAACTAAAATATATTTTGCATGCGGTCTGCGTTATTAAAGTACGCAGGAAATAGACCTCAAGACAGCAAACGTGTTTATGTACCTCCTCAACACAGGGTAATACGAGGTTTTGTAAAGTCAATGCACTAAAAAATAATACACTCGGGTCTAAAAATATGTCCGAGCAGCCCTATCGGATTGGCCTGGTAGAGGAGTCTGAGATTATTTGCAGCAATTTAATCGTTTCTAAAAGACAGCAGGTAAAACTCATACAAGACAGAATCAAGATCAGTGTCGAACTGATTGTCGAGGACGTTTACGCGACTAGTACTAAAACGCAAAACTAAAAAAATGAAACAAGTGTTGATTGACTCACATTTAGTATAATAATACATTGGTATTCTTAGTAATAGATTGAGTGTGCTTAGAATCTTGTCGAAATCTGAGGCGAGCAAAAATCATTGAAAACATTTGTTGCGCGGTGTAATCGATTCTGTGAGGTTTTGGCACTTGTCATGTATGTACGATGATTATCGATCGAATGTTCGAGACTTAGGCGAGCCAGTGACGCCGTTGGTAATTTGTGCGTAAGTTGATCAATATTTGACTCAGATTTGTCCATTACGACGGTGGCCTTAACCAAAACCCTAAAATAAGGTTAATAAGGCCACACAGGAATGGATGGAATATGTCCCCAGGAATAATTTTTTTAGTAATAAGGACCGGGGAAAAAGCGAAAGTCAATGACAAAAAAAAAAAAAAAAAAAAAAAAAAAAAAAAGAATGAAGATCTCCCGGGAGAGCAATAAGCGTCTGTTTGACTTGTACTCTACAGGGTGTTTCAGAAAAAAGTTGATAATTATTTGATATCCTTTCAATACAGAACTATTTGAAGTATTTAATAGCAGTAAAGTGCAACACCTATTTGTTTCTGTGCACTATTGCTGGGGTTTAAAGCAAAAAACGATTAATGACATGAAAACACAGGAATGTTGGAAGAAAGCGGCCTGTATCGTAATGAGTTGCGTCGATTTAAAAAAATGAGAAATCTGTTATACATAAAACTTACAGAAAAATATGCAGGAAATATATATATATATATATATATATATATATATATATATATATATATATATATATATATATATATATATATATATATATACTAGGATTTCAGCCCGGCGTTGGCCGGGTGTTTGGATGTGTATGTTGAGCAAAAATAAAAAAAAGTGGTAGTAGAAAGGTAGTAGAACCCGTACCGCAAAGGAGAAAAAGAACGGAATAAAACCTGACGTCTTTGCTGTTATGCCCACCGACAAATCGGAAGGACGTAGGTTTAAATTAAAGCTAGAAAATCGAAAGGAGAGGATGACTTTCAAAAATATCGACGAAAAAAGCGACCCTCCCCCCGTTGAAAAGTGCCCAGTTAAAGGTGAAGATATTAATGTTTTTAGTCAATTTTTCGATATTTGTCGTCTGAAAGGTCGACTTCTAAACGATACTGATCTTGGTAAAATCCGTCGCTTCTATCGAAAGTTTAAGGCAGACATGCAAACATACATGCATACATACATTTATATATTGGTAACGAAACATTTTTTGACCCAAACCGATTAAAACGCTTGCCCTATCTCTGAAGACTCTTTATGTAAATTTTCAAATGTTTAGACCAGAAATTATCTGAGTAATTTGGTAGAGACCGCAGTGGTCAAATATTTTTTTAACTTTATTATTATGACCTCTTAACATTTATTGTTTTGGGCTCAAATCAAATTATTAAGTTAGATCCATGTCCAAGAACCTATATCTAAAATTTCAAGTGTTTAGACCCAAAATTGTCGGAGGAGTTTGGTAGAGTTCTCAAAGGTCAAATCGTTGAACTTTGACCTTTTAACAGCCAAATTTCTGGCCGAAAATGGATCACATAGATTTTCCCAAATCTCACTACCCTGTATATCAAATTTCGAGTCTGTAGACTGAAAATTAACAGTTATTGCGAAGGGTATAGATAGATAGATAGATAGATAGATAGATAGATAGATAGACAGATAGATTAAACAAAAATATATGCGTGGACATAAATATATTGAAACAATATTGTGTGTCCTGTAAACTTTTTACGCAAATATTATGCAAGTATAAATCATGTAGAATATCTGCATGAATATAATTACACGTTATAGTTAACTAAAGAAAACCGAAAAAAATAATAGGGAATTAATTAAAAGGAACGTTTAAAAGAATATGCAAATTAGCTAGATCTTTTGCAGATGAATTCAATTCTATGACCCATATATAAGAAAATTGTATTTTCTTTTTAAATAAATAGAAAAGATCGAACTCCTGTCTTTTCTGTTTAGCACTTTGACTGTCCTCGACATCCAAAGACTAGCTACATAGGTGTCTAATTAAGCCGCTGAGGGAGATGAAAAATATTGATGGGAAGAAGGTTACAAATCCCAAAAACGTCTCAGACGCTCCCTTAGTCATGACCTTTGTGCGTCAAACAAAAACAGGATGCACGAAGGCCATGTGGAATATGATCCTAGGTGCGATGGGAGGGTCCCTATTTACGTCCACCCTTGTTTTTATAGGTCTCATTGGATGTCGGAGGTATTGCGCGAGACGGACGAGTAATATCCGAGTTGCTTTCGGGCAACCTCGCCCAATCCTGCGGCACCCTAATTCCCAAAGACTTTAGGCCGGTGGTTGCGGATATCTAGGCACAATGGCCACGTCCTTGAGCCTGTGTAGTTTGAACGCTGGGGGAATGAGGTGCCGAAGCAAAGGCGCTAGGGTACTGAGGGACTTCATGTCCATGAACATAGATGCGGCTACGTTACAGGAGACTCACTACAATTCCGTTGACGATCATCGGGTGCGGGAGCGGCATTACGATGTCTTTTCAGCATACGGTGATAGCCAAAGTAAGGGGGTGTCTTTGTAAGTTAGGCGCACCCTTTCTGCAACGGTTAACATTGTTCACACGGATACTGACGGTAGACTAATCGTGGCCGATGTTGCGTGGCAAATAGAGCGTTTCGAGTCGTCGCGGTGTATGCGCCCAATTGCGTATGGGTGCAAGTTTCATTTTTCCGGCGGTTGGAGGTGTTTCTCGGGGGTTCGGAACGGTTAGTCCTAGTGGGTAATTGGAATGCCATTCTTGATCCCAGGGTAGATAAGGTGGGCGGACTAGAGGGGCGGATGTGTGTGAAACCAGTCAGTCGGACCTGATGGCTAGATGCGATCTGGTAGACAGGTATCGGGTGGATCATTCGGGGCGGGAGATGTGGGCGTGGCTCTCTAGCAGGCCTTCCGTTTCAAGTACTTACTTGGATCGGTTGTTAGTTAGTAGAGGCAATGTAGAATACATACTTTGTCCCACGTTCCACTGGTTAGGCCACTCTGACCACAAACTACTTGTGGCCAGGTTAGATTTAGATAGGCACCCCAAGTTAGCCGGGTACTGGAAGTTAAATACCTCCTTACTGGAGATAGATGACTTCCGGGAAATGCTAACTGAACACATCAAGAAGGGATTAGTGTGGGGGCGGTTACCGGGAGTAGGTGGTGGGTAAATGTCAAATCTGATAAGAGACTTCTCTGTCAAATATGGCCAACGCCTCGCCCTATATATGGTCAAGGCAGAGAAGGTCTAGAGGATAGACTATCCCGGGCGGTGGCAGGATAGAGATAGGGGTAGCTAAGGCGGATCTGAGTCGTTTGGCTAGTGAGCGATATCAGGGCCAGGTTGGTAGGGCTAGAACTAAAAAGATACCCAACGAAGCTGTGAATGTTGACAAATCGGAACGACTCTATTTGCTCGGTTGCAAATCGGATAGGTATATTCGTAAGATTCAGAGCCCGGAAGGACACTTCTTAGTGTCGGCTCGGGAGATTTGCGAGCGGTTTCCAGTGAACTTTGAAGATCGTTTCGAGCAGCTGTCCAGACTCCGCGTCCAGGAGTTTGGCAACTATTTGGCTATTTGGAGGTGACCTGAGCGGCTAGTTGTGATGGTCGGGTTACAGAGTGTGAGATCGTTGCTGTTATGAAGCAGGTCGCCTATAATAGTTCACCAGGACTCGATGGACAGCCCTACGAGCCGTTCCTAAGGTTGTCGCATATGTTTGTTCCGATTCTGACGAGTGTGTTTAACCACTGGTTTGACACAGGATCCCTCCTGAGTCAGGTTACCAAAGGCGTGGTCACACTTCTGAAGAAGAAGGACACACATGTGGGGGTGTTGGATGATTTTAGGCCCATCACGTTGTTGAATACGGATTTGAAAATCCTGGCTCGAGTTCTTGCGAATCGTTTGCAGGTTGTTATCACTGACTTGATCAAACCGGATCAGAACTACGCTGTGAAGGGGAGATCAATTCAAAACAATTTGCATTTGATTCGTACAGTCCTAGAAAACCTAGAAGACGACACCGACAATTTAGATCAGTCCAAGGCGTTTAATAGGGTTGATCATTGTTTCCTGGTGGCTGTTTTAGAGACTGCCAGCTTTGGGTTCGGCTTCTGCAGATGGATCTCCATTTTGTATGCTCGGTCGACGGCAGTTGTGCAGGTCAACGGGGTGCAGTCGGCGCCATTCGCGGTTTCTCGGTCGGTGCGACAGGGGTATCCGCTGTTGCCCATTCTATATGTCTTTGCGTTGGAACCATTCCTTAGCAACATGAGGTTCAGGGTGGCTGGACCGGCCCTGTGCGGTATTGCTCTTCCTGGCGGTGCGCGAGCCGTATTTGTTTCGAGCGTCGTTGATATTATTACGGTGATTAAGGTTCTCAAGCGTTATGAAAAAGTTACAGGGGCCGTAGTCAATCTCAGCAAATCCGTTGGCCTGAGGTTGCCCGCTTGGCAGGGATCGAACGCACTGCCTAGCGCATTTGTCTGGACGGATGCCCCGGTTCAGATCCTTGGTGTTTGGTTTGGAACTATTCTCTGCCTTGATAAGAATTGGTCGGAGGTACAAAGTCGAAGCGTCTGTGAGGGTTTGGCTTCGAAGGGGATTGTCCCTTAAAGGTAGAGCGGAGGCATCTGCTACTTATGTGTTTCTGCTGAACCTTTACCGGCTGGCTGTACTTCCTCTGTCTGCAGCCCATACAGCGGCTTAATGCGTGCGCTCTTTTCACTGTTGTGGAATGAGCGACGGCCGCTTGTCTGTAGACAGGTCTGTACTCAACGTCTTGTAGATGGGGGCCTGGGGATGCCTGACCTGGCTAGTCATAAAAATGCCGAAAGGTTGGCGTTCCTGGGTAGAACTCTGATGGAGGAATCTTATTGGGGTCCTGCGGTTGGTGTAGCATTTCCCAACTTTACCCTCAATCACTTAATTGAATATCAGAGAAGACCGACAGGGCAGTCACAATTCCTCAACGAACGCTGAAATGCGCTTAGAGCGATGCCAGGGTCTCTTGACCTTGCACAGCCTAGAAAGGCATTGTATCGGGGTTTAGTGGTGGGGACCGCTTCGGACCCGCTTGGGGCGTGACTGCAGCTGTCGGAGGGGGAGATCCGCTTTCTATGGAATTGGGCGCCAGGCCGGGAATATCTTAACAATTCTGAATTTTCCCTGACCTGGCGATTGGTTAGAAATGCTCTACCCCTCAATGACATACTGTTCAGAATTGATAGGGCATTAGTCCTTTTTGTCCACGGTGCGAGGAAGATATCTTAGAAACTGTAGATCATGCATTTTTTACTTGTTCCAAGCTCCGTAAATTCTGGGGGTATGTCAGTGAGGTCACGGCTTGCATCGTCCCCAATCAGGTGACGATCCTGGACTTAGCATCTGTAGTCTATAACGCAGATCCCTTGTGGCCTAGGGAGGAACAAATGGTGTTCCTAGCGACCTTGGCCGTAGCTAGACTAGTAGTGTGGGTTTCACGCATAGAGACAGCGCTTGGGGGGAGCCGCCTTCTCATCGGGATCTGATTTTGTATTTTAAACACCAACTTAAAATCAAAATCTGATGCGATAGAAGAAGGTTATCTCGCTCAGTTTAGTAAGAGGTGGATTCACACCGCTAGTTTATGTGCGTTCGTGAGAAACAGGCTTGAGTACGTGTTCCCTGCCTAGGCATGGCACAGGCTGACCGAAAAAGCAATTTCAGTCCAGATTAGACAATCCCGCAGTGGATCAGTTCCTTAATTAGTTGGTATAAATGAGCTCCATGTCCCCAATCTTTATTTTAGGTGTTAGAATACCTCCAAAGAAGCCCAGTCCTGATCAATTTATTTTAGTCCACACCTGTCCCAATGGTATATTTCTTGGAGGTCACCGAATATCTCCTTGCCCCCCCTTTTATTTTATCCGTAGTTGTTCCCATTCCCTCTTAGGAAGTGCTCCCTTGTTTTCGGCTTATACCGGAAAACAGGAAGCATTTCAAAATTAAATAGGTAAGGGAGGGTCCTCGCTAACACATTCATCGCTTAACGTTTTATTTGGTTAATTTATTTTTCATTACTGCTATTTTTCTTTATTTTGGGGTGTTTTAAGGCTCTCAATATCCCTGCCCATCACTCGCATATATCATACGCATCACAATTCCATCCTTCATATATCATACGCATCACCTTCATTGTTTCATTGCAAATAAAATCATTATTAAAAAAAAACTCATTGTAAAAAAAAAAAGTCATTGTAAATATTTTTCATGTCATCTGGAGCTTTTAAGTAGATCCAACCCCTAGAGTGAATGCGGTATTGTGGTGACTGCAACTAGTTATAGGGAATAGACCAAGTGGACGACCTCCGACCCCCATTCCCCCCACCCTTTTTGGCCTCATGCCACATTTAAAAAGAATCCATTACATATTTTATATAATTTTTATTTAAAAAAATTTGTAAAGTCTGTAATTTTTCTTTCTGAATAAATATTTAAATAATTAGAAAAGAGGGGTTTTAATATGAATATCAATACACACAAAAGAAAAACGAATTTATAGGAGTATATATATATATATATATATATATATATATATATATATATATATATATATATATATATCCTGAAGATGTCCTCTGCAATAGGAACGAAACGTTGATCATTTCATAAATATATAAATATATATATGTTGTTTTGAAAAAGAAAAACCGAATGAATTTATGAAATGATCAACGTTTCGTTCCTATTGCAGAGGACATCTTCAGGATATTAAATCTGCAATAGGGACGAAACGTTGATCATTTCATAAATTCATTCGGTTTTTCTTTTTTCAAAACAACATAACGTCAACCATCGCTGGTATTTTTATTTTATTTTTATTCATATATATATATATATATATATATATATATATATATATATATATGAATATATATATGCACTAAGAGTTCAGCAAAGATTTGCTCGGTCCCTATGTGCTGATCATAACTTTATGTGCATATTTATATCTATATATTAAAAAATTTGACTCATGTCCAGATAACCTACATCTAAAATGTCAAGTGCTTAGACCCAAAATTGTCGGAAGAGTTTGGTAGAGTATGCAAAGGTCAACTCTTTCAACTTTCATCTCTTGGCTGCCAAAATTTCGTCCAGAAACTGAGTAAAAACTTGCTGCATGTCTGAATACCCTTTATGTAAAATTTCAAATGTTTAGACAGAAAATTGGCAGAAAAGAGAGCAAATCCACCCAGAAACTTATGATGCTCACTTTTTTGGACTGCACGGGCATGATCTACATGACTATCTTGTGGTTTTAAGGGAGTTCAGGAAAAGAATTCGTCGGAAGAGGCCAGCACTCTTCAAATCGAGTCAATGGCATTTTCACAACGAGAATGCATCAGTCCACAATTCCTTATCACAGACTATTTGACCAAGATGCCCATACGAAAAAAGTCTGGAAACTTATTTAAAGCATATATATATATATATATATATATATATATATATATATATATATATATATATATATATATATATATAGCCATATAATTATTATAAATAATAATTATTCTATAGACCTACATACACTAGTGTTTCATGTTTTCGCAATTATCAGTGTAGGAGTTGACAATTATTACTGATCAGGGAGATTCGAACCCAGCCACAAAACCACATTTTACTCCATTTGCAAAATAGTTACCTTTGAGCCAATAAACAATTGCCATGGGGATGAAGAGCATCAACAACTTCAAAACGCAAAAAACACAGACAGACAAGAGTGTCTAAACAAGCGGAAGTTGTTTTAATTTTTATTTCTCAGACAGTGCTTATCCTGAAATATTTTAAAACAAGTTTGATAATTATAATTATGAATAATTATTATTCTTTTATACTAGACACGAGCATTTCATGCTTTAGCAATCATCAGTGTAGGAGATTATAATTGCTACCCGTCGAGAAATTAAAACTCAGCTACGAAGCCATATCGACAGACAAACGGTTTGGCTGCATCATAACTCTTCAGTGTGGCTAGCCAGTATCCCTTCCGTCCAGGACTGAACTTGAATTCACAATCATCGAGTCGATAGTCAGTAGCTCTAACCAACAGTGCCCTTTAAATACCTTGAAGGCTTGTGAAGTTGATAATTGCGACAAAGATGTTGAAGCAATGGCTCGTCACTTGCGTTATGTCGCGCAACATAATTTGTCGAGAATCCGAAAAAAAAAAAATAAATAGTACGATAAAATTCAGGTAAGGTAATACAAACCGTTGTCGGAATGGCGACTATGAAGAAAGTGTCTTATTTATTACTCTCCATTGACAAGATGATGTGAAACAAGGGTCAGAAAGTAGGATATGAAGAGTCAGCGCCCTAGGAGAAAAGCAATCTTAACTGCAAAAAATACCTTGGCAATCTGGTCGACACTCCCCATCAATAAACTAACCTCTTCTACAAGGGAAGAAGGCAAAGCATGGGAGTGCGGAATTCCTAGAAATGCATATCTCAGTCAACAGGGAAAATCCATTGCAATAATGGCTAGGCTTTGTTGGCTTCTTGTCGCGGTAAGGGGTTTTTCGCTACTCTTCAGACAAGAACAGCAAAGGACAATTATTCACCTATAAAAGCCTCCCCCACCTCCAAATAAAACTCGTCAAGAAGATCAAGCACTAAGTTAATTGGGAAATGCTTCTTTCTTTTCAGAACAAGTTGCACAATGCGCAAAACAACGAATGGTTAACATACAGTGGACACAAAATACAGTGCAGCATGAAGTTTAATCAAACTTTAATCTAATGCTAATTTCACATGATTGAACTAATACTCAAGATAAGCAGAGGAAAAGTGTAAAGTTAACGTTTATTATAAGCACTTTACAACTTAAACACTTGACAACTTAAGCCATTAATAACTTTTACTAATAATAAACGGTAAGTGCTACTAGATTTGAATAAATAACTAATAAATTCAGAATATAAACATTGTAAATCGAGCTTCAATGGCACAAAAACTGTGCAATAGAAAAACCGGAAATTTAAATTACCGTAAACGTAAACAAACCGTTACTACATTGAACGTATATGCCTATGAATAAAAAAGTACTAGGATGTAAAAATCCGAAATGTATATAACATATCTATTGATTAAATAATCATGTTAAAAAATTCGATTAGTGTAATAGAACGGTGATAGTTTAAAAAATTGAAATATATGAACCGATGTAAGTTTTTAAAGTAGGCGAAGCACCACCATCATAAAATTTTAAACGAAACCAGTAGTTTAACTCGAAAAAAAAACCCCTGTATATAATGACGAGTATTTTAATTTAGAAATAAAAGAATCTGTATGTTGGCAAATTTAATTAAATCATAATATTGAAATGAGACTAATGAATACCAATATAACCCAATTGAAATTGAATTAAAAAATTAACTGTGAATCTTAAAACTGTGTTTGGTACTGTGATTAGAATGTAAGTTTATAGAAAAATAAAACCCGTAAACATTAATTCCAGATATAAAATATTTGGTTTTAAATCTAGAAATAATAATACGTATGTATGAAAATTATTAATTACATCATAACTTGAAAAATTAATTAGTAGAAAAAAATTTAACTGAATTATAATAACATCTGCTGCGAAGCCAACAACTTAAGCCAGTACCGCAGGAAGCAGAAAAATAAAAACAATGTGCAATGAATTAAAAACGAACTGACTACCAACTACGACTGAACTTCCGTAATTACTGCATTGCAAGGTGAGTGTGTTCAATCTAAAAATGCAGAAAAACTCGCTCGGAACATTATATATATGATGCTGATAAAATATAAACATTATATATATGATGCTGATAAAATATAAATATCTGCTGTATTAACTGATAACATCCTAATCGTGGACTGTGAAACTTTAGAAATACTGTTTTTTTCTACACGCTATGAAAGCCAAGTTGTACAAATTATAATTTGATAAACAGTTATATTCTTCTATGTCGACACTGAGAGATGAAACAATTTTACACAATGTAGTGACCAATAAAAGAAGAACTTTCCGAAAATAAGTAAATAATGTTGTATTTATCTCTATTAATGTTATATTTATCCCTATTAATGGTGTATCTTGAAAGGAAAATATTTACGGCTTTAGTACTGCATTATTGAGCTATTTGAATGAAAACTTGATGTTATTTATTCATATGTAATCACTGCCCCAAATAGTTAAATCACACACACACACACACACACACACACACACACACACACACACACACACACACACACACACACACACATATATATATATATATATATATATATATATATATATATATATATATATATAAATAAACGGTTAGAAGCTCCGACTGTCGTTTTGACGATCGGGTTTCGATCCTAGCTTGAGGTAGTTGCTTGTCTAGCCGTACTGATGAGTTGTGAACCAGCGAAACAGTACTGTATGTGGATTTCTCTCTCTCTCTCTCTCTCTCTCTCTCTCTCTCTCTCTCTATATATATATATATATATATATATATATATATATATATTGGTCCATAAAGAGATACAATTAGTAATATATATAGAGAGAGATTTATTCATTTATTTATAAAAGGTATACATCAGTTAGTGGTGTACGGTAATGGGGAACTTTTTATACCATGGTATTTCGAAGCCAATACTTACCACCAGAAGAGTACAGGAGATGATAGGTATATTTTCTCATTTATCGAACTTTCATTTTATTTTGATACTAGCATGGGTGCCCGGCGTTGCCTGGGTGTTCAGAGGTGTGTGTTGAGCAAAAAAAAAAAAAAATGGTAGTAGGAAGGCAGGCTCGAACCCGTACTGCGAAGCAGGAAAAGAACGGGGGGAGAACATGATGTCTTTGCTGTTACGACCATCGCCAAACTGGAAGTGACGTACGTTAAAATTAAGGCTAGACAATCGAAAAGAGGGTATGACTTTGGAAAACATCGGTGAAAAAAGCGACCCCTCACTGTAGTTGATTCTGAAGAAATTACTGTTTTTAGCCAATTATTCGGTATTTGTCGTCTGAAAGGTTAAGCTTCAAAACGATAATGAATCTTGTGAAAATCCGTCACTTCTGTCGAAAGTTTTAGGCAGACATGCAAACATACATACATATATTTATATATTGATAGCTCAAAATTTCGACCCAAACCGATTAAAAAGCTTGCCCTATCTCTGAATACCCTTTATGTCAAATTTCAAAAGCTTAAACCAGAAATTGTTGGAGTAATTTGGTAGAAGCCGCAGAGGTAATTTTTTTTAAATTTGACCCCTATTATGATCCCTTAACATTTATTGTTTTGGGCTCAAATCAAGTTATTAAGTTAGATCCATGTCCAAGGAACCTATATCTAAAATTTCAAGTTTTTATACCCAAAATTGGCGGAGAAGTTTGGTAAAGTTCGTAAAGGTCAAATCGTTGAACTTTGACCCTTTAACAGCAAAATTTCTGGCCGTAAACGGATTACAAAGATTTTCCCAAATCTCACTACTTTGTATATAAAATTTCGAGTCTGTAGACTGAAAAATTACAGAGCTATTGTGTGGGGAAATGTACGCAGACAGACACGTTCACTTATATATACTAGTATTTTAGCCCGGCGTTGCCCGGGTGTTTGGATAGGTATGTTGAGCATAAAAAGCGGTAATGTTATTTTAACTTTGACCCCTACTATGACCCCTTAACATTTATTGTTTTGGGCTCAAATCAAGTTATTAAGTTTGATCCATTTCTAAGGAACCTATGTCTAAAATTTCAAATGTTTAGACCCAAAATTGGCGGAGGAATTTGGTAGAGTTCTCAAAGGTCAAATCGCTGAACTTTGACCCCTTAACAGCTAAATTTTTGGCCGAACACGGATTACAAAGATTTTCCCAAATCACTACCCTGTATATCAAATTTTGAGTCTGTAAACTGAAAATTTACAGAGGTATTGCATAGGAAAATGTACACACACAGACACGCAGACATGTTCACTTTTATAGATTAAACAAAAATATATACGTATACATAAATATATATGGAAACAATTTTGTGTTTACTATAATGTTTTTACACAAATATTATGCAAGTATAAATCATGTAGAATACCTGCATGAATATAATTACACGTAATAGTTAACTCGAGATGATTATCCCATAAGAAAACTGAAAAAAAAAACTAATAGAGAGTTAATCAAAATGAATGTTCAAAAGAATATGCAAATTCGCTAGATCTTTTGCTAGTGAATGCAATTTCATAACCCATGTATAAGAAAACTGTATTTTCTTTTTAAATAAATAGAAAATAGGGGTTTTAATATGAATATCAATACACACAAAAGAAAAACGAATTTATAGGAGTATATATATATATATATATAGAGAGAGAGAGAGAGAGAGTGATAAATAGATAGATTCTCTCTATATATTTTTTATTTTTCTATCTCTACTTCTTTTTATTTATTTTTACTTCTTTCTTTCTCTGACTGGACGTTTATATCTTTATATTTTTGGCATTTTTATCAATTTTATCTCCCCATTATATATTATTTTTTATTCTCTTATATATTTTTATTCTCTCATATATTTTTATTCTCCTATATTTAATAACTACGTATCCCTTAGAACTATTATTATCTATTATTATTCTATAATTCTTATATGTTTACAAGTATCCACTCCACATCCCTTGGTATTTGTATCCTCTTATTCTACCATCTATTTATTCTCGACCCTCTACCTTAATTAAACTCTTTGAACACAGCACACTGTATAAATCATCCCCTCACATTAATTATCATACTATTACTCCTTATAAGTTATAGCTCTTTTAAGTGCTGTTATAGTCTCAGAGACACCTGCTAAAATGCCGACATAGCATAAACTCCCTATCTCATGTAAATCTCCTCCATAGCTACAACACATATGGTTAAATGAGAAAATTCTTTCAAGTAACTTACCTTATATTGTCCCAAGAGTTTAAACACACAAACTGTCCACATGCATAAAATCAATTATGACAGATATGCTATATACCTACCTACATTATATATTACAAACTACACTCCTCTTTTATCACAGAGATTAATATAATTCCTCCAATCAACCTCAATAGTTTATTTCACTCCTAATGTAACTATCGCTAGATGTCACATCCCTATCAAGTTACCTAGCATCTTCTCTACTCTTCTGGTGAGAAGCATTAGGCTTCGAAATACCATAGCATAAAGAGTTCCTACATCTTACATCTTACATCTCTAATTAACGTATACCCTTCTTAAATAAATGCATGTACACTACTATATAGTTTTATACCTTCATTTTCTCTCTTTATTGACTTCTATATAAACTCCAGTTTGATGAACTTTGTATTACTTAAATAAGGTTCCTCTTAAAGAATAGATTTGATTCTCTTCCTTTAACTCCTCCACACACACACACACACACACACACACACACACACCCACACACACACACACACACACACACACACACGCGCGCGCGCATATATATATATATGTATATAGGTGTGTGTGTGTGTGTGTGTGTACATATTACCATGTATGTAATAATTATGTCAGTCCCTTTAAAATACTCGGTCTTTATTGTCGAGTAATTGAAAGTTGAAATAGAAAGGTGTTCCCCTCAGCAGGCATACATAGATCATGATGTTATAATCATTAGATCACTAAGGCCGGATGTTACGATATTAAAAAAAATATATCTTAAAATTTCCACGCTATTTCACGCGGTTTAGATTGGCCGTGAGGTTTGTTCCTTGCTAATGGAGTCTGAGATGGTTTCGTGGCCGAGTTCGAATCTCCCAACCGAATAATTGTATCACCCTGCACTGATGATTCCCGAAAGGATGAAACACTAATGTCTGTAGGTAATAAAAAAAAAATATTATTGCAATTACCTGCCCATTGAAACAAGAATTGGACAACAAGTTCCTTCAGGTTTTCGTAATAAAAATAAAATTATCCTTAACCCCACCCACAATAATTTAGATTCTGCAATTGGACAACATTTATTGGATAACCCAAAATGTGGGCAGGTATATAAGGACGACTTCTTTTCAATTTTATTTCGAGGCCAATCGAGTAGTCATTTTAAAACTCTCGAATCCGTCTCCATTGCGCGACTCAATTCCTCTCTCTGCAGGCAGAAGCGGTTGGTTAATCCCCTGGAACTTTCGGGTGAATTATAGATGGATACTACAGATATGATCCCCCTTTTCTCCCTTTTTTCCCCCCGTATATTTATATGCGGGATATCATTCCTCACACGTGATAGTTTACAATATTTTTTAAAAATTATATTAATTATATATAATAAAAATAATAATAATAATAATAATAATAATAATAATAATAATAATAATAATAATATATATATATATATATATATATATATATATATATATATAAAATAAAACTCTTGCTGGCATTTTCTTAAGTAATAACCTGTACATTTCAGTTGACCTATTTTTTTGCCCTATATTTTTTTCACGCCTTTTAACATCCTTTTTTTCTGGGTCATTTTGACATTTGCTTTTCTATCTTATATTTAATTCTATCACCATTTAATTTTTTTCTCTTCTTTTTCCCTGATCTTTCTTATGTCTCGGCAGTCGTGTGAAAAGCATATCTTATTTTTCTTTTATTAATATTATTGGAATTTCCCCCTTTTCTTTTCTTTGTACATATTTATGAATTATTCCATGGATTTCGGCGTTTTGGATTATTTTGGATCATCTTCCAATTACGTGATTTCCTTGGATTTTACTTGTGCAAATGGAAACTCAATTAACTTTCTTGGAGTTATATTTTTGGATTTTACCGTCATTGGATTATTTACCTTTCACCAGACTATCCATTCACGTGTAATCACCTTTTTCTTCACCATATTCCCTTTGACTTACTTATAGTTTCATCAAATACTTTTGTATGCAAAATCCGATCCCGCATTTTGCTAATTCCTACCCTCAAAACTCCGCGGATTAAGGACTATCCACTTATCAAGTGTTTCCTTTTCAGATTAAATATGTTTTTAACTCTTTTTCAAAGTGTTTTTTACATGTTTTATTGACTGTTTGCTATATATATGTATATATATACGTTAATCCACATTTTATTTTATCTTCTCACCTTCCGTCTTCCCTGTACACATCTTTTATAGTAATTGTAAATAAGTCGTTCTCATTTTCATCATCATTTTTTAATTTCTTCCCTTATTTTCTTTTATATATATATATATATATATATATATATATATATATATATATAATTGATTTTAGTTTGCTTGAAGCATTGTGTGGAATAGGTATGTAGCAGAGATTTAGAAGGCTATCACAATGCGAGGAATTAGATATAGTCGATGTTGGTGAGAGAGGACGAAAACAAGTGGCGATTTACAAATCAATAAGTACATACATATATGTCTATATATACATATATTTATTCAGTTGTATTAAATACAAATGTCTTACTTGTTATGTATGTGACAATATCCATAATATATTTCGGGAAAAAATTCCCCTTTTCAAATGATAAATTCATTTTCCGCTCTATCATCTAGCGTGTTTTGAATCGATCTGTCACGTCCACAATCGATCCACACACACACACACACACACACGCGCGCGCGCACACACACACACACACACACACACATATATATATATATATATATATATATATATATATATATATATACTGTACGTGTGTGCGTGCGTGTGAAGAGTCGACAACTAACTAGATTGGATATAATTTCCAAATCTAAAAACGGCTTCCAACAGCGAATACGTTTCTCTCACATTGTATATACTTTGGATGTAATTATCTTGAAGAAAATAATATGAATTTAACGATTCTTAATAAACAAAACTATTTTTCAAATCCCACTTTATTTCCTTTCCATGTCTCGATGATTATAATTTTCATAATCTTTTATATTAATTTATTTTTGCGGACTACTATTCTCATCTTTATTGGTTATTGTTTCACGACGTTTCGGCCAACTATTCCTCTGGACTTCCTCAGGTGGTAACCGCGACGGATAGGAACTTCGAATCTCATAACTGCATTCTCAGCAATCACTGCCATCCGTAGTTGTTGTCGTCTCACCACGTTTTGGCCAAGTAAGCCTCCGGCCGACTTTGGGTAGGATTGAAACCGCTATCTTCAGACAATGTTCATCTGGAAGCGTAGAAATTCAACGTCTCTATCAACTGCGCCACGGGCCAAAACGTGGTGAGATGACAACAACTACGCATGGCAGTGATTGCTGAGAATGCAGTTATGAGATTCGAAGTTCCTATCCGTCGCGGTTACCACCTGACGAAAGCCAAAGGAATAGTTGGCTGAAACGTCGTAAAACAACAACCAATAAAGATGAGAATAATAATCCGCAATAAAATAAATTAATATGAATAATACTCATCTCAATAATGAATTCCAATTGAAATAATACATATCATAATCTTTTGCCTCAATAATTGCGTGTGTATTTTGTTTTTACTTCATTGGTTAATAAAATACGTCAAGTTATTATTGTTACTTTACAAGCATTTTGGGGTGATGTTACTATTATTAAAATTTATTTTATTGGTATTTGGTTTTTAGTTTTAATTAATAGTACTTCTAATATTTCAAGTTTTTGGTTTTTCGTAATGTGTTCGAGAATATCCGTGTTGTCTATTAATTTTTTTTCTAACTTGAATCCAGAGGCAGAAATTCTGATTCATCTGGTGTTTAGCAATTACGCTGTGTTCACAACGATGCATAGTTAATCTCCTCCACAGTGTGGTGGCAGTCAAACTAATGTATATGTTTTTCCTTCATTGTCGGAAACACAGTCATCAATGAGCATTTAAATTCATATACCATGTTTGACCTATCCAACAGCCTAGTCGAGAGGGAGTTATAGTTATAATGAGCTTCGATGTTTTAAATTAATTGTCGGTAATGATTATTTCTTTTATTGGAGTCACGTTGCACGTTTTTATCGATGCTTTTTATACTTTTTCGTCTACTCTATAGTTTTATGTACGTTTTGGTTCTGTAGTGTTTTGATGAATATTATTTTAAATGGTCTTATTTGTTGGTCAATAAGATGGTTAGGAAATCTATTATTTATTAGAATTTGTTTAATGTTGGAAAATGATTGGGGGAATAAAAGATTAATTTGGCCCGAGTTAATAAGTTTTAATTATGACTGTTTTGTATCTGAAGGATAATCACTAAGATAATCAAGGTACTCAGATTATTACTGTTGTTTTTTTATAAGTTGAAGTGAAGAATTCATTATTGTCAAAATCTATTAAAATATCTAAAAAGGAAATGTTATTGCTTATGTTTAATTCATGGATTGACTTAAGCACTGGGTTATTATAGAAAGTTATTTATAAAGTGATAGAATGCTTATATATGATGTAGTAGAAACCCATTTGTTGTTAGATGGTGTTTTACGATTTGGAAATTACATCTAACGTAGTTAGTCGTCAAAGTCTGTTGCCACAGACACGAACGCACGCGCATACACATAATAATTAAAAAAAATAAATATTAAGATTTTTGTTTTCTACAGACGCTAGTGTTTCATGCTTTTGGATTCATCAGTGTAGGAATTGATAATTACTGCTTTTTGAAGATTCGAACCAGGTAAACAAAGCAAACTTTGCGTTACACAGGCGGGTAGTTCTAGTAAAGACAGTGTTTATGGAAGTTCCGTTTAGTTTTAAGTATACAGGAAGGGAAATTATTGTCAGTAGACGATAATTCTTTTTTACAGAACCGTGGATTGGAACTCAGTCAAGAAATGAAAATAACGACTGAACAGAAAAAGACTGTTTAGTATAATAACAGATGTCTGTTTAGTTGTATTTATCTACCTTTTAATCTTTCATTATGATCAATGATCTTAACTATACTTTCCAAACTTCTTTCTGCTTATTCAATTATATAAACCTTTCTTTCTTGTTAGCGGATGGTGAATGACCACCCGGGTCCGTCTTTTCCCCTGCAAGCCTCAGTGGTCACTTGAAACGGAAGTGAGAATGAGGCATGAAAATAACCGGACGAATAACAAGAAAGGGGAAAAATGAGCCAGAAATGTTTTCAAGATATTTCTGCTGGACATTAATAGAAGACACGAACATGAGAACAAAGTCGATGGTTAATGGGAGGGGGGCAGCAATCCAAATTACTTTCATGCGTCTCATCAGATAATAGGCGATTCCTCTGTGTGGTGTGAGGTGGTGTCCGGGTGCAAGAGGCTCATGTCATGACGGGTGGAGATAGGGTAATCAACGCTTCATCAGAAGATTCGTGTAAATGCATCATGATGGGAATGCTATTTTCTCTCCCCCTTTCTCTCTCTCTCTCTGTCTCTCTATCTCTCTCGCTCTCTCTCTCTCTCTCTATATATATATATATATATATATAATGTATATGGTATCCATTTCTTTTATCTCTCTCTCTCTCTCTCTCTCTCTCTCTCTCTCTCTCTCTCTTTCTCTAAATTGTTCTCTCATGCGCAACTATTGCTGGGTCTTTTAAAAAAAAATATTATTATTATTATTATTAACGCAGCGATGAAATTTACTGAAATATAATATATTTTTAAAAATCAGAAGAAAAATTAATAAATAAAGAAGAAAAATCTTTACTTTATTTCAGTGCTTGTGATAATTGCTACGTCTTGACAGATGCGAACCATCTCAATAATTATCAGAATCCTCACTGGAGTTGTTATGTGAACTGTCAGTAATACCCAAACTACGTTCATGAGTTCGAAGGTGAGTTTTCAGGCAGCAAATGAATTGCACGATCTGACACATATGCGACAAAGTCAAGTGTTACAAATTTGTTCGCGGGGTAATCGGTTTATGTGCCATAAAATATTTTCTGTAGTTCAGCTCATGTCTTGCATATATATATATATATATATATATATATATATATATATATATATATATATATATATATATATATATATACCTTATTAATATGTTTTAACCAAAAAATTTAATATATTAAAATCCGGTAATGTTCATATATCAATAAAATTAAAGTAAAAATTAATTGACTCAATTATTTACGCTTCATGATTATCAGTTTTCATAATCGAACATGCATATAATATTTTCGAAAAAATCAAGACAACAAAATATAAAATGAGAACATCATATTGTGTATTTCTTTATGCGTTATAATTGTTTCATAACTGTTGAGACAATTTGAAATATTATATCATTTATAATGTTCCAAAAATCGCCACTCTTTAGACGGCAAAATACACTAGTTATACACATATGAAATATATGAATACACTCACAATGTCTATTTTAAGAGATCAAGCAGTTAGACCTACCTCCACACAACTTAAATAATCTCTATTTTTTCCGATAGCTATCGAATTAAGTAATTGCTCCATTTTCGTTTTTCTGTTTTAAATGATATTTCAACCAATTACCTATTTTAATATTAATTTAACATTTGTGTCTTTTTTTTAAATAATTATTTTTCCTTCCCAATTTATTTATGTAATTGATTCATTTCCCAAATACTAATCTACACCTTCAAATTTTAGTTTTTCCAGAGTTTTTTCGTATGGACACCTTTATTGGTAGCACACACACGAAACTCTAGTCTCCTTCGAAGTAATCTCCTCCGACTGCAATGCATTTGTACCGTTCCAACAACTTCTGGAAGGCCCCATAGAAGTCCTCTTGTGTGCGCGTGTCAATGACCCTCGTTACAGCTTTTACCATCTCCTCAATTGTCTCATACCCACACCCACAGCTTTTAAGGTTTTCCGTGAGCTTCGGAAATAACCAAATGTCACAGGGGGGCAAAGTCTGGACTATAGGGAGGGCAAGAAACTGCCTTGATGTCCATCTTGGTCAAATAGTCTGTGACAAGGATGGAGTTGTGAACCGTTGCATTCGCGCAAATCTTCAGTTCCTTGCGAATAATTGTGTGTGCAGTTTCAACATTGACATCAAACTGTGAATTTATTCTATAGACACACGACAGTCCTTATCCATGAAATTCTTTATTTGGCCAATCAACTCTGGTGTTCTGATTTCCTTACCCCTCCCACACCTCTTATCATCCCTCACAGACCCCGTGCCTTCCTCGAATCTTTTATACCACTCAAAAACTGATGCTCGATTCATGCAAGATGGTCCAAAAGCAATCTGAAGCATTCCATTCGTTTTTGTGGCTCTTTTCCAAGTTTAAAACGAAGGCTTATTGCATATCTTTCTTCTAAAGTGTCTTCACGTCCGGATTGCACTTTTGAAATTCACCAGCTGTGATAATTAGTCTTAAGTAGAGTGTATTCCAATTCCTGTTGTAGCCGTTCATTTGAACCGGAAATCATAAAAATTGATTAGTCATCTTTTAAAATGAATAGCAATAGCATACTGAATTTTTAAGAGTGTGCGAAAATTTTAAATACCTGTACAAGAAAGTCTGGAAACTTATTAAAAGGACCTCCCATATATATATATATATATATATATATATATATATATATATATATATATATATATATATATATATATATATATATACGAGCAAACAGTAAATAAAACATGTTAAAAATACTTTGAAATGAGTTGAAAACATATTTAATCTGAAAAGGAAACACTGGATAAGTGGATAGTCCTTAATCCGCGGAGTTTCGAAGAAATACTTTCCTTCTCATCAGAGGGTAGGAATTAGCAAAATGCGGGATCGGATTTTGCATGCAAAAGTATTTGATGAAACAACAAGTAAGTCAAAGATCTTACTTGATAACAAAAAAAGTGAAGCAGAGGGAATATGGTGAAGAAAAAGGTGATTACACGTGAATGGATAGTCTGGTGGAAGATAAATAATCCAGTGACGGTAAAATCCAAATATATAACTTCAAGAAAGTTAAGTTTTATATATATATATATATATATATATATATATATATATATATATATATGTGTGTGTGTGTGTGTGTGTGTGTATAGTTAGTCTGTCATGCTTAAGTTTAATCACATTTTTGTTGGTTTGTAACAGTTATCTTTGAAATATCATTATTGACAACTATTATGTTTCATCTCTAAATAGCAATGTCTATAAGAGGTTCTGTCTGTCAGTCGATCAATCGAGCTGTGTCATTCAAGTCGGAAATAGCGTCTTACTTTGTTACGGTTAAGTTTGAAATATCATTTTCGTTATCTGTCATGTTTTAAGTTGAAATAATATTTTCGTTATCTGTCACGCTTTGAAATATTTTCGTTTGGCGTTCATGTTTAAACTTTAAATAGTAATTTTAAATGTGCTTAGACTTGTCTATAATAGACTCTGTCTGGGCGCTAAACAATGAAGTTTGAATTAGCATTTTTGTTTGTCTTACGGTTAAGTTTGAAATATCATTTTTCGTTGGTATGCTATGTTTACTTTTGGGATTATATTTTCCTTGTCTGTCGTGCTTAAGTTTGAAATAATGTTTTCATTGGTTTGTCATGCTTAAGTTTTAAATATCATGATTGTTGGTCTAAACAATTTCCTTTCCTTGCTTAAAATGACACGTCTAAAGAATATTTGTCCATCAACACCCGCCATGTTGATCGCTGCTCGTGTGCATGCGTAATGAGGCTTCATATATTCATGCGAAAAAGGTGGCCTGGAATGGGCGTTGCTATTTACATTCCGTTTTTTTTTTTTTTTTTTTTTTTTTTTGTCGTTTGGTTGTCATGGCGACAATATGATCGTCCGAGACGAGAGTTCACGGCTAACAGAGCGTCACATAGCCATACGTGAAAAACTTCTATTACCGAATTCAAACATGGAGAGAGAACGGAAAGATAATGAGAAGAATGTTGGTGGTTCCATCTGTTTTATGATACGCATTATTTAGAGTGAAAACGCAAATATCCAGTGTAAATGATTAATTGTTCACTATTATTTGAACACAAAGTGCGAGTTTATCCATGAGTAAAGGGTAATTGTTATTTGATAACTTCCGAAACGTATTAAAACGTAGAACGTTATAGGTCCGGTAGGAAAACAATCTTCGAACGACAGCGCTCAGTTATTCCAATTTGTTTACTCTTAAAAACGTTTTCCTTGCAACCTCTTTCCCACAGAAGAGACGCTGCGAGCCTGTCCTTGCTCTGTCGCTATTTTCATGATAAGTGCTCGTCTTAACTCTAACCTGTGCCCAACTTTCGCACAAAAAACACTCGACTAGTTAAAACCACTAGATGTGATTTTCCTTACTCTCTATCTGTGCCTAAATGTAAACGCAGATTCCATGAACAAAGCTTCTTTCCTTCAACTGCCCATCTTTGTAACACTGTTCCGCTGTCATGCCCCCCCCAGCTAAATACAACATCTAATGTAAACAAGTTCCTTTTAAGTCGTCCTCACAAATAATCCAATTCTACCCAATTTTCATCATAAACGATTACTTCACTACAACCTTACATTCATCCTTATCCTCGAGTGGCCTTCTGGCCTTGTTTAGTGATGACTTCCAAGTAAAAAAAAAAGAGAGACAGTAAACAACATCGAAGGTTAATAGAAAATACCTTTTATTTTGACAGGAGTGGAAAAGAATTAAAAACAGTTAAGTGTCAATCTTTACTCAAATGGGCGTCGTGCACTGTTGCAGATTTCATCCTATCACTAGCTAAGAACCAACAACAGAACATCCGGTCACTGTACTCTGAAAATTAAACTGATTAAAAGCTGGAAAATTCATGAGAATAGTCCAAAAATTGTATTTGTAAGTTAATGTATTTAATTGTCTGATGGGCCAACTATCCTGTCGACCTGTCTTTATATTCAACAGTAATAGTATAGCAAAATTTATAACTACTACAAACTGATATCCTTAATGTTTTTTATAATGTTGTGCTTACAGCTTTTATGTTCTCAGCTACAAACAGTGTGTATAAATTGCACTTAGTTTTTACTTTCTTATTATTTGTTCATATTGTGGTAGTTGTGTTTGAGATCTATACCAAACGCATACATGTGAGGTAAAATAACCGAATATCCCAACAATAGGATGGCATTTAAACTTTGTATCGCCTAAAGTCTACTACGGTAGCCATAAAGCCACACATCCTGATCCAGGAGAACAAGATCAACTCTCAGATTCAAAATAAGCAGTTTAAAACAAACCAAAGGACTTTTTACAGTAAGCTTATAAGGGACACCATTACTGTAGATAGTCCACCTGCAGAGGAAGACCTGGAAAACTACTGGAGATCTCTATTTGAAACAGAACGCAAATACAATCAAAAAGCCCAGTGGATTGAAGATATTATTAAACTCAACGAAACCAAACCTCAGATGCCAGAACCAGTCATAATTCCTGGTACGGTAACAAGAAAACTGGCATAATTATCGAACCACAAAACACCTGGCATCGACAATGTCCAAAACTTTTGGCTGAAACAATTGACTGCACTCCGCCACGACTACAGTGATTGCTTCAGCAGGATGCTAAGAGGTAAAGAAGCAACACCACCCTGGCTGACAGTGAGGAACACCAGCCTCATACCCAAGACCAAGGAGACACAACGCCCAAACAAATACAGGACAATATGCTATCTAACAACTACCTACAAGCTTTTCACTGGTCTGGTAGCCGACGATATATATGACCACCTATCCTCTGGGACCTACCTTAAAAAAGAGCAGACAGGGTGCAGAAGAAAATGTCTCGGTATCAAAGACGAGCTATTGATCAACAAGACCATCTTAGAAGACTGTAGGAAGAGGCAAAAAACCTGAGCATGGCATGGATCGATTACCAGAAGGCATTTGAGAGCGTGCTACACTAATGGTTACTTCGGTGACTTGAGTTATACAAGATCCACCCGATAATTAGACAAACACTGGCGGCTCACCTTCAGATGTGGAAAACCATAATATCATTAAATCACAATGGAGGAAAGACCATCATCCCTGAAGTAAAAATCAAGAGGGAAATATTCCAAGGTGACAGTTTATTTCCCTTACTCTTCTGTATGACAATAGATCCACTCAGCCAGCTCCTGAACAACCCGAGTGCCTATAATTTGAGTCAGGGATGCCATCGAGATCCAGGCAAGAGAGTAAACCATCTGCTCTTCATGGATGGCCTTAAACTGTACGCCAACTCTGACACGGATCTGCACCAGCTTATGCAGGTAGTACACACATTCTTCAGTGACATCGGAATGAAGTTTGGCCTGGATAAATGTGCCAAGTGTACACTCAGAGCTGGGAAGAAGATCCACACAGAAAATATGCAGCTTGATGAAGACATCGACATCATGGATCTAGAAGAGCATGAGGAAAACGAGAACATACAGCATGCCAAAATGAAGAAGAAGATTAGTAAAGAATATTTACGCCGGGTGAGGAAAATATGCAAAACCCAGCTCACCAATAAAAATAAAATTACTGCCATCAACCAGCTTGCTATGCCAGTAATAACATACAGCTTTGGTATCATTGGCTGGCCACAAAAATACATTAATCGGCTAAACGTAAAGACACGGAAGCTATTAATTATTACTATTATTACTAACGCTTCATAAAATAATATATAGAAATCAGTGTCTACTAAGGCTGTATTTGCCCAGGGAATAAGGAGGTCTGGGACTCTCAGAGATCAATCATCAACATAGGGTAACTATTGTGAGCACCGGTCAGTATCTGAGAAACTCCAAGAATCCCACCCTCTCAATAGTATACGAGCATCAAGAGACAAAAGCCAGCAGAACAACATCAGTCACCCACCTGGCCAAGCATTTTGGTCAGAGCTGTCTCTCAGATGAGGACGAAACACCAAACAAGTGTGCCACAGAAATAGCAAGAAAGAGCCGGCAGAAATATACCGAGACCTTCCAAAGGATTAACCTTAAAGAATAGGACCAACATCAATGTGCGAAGTATTTTGGGGGGAGCTCTCTCAGGAATACATAAACAAAGAAGGTTCCTTGGACTGGCTCAAAAGGGGATCCCTCCACCACGATCAGGAAAGGGTCATAATGGCTGCTCAAGACCAGGGATTGATGACCAATGCATTCAAGAAGATGGCAGGGATCAGTAATGACAATAAATGCAGGTTCTGCCATTCAGAATTGGAAAGTGTTGGTCATCTGATATTAAGTTGCAAGGTTCTTCTAGGGGACGGCTACTAGCGAGACATGATAGAGTATGTAAGTATCTCCACTGGACCATCTGTAAAAAATTAAACACCCAGTGTAGCAGCAAGTCCTGGGAACATCAACCCAAAAGAACAGTTGGAAATGACTTATATACTATACATTACGACCATGTAATCCCTACAGTCACCTACCTTGAAAATGCTGCTGTGAAACCTGACATAGTTATATGGAATAAGTCAGAGAGAGTTGCAACCTTGATTGAAGTAAGTGTTCCTAATGATGGCGGTCTAAACAGAGCTGAAAAAGAGAAACAGACCAAATATCAAGGGCTCATGTATGATATGAAAAGAAACTGGAATCTTAAGGCGATATCAATCATACCAGTTATCATAGGTGCCAAAGGGTTTATGAAGAAAAACCTGAAGTCGTACCTAACTAATATTCCTGGTGAACCAAGTGCAAAAGAGATCCAGACAATTGCACTTAAGGGAACGGCGAGGATACTAAAAAGAGCTCTTGGTTGTTTTCACTAAAAAACGGGGAAATGTTGGAAGCTGGTTTGGCTGCCCCATACCCAGCATTTCAATCTTCAAAGGAAGAAAAATTAAAAAAACAAATCCATGCATACAATAAAAATGAGGATGAAGATGGAGAAATGTTACAGAAAAAGTAGGAAATAAAGAGAGAGTGATGTATATATATATATATATATATATATATATATATATATATATATATATATATATATATATATATATATATATATAAACAATAAGAGTATAGCTACATTACAAGATGCAAATATTTTTTTCATGCAAAACAGTTCCTCCAGCATGTTAAAATTTCGGTACATATTTTTTACAGACCTGTTTCGTTATACAGAAACAATCATTTATTGTTATGTTAATACTGACTATTTTCGTGTATATACTCCGCAGAAAAATAGAAAGTCCTTCCTTAGAAAAGAAAAATGCACGACAATATTGTGTCGGAAAAAGAAAAAATATAAATGTATACAAAATGTGAGAGGGAGGGAAAGAGAGTAAAAATTAGAAAAGAAAAAAGGAAACAGAGAAAGAGACACAGGGAAATGTCATGCAGGTGGCTGCATAGAATGCACAATTCTACCAACGCGTGCATTAACGTCATTTCCCTCACACCTTTTGTGTTTATATTAGAGTTTCTGCCATCCGTTGGTCTCTCACACTTCAATTTACAATAGAATTTTCATCGCAAAACATTCAAATCAAATGGACGCATCCTAATTTAGATACAACCACATGACACACCCAGTCTCATTTCTTTTGAAACAGAACATCTTTAAAATCTTTTGAAAAAAATTAATTTAATATTTACAAAATATTTGAAAACTTCTTGATTATGTTCTATATGTGTATGTAAATCGGAAAGCGTTTAGTTTCTTAATTATAGGTCATTGAAACATATATTGATCAACATTCTTTTTTTGTAAACATCAAACACGTACATTATGTGTGATAGTTCATTATCATTTCTACTTATGGATAGATAAACAATATCTCGCTGACAGCATCACAGATAAAATCAGTTTTAGCCTAATGTTGACGTATGCAACAACAAAATATAAAAGCCGTGGGGCTCAGAAGAAAAATCTGAGCGTCATGAGCGAAGAGGTTCCTTTTGATATCCAACATGTGAGATGCAGTTGGCAACCTGCGAATATTAGCTTTTCTTATTTCAGAAAACAGAATACAATAGATGTAGCTTAAATAAGAAAAATACGTATTAGATACGTTTGAAGCCAAAACAACGCATTATTACAAAATAAACATATATTTATTTATTTTTAAATTTATATTGAAATTTATAAATGTATTTCGAAGATACATTTCATCATCAGTATGTCTTTCATCAAGGTATCTAATACTTATTTATTTTATTCAAACTAAACCAGCGCTTCTATCAAGGAACACACACTTTAACGTGAATTCCGTGTGACCAACGCACCGTTCTGACATTTGAAAAGACTATCGTAAAAACAACAAACGGACTTCTACTGATTCTATGCTCCAACCACAACATGTCAAAATAAAAAGAAAGAAAGATGATGTGGTGTATATTCGAAATATATTTATAAATTTCAATATAAATTTCAAAATAAGAAAACATCTGGGTTTTCGAGGGCAAAATGAATCCCAGCATGTATACAGTTGTTACATGATAAGGGCTGTCCCCTTTTCATGTAAGTATAAAAATAGAGAGATTTAGTTAAAATGAAAATGAAATAGAATAGACGAAATTCGAACCTCGTAAATTAGGTTTAGAAATAGATTACGAGAGAGAATTAGAAAATGGAATGTAAAACAAACGATTGTTTAGCTTAGAGATAAAATAGTTTCAAGAAAATAATGTGCACTGTCAATTTTGTTATGAAAATTCAATTGAAAGAATGCGGCTACAAGATAATTTAATAAACATGTTTTTAACATATTGGAAATATAGGTTACTGAGAATATAGGTTAAAATTCCGTTTGTAAACAAAGGAAAAAGTTTTGGACACGCATGAATATTATCTTTTTATTTTCTAAAATATTTAACTGGCTTTGCAAACTCACTTTTCCTGATTCAAACAATATAACCAAAGAATACATTTTCTTCTAATTTCGTGCTGTTTTCCTCGTCTTAGTGGTTGAACATATAGTCACAAAGTTAGTCTTCTTTTTTTTTTACACAGTGGTCACCACTTATCAAGGCCCGGAAGCCACTCAGGGATAAGTTATTGCAAGTTCATTACTTAATAAAGATTTTTTTTCAAGACTTAATGCTGCATATAATCACTGAGTTCAATCCTAGACGAAGGAATTTCGGAAAAATTAAATGAGATTAGATGTCTTACAGGTCAGGGTGTAGCTTCGAAATTAGACAAAAAAACAAACAAACAAAAAAAAAACAACAAAAAAAAAGAAACACACCTGCAGAATGTAAATAATTTTGACTCATTTCAGAAGGATTAGTTTCAATTAACAGAGGTCAAGTATTATGCGATCTTCAGAGGTAATAAAAGTTACACGAGGCAGAGATTTGGCAAACTATTTAAAATCCAATCTTAATATATGTTGTTGTTATCGTCGTCGTCGTCGTCGTCGTCGTCGTCGTCGTTGTATCTTATGAATCAGATTATTGTTTGCCCGATTTCTTTTTAGTAAGAATTCCTTCTAGAAAGGCATTGAATATATGCGGGAGATGTCACGAAAAGGTTGCTAAGTGATTTTTTCTGTGGAACGAACTGGATTCGAATTTGGCAAGCCAAGGTTGTTAGTTCGTGTCGTTAGCCACTTAGCCACAGTCACCTTCCTGCTATTATTGTTGTTGTTAAGCGAGTTGTACCTGCATGCAGCGTCGAACACGAATATGTCGATATCTTCTCGTAGATTTAGAGCACTTTATGTACCGACGACACTGGTGTCAACAGGGGTCAGCGGTTGCCCAAGGCACCGAGGAAGGTCATCATTTATAGCCACTAAGTGGCGGTTTCGCATGCACCAACGCAATGCTATTATCCCAAATCTGCATTGCGATAAGGATGAGAAAAGGCGTGTAAGAAAGTAACGTCTGTAAGATTCCAAGCTGCGACTTTCAAGATGTCAGCGTTTACTGATGGGCTCGTCATTTGTCTGACAGGGCTAAATTCTTCCTGGCATTCTTGATGGCCGCAAATATCACTTAGTGACTTTTCGCAGCAGTTTGCATCGGCAATTATATTGTCAGTTCAGTTGGGCGGAAATTTTATCCCAAAATGGTCAATTCACGCCCTAACCTTTGACACGTCACTGCCGTTTATTATAATTCATATTTACACGAAGATCTTGATCAGGAAAAGTTACTGGTAATGAGATTGATTTTCATTCGCATCCAAACAGGAATTTAGCCGATAATTCCAGGTTTGACAGATACGCACGAAAAAATAATGCATATGCTGAAGATGCAGCCAATAATAATAATACAGCTGAAATATTAAGGAAAATCCTGGAATGCGGAGACTAATACATAAACCACATGCGCGGGCCAGACGAGCTACTGCCGAGACAAAACACGAAACGTTACATGGAACCAAGAACATTGAAGCAGCATATCTTTAAGGTTTTCATCCCTATCCTAATCACCCAATCATCGTCCCCTCAAAGATTGATGCCAAATAGTCGAGAAGGCTCAAGGGCGATGAACATATTGAGGAGAGAGCGCTGACCAGAGCTCCGCTGGACAAATCCCAAGAGAACTGGTACATTGGGGAGGCTTATTGCCACTCAAACTCCAGTGAAGACCAATGGCCACTGCTAGCGAGAAATAAATCGTAAGCGGCTGTTGCTATAATGCAAATTCATTCGCAAATGTTATCGAAAGAGTTAAAGGGTATTGGAAATCTGGGGAGACTTGTTGTCTCAGCTTCCAGGGAACACCACAGGTTGTTCTCAAGGAGAAATCCATTATTACCTGTGTGAAAGCTCCTTGTGAGTCAATAATAATGGACAACTTGAAATTTTTTGCAAGAACCAAAAAGAAAATGTTGATACTAATAAACACAACTAGAATCTTCCGCCTAGATACCCGCATGGAATTCAATATGGGAAACTAGAGGCAACGGAAGGTATGGAACTGCCGAACTAATTAACTGAGTGAATATGATAACTACAAATATTTGGGAGTTCTGAAAGCAGCCACCATCAAAGCAACAAAAATGAAAGAGGAAAAAGTATACTTAAGAAGATAAAAAAACACCTAGAAACTGCACACACACACACACACACACACGCACACACACACACACACACACACACACACACACATATATATATATATATATATATATATATATATATATATATAAAGCTGAACGTCTGTGTGTGTGTGTGTGTGTGTGTGTGTGTGTGTGTGTGTGTGTGTGTATGTCTGGTCACGAATAGGCTCCTATATGGTCGACTATTTTAAAAAACTGATTACATATAATGATAGAAGATGTATCGAGACACTGGAATGGGTATGTTTGATCTGGCAGAACGGTGGTTCATTAAAATTGTGGGGTCTGCGTTCGCCCCTGATCCACAAAGTATGGAAATAAAAAAAAAAGGTTACAAGTGTTTTTGATATAGATGTACATAATAATACTTTGATAAGTATGTTTTAACTTAAATAGGGATGGTATAATAAAATTGTGGGGTCTGCATTCGCGCCTGGCCTCCATGGAATGGAAATAGGCACACACTTTAATAAAGACTTTTCATATCTATCTGCGTAAGTATACTTTGATAATTATGTTTCAGTTTGAAGAAATATGGTATAATAAAATTGACTGACCTCCACAGAATGGAAATATGTCACAAAGTTTAACAAGGTTTTTTAAATATAGATCCACAGAATATTGTGATAAGTGTTTCAGTGTGAACAGGTATGGTATAATAAATTATGGGGTTTATCTATTTTATTTTTACTTTCATCATATTTTGCTTTGGTTTTGATACTCCTAAATTCGAAGCTATCTCTTTACAACCCTTCCTTTTCATAACCTATCATACTTTCATAAATCAGAGTCCATTTTCTGTAGGCTGTTTTTGAACCCAGTCAACGACTGGTACTTTTGCTATATATATATATATATATATATATATATATATATATATATATATATATATATATATATATATATATATATATTCTTAACCGGATTAATTTTTTAAATAGATTGTAGAAAAGTATGTTAGTATATAACAAATAACATGGTACAACAACAAATGAAAAGTTTGGATGTGACAATTGAAAAATTATTCGGGCCCAACCTTTAAAAACTGGGCAAAAAGAAACGGCTTCGTATTTAACTCAGTCCACGTGTGGAGGCAAATAAATATGTATTATTAGATTGTGTACGCGTGTGTGTGTAAGAATATATAACAAAATACGTCGTATGTGTTAGAATAACTCTCTCTCTCACTCTCTCTCTGTATATATATATATATATATATATAAATATATATATATATAAATTATATGTGTGTGTGTATGTGTCTGTGTCTGTGTTTCTTTGTGTGATTAAAAATTAATGCGAAAGCTGTATATGTTTAAATCTTTTTATTTATTTCTTAATAGGTGACGTGTAGGAATAAAAAATGTCGTTTGAAAAAAAAGAACATAATTTCGATCGTACCTTTAATCTTCATCAGTGTAATGAAGGAGTTGTATGCATCCAGTTAGGGTTTTGGCAGGAGAAGAAGGTATAACCAATGAGAAGGTACCGTTTAAGATTTGAGACAACTTGGCTAGAATAGTTGGCACATATATATACACGTATACACACGCATATGGATATTTAGGCAGTATTTATTTTTCACTTAAGCATATAAAAAACGTCTATTTTATTTAATGACTAGCGGGGGCGGGGGTACCCGGCGTTGCCCGGGTGTTTTTAGGTGCGTGTATGGGGGGGATAAGTAATAACCCTGAAACGATGTTAAAAAAATCGGAAAAACCAAATCGAAAAAAAAAAAAAACAGCGAAAAAAAAAACCGCTGTGTGTATAGTGGGGGGGGTAAAAGTAAACTAAAGAAAAATAAAGAAACGCTGCCCGCGTGTCTATAGATGTAAAAGAAAAAAATAGTTTGGGTCGTGAGGCTGGATTGAACCCGGAAGGCGGAGGTGAAACTAACTCCAACCACTCAACTGTGTAGGCCAAGAGTAAGAGGAATTGATTATAGTGTTAAAATAAGGGTTATAAAGCGAGTGAAAGAGGTTTGATTGACAGATAGCCACTAAATGAGGTCATCGCGGGAGCGTTACGAGATGACGTAGCAGTATTTCGTTTCCTGTCTAGACATCTCTCTCTATCTGTCTGTCTGTCTCTCTCTCTGTTTACGTTTGTGTATGTGTGTTCTCTCTCTCTCTCTCTCTCTCTCTCTCTCTCTCTCTCTCTCTCACACTCACTCACTTCGTCTTCCTTACTCTAAAGACTGGAAAATGGCGTCTGGCTGTAAAACTTCTGTAAAAACTTCGATCGTTAATATTTTTTGTAAGCGTATTTTTTTTTTTTACTTTACATTTTTGGCTTGTTATTTTTCGTTTAACTATCGTATCTAACTATTTTGAATGTGCTAATAACTTTGGTAACGTTGCCATAGCGTAGAAGTTCATAGTTTAGCTTGTGTAAAGGTTAATTTTTTTTACCGATAACATGTTTTTTTTAAATTCAGACTGCCATTAGAGCTGGCTGACGTCAAGATCACGTGACATGACTCAGCGGGTTTTAAATACAAGTAGACCCAAAATAAACGGCCCCGTGTATACTTTATATAGAAGAGTTGGCGCCCGTATTTTTGGGGGCAGTTATAAATCGATTAAAAAATATGTAATGTTTAACATTAAAATGTCACTTTTTTGGGACTCCCCCCTGTATAAAATCGATCCGTTGACGCACTTCTGATGGTCCTTTAGGCTAATTTTTCGATATTTGTCGTCTGGAGGGTGGGGCTTTAATATGATACCAAGTTTGTGAATTTTTGTTCCGTCAGTCAAAAGTTTTTAGCAGACACACAAACATACATGCATACATACATTTTCGTTTTTATATATAGAGAAGATAGAATATAGATATTCACGACTTCGGCTCGTGCAAACACTATATTATCTAATGTACTCACCCGAATTCGGCGTTTAATAGTTCTTAACTCCTTTCATTCTCGTGGCGATTGTTTGGTGGCCTGTAAGTAGAGGCTAGACAAATGGAGCAAAAAGGTGGTTTTGTGGCCGAATTCGAATCTTATGACCGGTAGAAATTGTTTCCCAACACTAATGATTGCATAAACATGAAACACTAGTGTCTCTACGCAAAAATAAATTTTTAATCTAAAGAAGACCGAAGTTTTTTTTTTAATAATTATTAGATCAGAGTTAAGGTTTCGAATGAAGCAGATTTCATTTTTTTTTCCATCATATTTTCCCTTTTGGCAATGGTTTCAACCATTTGTTTGATTAAAAATTCGATATTATGCGTAAACGCTTACTTTTTTAAGTGGGCTTATGATTTTGACCAGGACTATATATATATATATATATATATATATATATATATATATATATATATATATATATATATATATATATATGTGTGTGTGTGTGTGTGTGTGTGTGTGCGCACACGTGTGTGTGTTAAGGTGCTGGGACGTTACGATGTATTTGTTTTTCTCAAGAGGAATCGGCATGCAACAAAATTAATACAAGCGTGAAACAAGAAAATGGCGTTACAGGTTTCAATATATTCTGTTTGTTTTTTAGTTTGTTTTTCTATTTTGTCATTTCGTTTTGTTTTTTTTTGTTTTTTTTTTCGACGTAGTGATCGTCCGTTTAATTCGGCTCGTTTAGGCGTGTTGTTGTCGAGATTCACAGAAAATCAAATGTTGCTGCATGAATAACCATTGGAATTCTGTAGATTATTCCTATAACGCATAAAATAATATCACATTCCACGAATCGATGTTATTAAACACGATCCGATGACGTTTTTCATTCAAATAATGTTTCATTTATACAATAGTGGCGCGGTCGAATAAAACTGTTTTTTTCTTCTTGAAGTAAAAATAAATCGTAATACTCTACTTTTGTAATATGAACATGTACTAGACGGTTGCGTGTTTAGTTGACTGTATAGTTGCAATCCATGCGAAAAATAGACTAGTGAGAAATATTTTACTAGAAGAAAGGAGACCACACAAGAAAATGGGAAGTATCTCTGTTTTGTGGTTTGGTCACCCAAAATTCGATTTTTCCACTTAAGAATTTTATGCTCCCTTAGATACGAGTTTACCTTCTGTGATTTCGATCCACTTGAGTTTCACAAAAATAATGGCCGGGATTCATAGGTTTTTGATGTTCATAAAGGTGCAGTAGATATCTGGGGATCCTTTTAATGGTCGTAGAACACACACACACACACACATGTATATATATATATATATATATATATATATATATATATATATATATATATATATATATATATGCGTGTGTGTGTTTGAATATATATATATATATATATATATATATATATATATATATATATATATATATATATATAAGCAGTTGGGCAAGAAGGGGGGTGTCAGTCAGAATTAAGCTTCTGGGCGTCTTACGGTCAGTTTAATTTTCTAGGTTTTATCAGTCAGTTATTTTTCGGTGACCCTCAGAAACAGATGGCCTTTTAGTGTTCGATGAGACTTGTGTCTTGATTCAGCCGGGCTAAGATTTGTTATTTGCAAGTCTGTTCTCTAGTAGAGGAAAACGCACTCCCCCTCCCAAATAAACCTTGTTATAAACCCAAGTTATAGTTTTATTCGGAGGAAGAATTCTTCTGTTGTAGCACTGACTGAAAACGCAATTCCTGACTTTGGACCGGCACAACGTGCGGATGATCATGGCATGTGCAGTAAACACACACATAAAATGTTCAAAGTATTACTTTGATTATTCAGATTACTATTTAGAGTTTCGTTGTTATTTTCAAAAAGATTGGACCGATGTAATCTCCAACCTTTTTCAGGTGAATTTTTTTTCTCTGAATTTTTAAATCTTTGTGTTGAACTAGGGAACCTTGTTGAATCCAGCGAATGTTGTTTTTACGTATTGACTAGCAGGAAATTAATTTTGAATTGATAGTTTAAAGATTTTAAACTCACCTTCGAAACTTGAAGAGTATGATATAAATACCGTTTCCAGAATCTTATTTATCATTGAGGATACTTCCGTCGATTTCGACGTATGAGGTCCGTCACAACAACTAAGTTATCTAGAAATCCAAACAGCGTATTTGTTTATAGTGGTAAAGGCTTTCCACAGAACCAACAACACTTTTTGGTACAACTGTTAATCTTAGTCGGTACAATGGCTGCCACAAGACAGAGCAAGCAGTAGACCTCAAGTTTTACATCAGTCTGTTTCTTCTCCTGAATGCATGGTTTAACGAAGACTAAGGGTGCATCTCTCCCAGTGGATTAAAAGCGCCCTTGGATACCAAACAGGAAATTTCTACGCCCCGGCGTGGTGCATACAGCGCCTACTATTCCCAAATAGTCACACATATTATACTGACCAAAAGTTACTTAACTTCGGTGATCTGGCTAGAACCGCTGTTTCAACATCATAATATCGTATATTATTTTTCATTATTATACCTAAAAAATACTGACGATCACTGTGATTTCTCCGTGAATATTGAGAATTCAAAAAGTGTTCTCATGGTGGACAAAGATGGGGGATGTTAAATAGGGTCCACCAATCCCCACCTCTGATAATGTCGGGAAGAAACTTGTACTGAAAGTTCTCGACTCAAGCGGATGAATGAGGTCCAGTGGCTGTCCGGCTTGATGGCAATCATTTAAGTGGTTGCCAATTTAATGAATTTATAACCTTCAGTTAACATTGGCGAGCCACTATCGTGCTGGTAGTTGTAAAGTTAACTAAACTCCGGTTGCAGTCTATGTGCAGACTCACTCAATGTTGGACATATCGATTTCTCGACCTACGAGTAACAATTCACCAAAATAGCAAAGATCATCAAACCGAGTGGGTAAATGACAGAAAACAAATGGCTAGAGAATTATAGGTTAAACATATGGCCATGTGTGATTTTGAAAATATACTCCACTAGGATCTAAGCGCTATGGCCTACAAAAACTGCCGGAACAGTCCCATAGGCATTTCTCAGTAGGGGTGCCACAGGCGATTAACAATAAACTAACCTTTTTCTAAACGAGAAAGTAAAGCTTGGGAAGATGGACCTCCTGAAGCTGAACAGAAACATACCTCAGCTCGATAGAGATTGAAGAAAAGATACCAGAGCAGCTCACTTTCTGCAATACTGATTGTCAATGACGTATCCTTGATTGGTACGAAAATGTAATAAAGTGCCAGGTAGTAAAACATCGAGAAATATGTTACTCAAACGAAGTGAACATGTAAGTGACAAAAATAGTTATGGCGCTAACTGGATAGCTAGTCAGATGAATAATTCTTTGTCGTTTAGCTAGGAACAAAGTGTAGTATCTGTTCTGATGCTAGTCAAATCTGCTCTCGGTCAGTGAAGAATCCCTTTCTAAACTGAGGCAATTTTTATTTTTGTTCTAATTCAGACTGTTCCTACACTGGGGTGCTGGTTTTACATCCAGTTTAAACTTTGCAGTTGTGGGGATGAATGTAGGTAGGAACTACGTCAGACTACACTGTCGATTAAAATGAATTCAGAAAATAAATTTATTATGTAAAAGAATTTTGTCTGTGTGTCTCACTAAAAGTAATAAAATAACACAAGACACAACTACAAAGTTGAAGTGTTCTTTTTCAGCATTGTCTCAAACTATGCACATTTAAAAAAAAATGTTACTTTTCTTTCTTTTGGGAATAAACAAGAACAAAATCGCTCAGACGGTCGTTAGCATCGAATTCAAGATTAACCCAATAAAAAAAACATTTTGGCCTTCTTCAAGTGTGCCTTGTCCGACTCGGGAATTTTTCTGTCGGATTCAGGAATTTGATCGGAATTTCGAACGGAACTCTTTCTTAATCCACAGAGGCTGCATGCTCTCGTTCCGCCAACTAAGGCATAAGTAATTCACAGCTGTAGTCTTAGTATTGCCCGATTGAACCTTCAACTGAATTTCATTTAGCACTTCATCCGTTACGCCATGGGTCCTTGTAACAATACAATTGCGAATTATACGCAGATTCTCTCGATTAACAGAAAGATTCTCGTGTTCGAAAAGATATACCCGAAGAAGATCGGAAGGTACATTGACCGAAACGTTGTGAGAATAATATTCAAGATGAGAAAAATAGTTCGACGGATACAAATAATACAAATTATCAGTCTTCACCTAAAAAAAAATTCCTAGATGTTAGACAAGAAGTTTCGATAAAAGTAATTCCAGTTCAAAACCTTTTTCCCTCTGTTAGTTTTCGAATATTTTCATTTGACAACATTGTCGTATTTTCGTGTTAACATCTGCACGCCTGCTGCTTACGCTGAAGCGTTAGCTCTAACCAGCTTATAAGAATAGGGTTTAATTTACATGAAGAGTTACCTAATCGTGTTACGATTAATATGAGCATGTCATAAAGATTTTGTGTGACAATGAAATGGGACAAAGAATAGGTGAAATGTGTTGTTTGTGAAAAGAGAAAAAAGAATACACAATCTGAAAAAAAAAGCAGCTGTTTGCTTGTAGGTGCGACTAACGCTGACGTTTCGGCCTTACATGCATGGCGGATTGTAAACAAGGGACATTTTAACCCTGAAGTAATTTCTGGCTAAAATTCAAGTTTATGGACTAAAGTTAAGTTTTATGATGTCTGCAAGTTTTATTATGGACAGCAAATCAGAAAAGTGGACAAGAAACAAATTTACTCAACAAATAAATCTTCCCAAAGGCAAGATAAGTTACTCTTCCACACACTTGGTTTGGGTATTTTAACTTATCTTAAAGCATTTCTAAGTTCGAACCATAAGTTGTGCTCAGCGCTGAAGTTAAAACGAAAATAAACATGGCTACATTAGGCTGCTACATTTGGAGTTCCGAGAGTCGCTCAAAACTAGAAAATAAAACAATACTGATAGAAATCCACCCAATAAACGTCACTGTCCTATTTATTTAGTGTATTACAACCAGTATTTTTATTATATTTATTTTTTAAAAAAGTTTGTGTAAATAAACATATTTCAATGAAAATAATCAGTTTTCAGATATTCTTATGCGTTCACCTAGATTTAAGTCGGAGTCTTCAGTATAGTCGATATCGTTTAGTGGGGGACACTTTCAGAGCAAGAAGTCGTTTGTTTGGGTAAATTTATGCTTGTACTCACGTTCATAGGCTTGTTTTCTTTCCCTTTTCAGTATTTTTATTCTTTCTTTCTTTGTTTTTTTTTTTCATGTTCTGTTGTGATTCTTTCTTTCTTTTTCTTTTTTCATGTTCTGTTTTTATTCTTTCTTTTGTTGTTGTTCTTTTTTTCTTGCTTAATTCTTTTATATGACTTTTCTTTTTACTTTCTCAGTATTCTTCTTTCCTTATTTTCCTGCGTTTATTTCTTTCTATTTTTCAAGCAGCTCTCCTCGCTAAATTATATTCTTCCACAAATCTTGTAAGAGCATGAAGTGCTTCAAATTTATGAGAAGGGTCTCGACCAAAAACAAATGATATCAACATATTCAGTCAACGCCACAATCGGGTCTAACCACGACCTCCGTAAATCAGGCCCATCCAAGAATCTGCTGATATACCTGTTGATACTAAGTTACACCTAAGTATATAAACAAGACGCTTCAAAAGGAACCGTTACATGCTACGTGTAGACATTTCATCGATCTAGTAAGTTTCATTCATGTCGTTTTCAAGATGATCGTCGTTTGAATGACCATCTCTTCGATGACTTTGAGAAACCACTGATCTTTTTGACCTGTGTCAGGGGTAACTTAGAATCGTTTCGGAATATGAGAAGGGTCTCGTCCAAATGCAAATGATATTGACATTTTCGTGTTCAACGCTATATTCGGGTCCAACTCACTTAATAGCAAAAACAACAAAGTCAACAACGGCTACGGGAGATGACGGTGGCTAAGTGGTTAACGGCATACACTGATAAACTAGGTGTGCCAAGTTTGAATCCAGTTTGTTCTACATTTTCACTTGGTGGATATTGGCAACCTTCACGTAGTACCTAATGTCTTTTTAGAATGAATTCTAACTAGAAAGATATAGGGAAAACAAATGTCAACAATTGAGTCATCTGATTCATACAAAATAAGTGAATGATGCTTATCGCCATCATCATAAAAAACAAACCAACAACAACAAAACAACAACAAAAAACAGTAGCAGTAGAAGTAGTAGCAGTAGAAGTAGTAGCAGCACACATCAGATGAATTCACATCTTTCAACATTACAATGCCACCTCTATCAATCGGTGATAAATAAATAAGGATCTTAGCCAGCAAGTAAAAGCGAAAACATATCTTTATTTTGACTAGAAAGTTTGAAAGATGGGGGTGGGGGAGGAGAGTAGGGGAGGGATAATGCTATAAAACAAGAAGTCTCGTTATTTTCAGTTGAAGAAATTCTATCTGAAATACGAATGAAATACGGATGAATATTCACAAACGCCATCTTGTTTAATAGCGAATCATTGCATCCAAAGAATTCAAAATGAACACCAAGACATTTAAAGAAGCAATATATTTACTTTTCCCGTCAGCAGATGGTGTTGCATGCACAGAAAACTGCAACTAAACATGTTTTATTCGTCTATTTATCTTCTTTATTGTTGCCGGTGAAATTCAAGCGTAAAACAAATAATGTGGTCAGAGACACACCTAACCATCCCATCAAACCCACGTTCTTAAGAGAGCTTTCAAAGATATTTCCTTTTTTATTCAGCATGGTAAGAGAGTTGAAGAATGTGGAACCGCTCTTTTAGTTCAGTTTCTGGTTAATGTTCCTATTAGCCGTGAGTTGAACATGGATTAAGTATGAATAGCGTGGAATGAACAGTCAAATACGTTGCAGAGATTTCTGCAAAATATGCCTTGGCAATTTAACTCGATAGATGGGAGGTAATCGGTACGACCTTAAACTGCATCTGTGATTAGACTCCAATTTAGGAGTGTGAGGTCACACCTTAGTTGCTATTATACTGTTAGCTACTCTGGCCCCGATTGCTCGTATTGTCTGTCAGGATCTTATTTATATATTACATGTAATATATCGTTGGTATGACGTGTAACTATCTGGTGTTGAGGTCCTAATTGGAATATTTGGGAGTGTGGGATCACTTCTTATTTGTCATGACTACCAAATCCACTTTGACCCAGAGAGGTAGTAACTGTCAAAGCTTCATCTATTATTTACGTACATGCCATTGTTATAACAAAACTGTATCTGGTAGTTAAGTTTTGATCTGAGAGCTTTGAGGTTGAGGATCCATTTTTGTTGCCATTATTCCCAGGCCTATTCTGACCGAAAAAAGTGGTATCCAAAATTACTAGATTTGGCATTAAATAATCCGAAAAAAGTGTTGATATGCCGTTAAATAAACAAACAAAAGGAAAAACATAGACTATGGAATCGGCAATTTGCATTCAAATTTAATTTTCACAATTTCGTTCATTTTTTCACTAGGAAAGACATAAACCTCACAACTCGGAGAGGAAATACACTCAATCTCTCTTCATAATAAAATGCTAACACTTTTTTCCTCTGTCGCTTTTGACAGTATAGGGTTATAAGTAAAGACCTCTTATGCAAACCTTATACATTCACTATTTACAGTTATTACTAAAACGTGTTCGTAGCTCACAATACATATATTTTGCCTCTGTTTTGCAATTCCTATTATTTCATTTTTTTTTCTTCTGTTAGGCGTACTCTCTCAAATACGTAATCACAATGAGATAGTAACCAAGACTTTAACTCCGCTACAAATTTCTCCTCTTCCGTAACCCAAACTTACTGCCTCCTTTCCTTTTTGGTTAACTTTTTCTAATGTAGCCGGTTTAGTATTTGCCTTTCACCATGTTACTATTTATACATAATACATTACGATTACAGATTCACTTAATAAATTCTTCAATATTCATAATCGTTCGTTGGAATAACAGTTTAACCCGAACCTACCAGCTCATTATAAAAATTACGATTGCATACACTTTGTTTTAGAACCAGGAACACGCGATGTATTTCGGCATAGGATTCGCACGTTGGCTTGCTTGTTTCACGGTATTTTACTTTATTGTTCGATTAATGTACACACTATGTTTACACAGATAATAGAACGCGTTGCTTTCTTTACTTTATAAGGTATGCATGTTGAATTACTTTTTTGTTGTATGGCTGTTTCTTACATTTTTAGAAAAACAACACCTAAAAAAGCTCCATTAAAAACAATTATCAGTGTAGGGGAAAGAGTAACTTATCTTGCCTTTCGTAAGATTTATTTTTAAAATAGTTTTTTCTTTACCTTTTCTTTTTTTCAGTGAGGGATTACTTTCTACTTGTTCACTTGACTCAAAGCTTTCGAAATCATAACGTTATTTTTCTTCTTTTTTTTTGGTACATGCTCATACGACGTTCATTTCATATGGGAAACTACTCAACCAAATATTTATTACTTTATTTTAATTCCTGCTTTGATCATCTTTTTTAACCTGTTGTACCAGTCAACAAACAGTAGATTTTGACTTTGGTTTTGGCTTGAAATAGTAAACATTTACACATTTTCAAGTTAAATTCATGTTTGCCGGTACATGTGTTCAGTACATTGTTAAATGAACGTACAAAATATACACGTAACATTTGTTCGGGGGGGGGATGGGTAAGATACTCAAACTTTACCTTTTTAGGGGGCACAATTTGTGAGTTAACTTAATTTTATCAGTAGCTGTGTTCGTTAGATTTTTAAATAATTTTTTTATCTCAACTCTTCGTTTAATATTATATACGTCTCAAAAGATGTACTCACACTTTAACTGTTATCAGCATTGTCTGCGAAATAACAGTCATCGATTTAGACATTTGCGAACATGATTCTTCAATTATGCCCCCACCCTCTTCATTTTAAGAATGTTTTTTAAAATTATAACGTTATTATTTTAACATGGTTTGGGTCTTTCCACTAGACCAAATTTTGACACAAGATCTGTTCTCAACGCGGAATACATCTAGCTGCCCAAAAAGAGAGAATTCCCGGTTGGAACAAAATACAAAAATTCATTTAATCTAGAAGGATTTTGGCCTCATTGCCCTACGACACAATACGATTAGTATCAGAACAGCTACTACTCTTTATTCCTAGAAAAAAATGTTCCTGATGAATATTACATTTTTAGTCGCGTGCAAGCGACTCTATAAGTCACTCCGTCGGTCGGTCGATCGGTCGGTCTTACCATCGGTCGGTCTGTCGGTCTCTCCATAACACTTTTGTGCTTGGCCGCCTTTTTGGTTAAGATCAAAGGTCTCTTGTTCATAGATGCTGTTCTTAGCTTTTTAAGCTTTTCTTGGTCTTTTGGCCAAAATCAAAGTGTAGTATCTGTTCCGGCAGATGCTGCACTTAAGATAATTTGTACCAGTCAATGGAGGGGAAACCCTCTACACTGGGACAATTATTATTTTTGGTAACCAGAGTGACCCCTTTTAGGGGAGCTGGTTTTTACCTCACATTAAAAACGGCCTTGTGCCTAATTTGCTCAGTGGGGGAGCAAATAAATACCATCTGTTCTTACTACATGCTGTACTTATGTTTGTAACTTTGTGATATAACTTTTCTGCATTAATTTAATGTAAAATTATCACCCACTTTACAACCAATCAATCTCAAAGCCATTCAAGTCATTCTCCAGATCATTCAAGTTGTTTTTGAAGAATTCCAGTTATTTTTTTAAGCATTCAAGTCATTCTTAAGGTCATTCAATTCATCCTTAAGTTCATTAAAGTCATTCTAAGTCATTTACTTTTTATTTATTTAAGTCATTTCAGCCCATTTTTCGGTCATTTTAGTTTATCTTTAAGAATTTCATGTCAATCCTACATTCACGCATTCATTCATTACACGAGAGCACGCGAGAAATCGGCTATCAGCCTTGTTACAGGTAAAATCTCCTTCACGGAAAACAAAAATACATTGGTTTCAACATTTTTAAATGAAATGTTTTGTTAACATTTCATATTTCCATTACGTGTGTGCGTTAGATGATTCAGAAAATTATTTTTGTACGTGATGCCCTTCCTATGTATTTTATTTAATTAAATCGGAACAAAATTTTTAACATAATCTATGCTGAAGTTATATTTATCTTATCTATAAATAAACAATGTCTATAAATACACACAAAATGATGACGTCATCGATTCTATGACAAACATTGGATACGATTTTGTGTACAGTCATTCCTATAAAAGGAATAAAATATCGTGGCCTACAACATGGGGGGGGGGAAACCGTGTACAAATGAAAATTATTAAGGATAATCATGGACAGTGTCCATGAGATTGTCTATGCCGATTAAAATTGACCGACAAGAGATGGGTTGCCTATTAGGAGAGAACCTGAGAATGCAGTTATGAGAAAGACTTTATTATTTTCTAAATTGACTGTGCAGTGTGGGTGCTTCAAGACTGACATCTAAATTTGACAGAAAATGATAAGAAAAACCTCTAACTCCGCCCCCTTTCTGACACTCTCCAACTTTGTGTATGCGTTTGAAATGGAATGGAACAAACCATAAAATCAAATATTTGGAATAGTCCGTTGCAAACAATATGCAATATCAGCGTACGTAGTTATAATATTTCATCATAGCTGAAAAGAAAAAGCAATGACGAGGGAGTAATAGAAAGAGAGAGAGAAAGAGAGAGAGAGAGAGAGAGAGAGAGAGAGAGAAAGAGAGGTTGCATTGAATGCTTCTATTAATCTGCTTGTCATTTTTTTCCAAAATTATAAACTTACGTAAACCAGATTTCAGCATTGACATCTGTATTGGGTTATGTTAATGCATTGTTTTCTATGTCGTTCGTTTGTGACTGTCGTAATGATATAAAACTTTAGCGTGTCACATTGATTTGTACTTTTCTTACCCGATTTTCATCAATTAGTCTTTAGATAAAGCTATCGTTTATGTTTTTCTCTTTCGAGATATTTGAGATATTGTTTAGTCTTGTAATTACAAAATAAATAACAAACATGCAAATCTTGACAGCAACAACAATTGCAAACGACGGAAATGCCATAAAAGTATTTAGGCGCCATTAAGTAGCGCGCCCGTCTCATCCGCCACTAATCGGTCCCTTCTGATGATGCGTGTGACAACTGCAGTAAAATCTCGCGAGTTGTTTAAAGAGGTATGAACTTGACAGTCGTCGTAGCCTGCCACGTAACAAGAAAGGATATTATTAAAATACGTTGATTAAATCCGAATTTTTATTTATTTATTATACTGTCTTTTATTAAGAACAAAAGCCATTCAATGATAATGGTAAATGAGATTATCGGCTGGGTGTTAAAATATACTATGAAATGATTAAAATGATGAACGTAAGACATGGACATAAGGGTAAAAGTTGATTATTTCAGACAACAGTTCGACAAATCATTTTTTTATAGAAGTTGCTACAGACAAGGCATGAAGTCACTTGATGTAAGGATCTAACAAGAACGGAAGACGATTATCGAACAGACAGGATTTGTATTAGTTTTTAAAAACCCAAGGCTATACGTGGGAGGGAAACGGTCACAAGAGAGTTCTAATAGGATATAATTCTTGAAAAGAAGTTACTGGAATAGTAAATTGAATTATAATGATGTATCAAACAGCGAATTGCTGAAAACCACTAAACCAAGGAGCCAAACGAGCTGGAGCAAAGGAAGCAGTGAATAGTTCAGAAAATTCTGAAGAACACATGTTGTTTATGGAATCTGCGTTTAGATTTAGGCACAGATAAAGAGGGGGAGGAAATAGTTTATAGTGGCCGTCGATTGTTTTTTGTGAAAGTTTGGCAAGGGGGAACCATACATTGGAGTTCGGTCGAGCACTTGCCATGAAAATAACGATAGAGCAGAGACTTGTAACATCTCTTTTGTGGGGAAAGGGTAACAGAGAAGAGAAAAAGGCATCATCTACTAGATGTTGTGAAGCCGGTTTTGAACTCCATCAAGGCTGGATAGGGCGCGCAGAGCAGCTCCTTCCTAGATGATTTCATTTTGTTTTATATCAGATGGATGTTGACCGTTCTATCGTGAACCGGTGTCAACTAAATTTTCGTTTCACATATAATTATATATTAACTGCCAGAAAGTACAGGACTCTAGATGCAATCCTCTATAAGAGCCAGCTACATCAGAGGATTAATTTCTGTTGACATATTTGGAGAGGTACCCCCATAGAGCTTTTTGTTTTCAGTTTTACTTGAATATGTAATCAACAGGAAAGTATTCCATAAGCGGGAAGCCTTTACGAAAAAGCTTTGTCCAATGAATTTTTTTCCTGTCGTATTTTTAAGAAACAAGAAAAGAAGTTTTCGTTGTGGTAATAAAATGAGTTCTTCATGTGAACGTCTTCATGGGGGAACAAAAGATTGGAGCTCAGTCGATCGCCTTTCATAGAAATAACAATATAGTAGAGAAACTGGAAACATTTCTTCTGTGAGAAAAGGGTTGTAGGGATAAATCGATTTTGTACGAAACGTGAAACAACTACGAAGATGAGGATGACAGTCCGCAAATAAATAAATAAATAAACAAATACATAAACAAATAAATAAATAAACAAATAAATAAACCAATAAATAAACAAATAAATAAACAAACAAATAAATAAACAAATAAATATACAAATTACTCATTTCAAAGTATTCCAATAAAAAAAAATGTCAAAGTTACAGTTTTTCATCACTTTTATGTTATTGTATGATGATGAAAATCTAGACATAGTGATTCTAAACAATGTTGATTTCATTTTAATTTTTAAATTTTATATTTTCGAGTGAATCTTTCTTTTGACGGCCGTAGCAGAAAAGTACATGACCAAAAAAATAAAGAAATAAAAAAGAAACAATGACAAAAAGTTCGTATAAATAATATAATTTCGAATTCACCTGTAGTGAACTACTACTATGATGCTGCTACGGTATGCTTCCCTTATTTCTCTCTTTCTCCCTACTCTTCCCTTCCTTTCTTCTCTCAACGTCACCAGAGGCTTCAGCCAATCGGAATAGAGGACTGTCCTGGAGGGAGATACAAAGAAGAAATCTGTATCTGACATGCGGGAACGATAGAAGCATCAGCATGCGACTAACCAGTTTTCCTGGATAAAGACTTTTATCAAAGAAGTGTACCATCCTCTTTGTACCCTATATCTTACAAACTTTTATAAAACATCATCAATCCTAAAGTCTTGTCGCACTTAATTATAACTCGGTGTTTTCTTTTCCACAACCGTTCTTTTTCAACGCTCTTGTCATCTCTCTAATTTCGGAGGTGCCCCAAAAGGGGGACCGACCGAAATGATGACCCTTTTTCAAACGTCGTTAAAATCTATGGTAACTGCCATTCACCAAAATGTTATAAATATTTTTTGCATTTAAATAATTCCACCATTTTTGTTAAAAATAATTTGTTTTCGTTTTGAGTAATAAAAAATAACGTGTTCATAATATAAGTTAGGCATTTATATTTCATTTTTTTTTTATTCACTCAGTTTTTTTTTCTTTTTTCTTTAAATGGAGGTTTACCGAAATTAAAGCTCACTCGCTTCTCAATAAATTCATATGAATGTCGTTTCCTTCCTGAAGGAAAAATGTTCACTCTAATTTGTTAAAATCTCATAACATAAAAATATATTGGATCAAATTTTGCTCTATTATCAGGCAGGATTAGAAAGGAAAACATCAGGAATAAAATGGCGAATTTTATAAACCAATTTACAAAAGTGAAAAAATTTAGATATTCAGATGATGTTCCAGAGTGAAGGTTGTCAAACACATGAATAAAAAAAACTTCCATCGCAATATTTTCTAGCAACATTAACCGTCAATTATGTAATGAATTGACACAGAAGTTTAGCACTCTAATTGTAAAGAAAGGAAAGTTTTTATACTGACTGACTGACTGACTGACTTATATAAATGCTTAAGAGTAAGAAGCCTCTGCCTTCGGTGATCAGAGAACACCGTCCATCAATAACATTCTGTTTGTCGCATACAGAAAGTGAGAGTGAAGGGGGGATCTTATATTAACCTTAACTGTTTTCATTGTATTTATTTTTATTTAGTTTGCATATAAATTTTGGTACTAGTGCACTTATTGATTCGTGCTGAAATAATAACTTTCTAATGTAGAAAGTTATTCTTAGCATGGGGAGGGGAGGGTGTTTTACACATATTCTGTACTTTAACCCTACAATTTAATAAAAACAGATATCATAAAACTTTAATCAAACTTGAAAATACTATTCAAAAAATAGCGCGGATCATTAATTTTTTTTTTTTATCTCAACTCTCCGTTTAATATTATATACGTCTCAAAAGATGTACTCACACTTTAACTGTTATCAGTATTGTCTGCGAAATAACAGTCATCGATTTAGACATTTGCGAACATGATTCTTCAATTACTTTTGTCTATTGTATTCGAAGCTACTCCATTTCACCACATGTTCATACACTTTTTATCCTCATTTGAAGTACATGAGTATGTTTTTGGAGACACCCTGTATATACATGTGTTGACTCCAATTCAAATTCAAACCACGTGCCAACCACGTGACGCATGATTTAAATTTGACATTACTACAACCGTCAAGTATCCCATTTTGCTGGTTAACTCAATTGTTGAAAACATTTGAAAAAAAAAGTTTATAGTAACAATGAAAGGGAATACTCAGCAAAGTCCAATATGTATGGTTATAAATATCCTGTGATATCTAAATGTTTGCAATAGGTAGGGAGATTAGTGAGTCCAAAACAGTTCCGTAAGATATCTTTAAGAATCTCTTTGAAATATTGAGCTAACCCGCCAAAATAGATACTAATCTATACTTACTTTTTACTAAACTTTTTTCTCTGAGGAGATGAACCTTTCTTTGAAACTCAATGGAATAAGGAACCTTTCATCTTTATTTCGTATTCCTTGTTTTGAAAAAAAATATTGTGAATTTAATTTTACAATATCTTGACTTTTCCACACACACACACACACACACACACACACACACACACACACATATATATATATATATATATATATATAATGATTGCAACGTCTTGTCAGACGAGAGCCACTCCCTCAGACACTTAAAGTCCATGAGCCCAAAAATGGATTTTTTTTTAGTCCTACCGGTGAATCCACACGCTCAAGCAGGCATGACACTGAAGACGGTCATTGAGATCAATTATTACATGTTTCCAGCATTTGAAGCTTCCACCCCTCATAACTTTTCCATCGCCACAGGACCACTTTTATAGACAAATGCCTGAGGGAGTATCTATACACAGATGATGTTACAGAATCTTAGCTTTGTACGACAGCTAAGTCTCTCTCTCGGTTCAAAATGTTGAGATCCAGCAACAAGCAAGAGCAAGATAGCCAGCAACAAGTTAAACTGCAGACCAGCTTAATGAGGGTACTGGTATCCCGCTTTATGGGATTTTAAGTCAGAGATTTGTTTCTCCTAGAAAGGTTGCCTTCACCACGGCTTACGGGAGCCACTCCACACCAACACACACACACACACACACACACACACACACACACAAACACACACACACACACACACACAAACACAGTGCTAGTTGGCCGTTGACCCCCCCCCCCCAAAAAAAGGGTTCATTCGCCCTTTGGAAAGTCTTGTTTTTAATCCTTCAGGGAGACTAGCCACCCTCCTCACCAAGTCTGGTGGGGGAACCAGTTTAGTCGCCGGTGACCCGACCATGAGGCAGGTAGTACTAGGTTAAATGGTACCTGTAGCATATGACCTCACACACACACACACACACACACACACACATATATATATATATATATATATATATATATATATATATATATATATATATATATAGGGTGTCCCAAAAGAAACTAATGGTTAAAAAAATGCATAACTTTCTTAATATTTTATGCTTTTATTTTATTTTTCAGATCATCTCGAGTAACCCTTCCAATGTCATTATGAATTGTTACACTATCGAGGAGCGGATACTTATCGTATTTTCAGTTGAAGGAGTCAATATCAGAAACTCGAAGAGAATTTCAACGAAACTTCAACACAAGAAATTCCACTACTCCAAATGCAATAAAACCAACCACAAAAAATGCTCTTAAAAACAATATAGAGGAGGAAATTTGGGCCATAAGCCCTGAAAAATTAAGTGATGTACTGGACAATGCCCTGCAGAGAGCACAAGAGTGTTAAAATGAAAATGGTGGACATTTGAGTAACATCATTTTTCATAACTAAAATTAGACCTTGTGAAAAACATACCCTAGATTAAATTGTGTAAATAAAATTAGAATAAGTATATTATGATATCTCACTAGATCTTAAAACATCACGGAGAGGCTCATCTACCTACATATAAAAATTGGTAAGCATAGCTTAAATGTTGAGGAAGTTGTCTCCTAAGTGCTCAGTCACTTTTGACGAGATTATTTGAGATAATTTCGGTTGACATTAGACCCAACGGACCCCGGCATTATCCGTTCCCCAGACTTAATAGGATATCAATATCTTTATGCCACAATTATCGCATTTACCCTTTTCGTGTCACAATACAGTTTAACCTTATCATTAAACATTGTCAGTTCTGCTATTTTAAGCACTGTTTATTTACTCACTACTTTCTAATTTCCGCTATTTTATAAGCTTCGTAAACAGATCCACGAAAAGTCCAGTTAATAACCTTTGATGGCTAGGTTAGATTCTATATCCGGGAAATTTGATTCGTTGTCCGAATTATATCGACAATTTTCGGACTGTCTACAGAAAAAATCGTCACTATTCACATTCTTTATCTCTAGAACCGAGAATTGTGAGCACCCCAAATGTTTAGCGTGTACTTATCTTCTACCACAGCAGCAATGCAAGCTGCTGTGCTTTATCGTCATAAAGAGTTTCAGTTTTAAAGAATAATTTATTTTATTTCAAGTGTCCTACCTGCCCGCCACGCAGTCTTGCTTGTCATGTATTTCAAAATTAAAACAACTTAAATTTGTAATACTTCAGTATTTATCTGAATTAAAGTAGCAAAATACCTAAAGATAAAAGTACCAGACACAGTTAAAGACCTTGCAAATAAAACAAAATTATTTATAAGCTACTCAGTATAGCTCGCGCTAAGGAAGAGCGTGTCTTTTCTTTTTCAGTTATATATTTTAAAAAATAATAAAAATAACTACAATGTCTTCATATCTAATGATCCTTTTTCACAATGACAGGATGAATGGCCAATTATAACCGACCCATAAACTTAAGCCAAAATCTTTATAGAAATAAAATAAGATTTATTTTTAGTACTTATATTTACTTTTTCACGCGTTATAATTTTTTAAACATTTATTCCAGTCTCGCAAAACTTCCAGCCAAGTTTTTTTTTTAATTTAAAAACTTTAGTAATCCATTAAAAATAAAACTGGAGATACCAGTTCAACAAAAACTCATAAAAAGATGTTGAAATCAAAATGGTTTATTCTAAATTCTTATCGGATACGAAACAAATTATTTTCTACGTTAAAATGACTATGAAACAATATTACTCATCATGATGCATAACCGACCGGTCTTTAACACTAAAACAACACTGAAAATAAACTACAGTCCCCACAAAACATCTTGTAATTGCATTTTTCCGTAGTAAGGTTTAATTTCTTTATTTTGACCCTTTTTGGTAAAAGGATTGGTCGCCGCATCCAAAATAAATATAATGTAACCTCGTAGGAACAAACAAAAATAAATAAGAACGAAATAAAAATCCGATTCGGCATTTTTTAAATTGCAAATGAAATGCATTTATTCGTGGTTCCTCAAAAGCAACGTATTTCATAATATTTCCAAAATCTTATCTCACACCCATGTGTTTTTTTTTAGGTTTCTGTCTTCCCGCCACCTGACGCTGGCGCTAGTCAGCGCTTTATAGTCCTCGTGTTTACACATTCATCGGCACGCACTTGTTGGTGGTGCATTTTTTCTCTTTTTCTTGTGACACAAACTCGCACAGTTTGCTAATTTGCATACGTGCTTTAACAGTTGCTGCTGCTAATATTTGCACTAGTCAACTATTCTCGGCTGCTTCTGATTTTCTCACACATGCTTATAGACACTCTGTTACATGAAGACACACCTCGAAATTCACGAATTCGACGTGAAGAAAATCGGGGGTTACTTCGGTCGAAACATTGTGAGAATAAAATCCAAAGTGAGAATAGTAGTCGGAATAATTCAAATTATTATTATTATGAATAATAAAAATATTTTTTCCTTATTACAACCGATATTTTGTCTATTTTGGAGAGGGCATTGGTATTTTATTTCTTCTTTTTCTTTTGCGGGGGTTCTTTACAAAAATACAGGTTTTGTTCTGGAAAAGAATAATCACAACAGCTTATCATCATTAGAGTAGGTATTACAAAAATTCAGAATATTTAAATGAAAAGACGCCATTTTCATGGCGGGATGATTCTTTTTCTTTTTAATTTTTACATTTTTTCATCCCAAACAAAGCATATTAATTCTTGGCACGTAAAGGGGCTACTATTTGAGATCATGTCTATCAGGGTATTATGAGGAGTTGATTAGCGATATGTCTGTCCACATTACATTTAAACTTCATCGCGTTAGTACTCTAATTTGAGCACCCTCTTACTGCGGAAGCACCATCAACTGTCATAACAAAGTTGAAAACTGGCTTCGAAACATAGTAGGTTGAAATGTACCCTTTTCTCTTCCCTGCAGTCTCTTTTCCACAGAAAGGACGTTGCGAGTATGTCTCTACTCTATGGTTATTTTCGTGGCAAGCGCTCGTCTATATGTGCCTAAATCAAAACGCAAACTCCATGAACAAAGCTTCTTTTTTAGAATTGTCCGCCTGTGAAATACTGACCTACTTTCTAACTGATTAAAAAATGGTCGTTTTCAAGTCTAATGTAAACAAGTTATTGTTGAGCTGTTCGCTTAAATAATCGAATTATACCTAATTTCAACTATTAACGATTACTATGCTGTTGCCCCGGTGATCACTGTACACTTACTAACTCTTATCCTTGAGTGAGTTTCGTGCTTTGATATGTGGTAACTTCCTTGTAAAAAATAGTACAGTAAAGGAAGCAGGAGACAGAGAAAGAATTCCAAAATCTAGCAGTCCGAAGGAAGAAACTATTAGATTAGTAAGCTTTCCAACATATAACGGCCTCAAAAATGAAGGAGTGGAATTTTGTTGCTTGTCGGGTTAGTTGTGAGTATGTACGTCGAAGAGGTACAAGTGCTATGAGTTATTTAGAGCACAATCCATTAAATAACTTATAAAATAGGTGTAAGAATACGGCATTACGGCGATGAGACAGTAAATGGACCTTAATCGACAGTGTGGGACCTATTGGATTTGAGGCTCCTTTTTGGACCCTGTCTCTGAATGAGAAAAATTACCAAAACTTTCGAAGAACGTATCAATGTTAGAATACAAAAAAAATGGAATATTAAAAATAAAATTATGCATAAAAAAAAAAGAAATTACTAGTGTCGTTCTATGATTTTATATGAATATTAATACGAACACTGGTGATTTCTAACGGAGCATGTACACTAATCGATATATTAAAAAAAAATTATTGAGTCGAGCTTTATAACAACTGCTGAGTCGATTATATCGACTAACAGTTCCCAATATTTTGTAAGAAACAAGTAAATCAGCAAATGACTTAATGATTTAATCGATCTACGCATTAATCGACCGATTTTGCTTAAGATCAATACCGCCATCACCACCATTGACGATCTGTTGCATCTCTTTCTAATGAAAAATAATTCGGCAATAAAAAGAAATGGAGTGTGTGAGTGCAAAAGAACTTGCATCTGAAATCTAATTCGTAGTACTGCTTCATAAACGCCGAGACGTACGCAAAGAGAACCACCATTTCACAACATAAACAATAGTGTAGATAGATTTTTAACTTTAAAAAAATATCATCTTGCTTTGGTAAAGGTAAGTGGTGTATTGGTATAACAAATATTGATGCCAAAATTTAGATCTTTTGATCTATTTGAGGAAATGGCATCAAAGATCGTCTGCATAAACGCTTTGAAAAATCCTCGCTTTTTTTTTTTTTTTTTGCAACAATTACTTTTTCGTAGTTTAGCAACATCAGTATTTAAACTAGAAAAAGTGGTCAATTAATTTCATCTAAACAAAACAAATAACGCAAATAAAATATAACTAAAATTATAAATCAACCCCTATCTCACTCCCAGCTTTAGCATAGTGTTTTTTACTTAATTAATTAAGCTATAGCAGTGATAATATTTTAAAATATTGAAATAACTGTTGATTATCTTTTTTTTTTATTAATGAGACAAATTTATATAATAAAAAGAATTGTAAAAAGTTAATCATTATACACTATACTAATCCTCTTCAAAATAGATTCTACTTTTTAGTCGATTACATGTAAACAGCTTGCAAAAAAAAATAAAAAAGAATTATCGGCCAAAATTACAAAAAAAAATCTGTAAGAAATTTTGTAAGGGGATAACTTTTACATGTAAATTAAACGTAAAATGATCTCCCACATCTAGACTAGATAGCATTTTAAGGAGATGTAACCAAATATTTTTTAAAGATATAATCAAATGTTTTTTTAAAAGAAAAATAAATTTTGAAATAGCCGATTGAAACTGTTATATAGCTGCCGGGTGATAATCCATAAATGAGTTTGTGACAAAAAAAAAAAAAAAGACAAAATAAAAAAGTAAAGCCTGCAGAGGTTATTAGAGAAAGGGGTGATTCTGTTACATGACCAAATGTGTATATTACTGAGTTCAATTTAGGTAATCAATTTTAATCAGATTTAATTTTGACTCTGAAAAATCAGTTGAAAAGATTTGCAAATAAAATCCAAACAAACTAATTTTTTTTACGAATTGTCAACCTTGAAATGCAAATCTATCTATATATCTGTAAAAGTTAAAATATATGTCTGTGCCAAAAAGTCAAAGTTGAAAGAGTTTACTTTTGCAGATTCTACCAAATTTCTTCGCCAATTTTGGGTTTAAACACTTGAAATTTTAGATGTAGGTAACTTGGACATGGGTAAAAATTTTATTTGGATTTGAGACCAAAATAATAAATGTTAAGGGGTTACAATTAGAGTCAAAGTTTTAAAAAAAATAACCCCTGCGATCTCTACTACATTACTCAGACAATTTTTGGTCTTGGAAATTTTACATAAAATGTATTCACACGTAGGGCAAAGTTATGAACAGGACATAGGGCCCGAGCAAAGTCGGACTGAATTGCTAGTCTATCTATACAAGTGAAAATGTCTCTGTGTGTGTACATTTCCCTACAAAATAACTCAATAAGTAATTTTCAGTAGACACTCGAGATTTGACATAAGGGGCATTGAGACTTGGGAAAAGCTTTTTAATTTGTTTACGGCCAGAGATTTGGCTGTTCAACGATTTGACCTTTGAAAATTCTAACAAACTCCTCCGCCAATTCGAAACAATTAAAATTTAAAATGTAGATAAGCTTGGACATGAATCAAAGTTTTTAATTTGATTTGAGACCAAAACAATATATGGTAAGAGGTCAAAATTGGGGTAAAAGTTTAAAAAAAATAATCACTGCAGTCTATACCAAATTACTCAGACAATTTCTGGTTTTAACATTTGAAATTTTACATCAAGGGTATTCAGAGATAGGACAAGCCTTTTAATCGATTCGGTTTGAACATTTAAGCTGCCAAGGGGTCAAAGTTCAAAAGATTTGACCTTTGCGGTGTCTAGCAAACTACTCAGTTAATTTTGGCTCTAAACATTTGAAATTTATACATAACGGGTATTCAGACATGCGGCAAGCATTTTAATTAGTTTTGAGGCGAAAATTTGGCTGCCAAAAGGTCAAAGTTGAAAGAGTTTATCTTTGCAGATTCTACCAAATTTCTCCGCCAATTTTGGGTCTAAACACTTGCAATTTTGCATATGTAAAACTTTTTTTTTTATTTGAAACCAAAATAATAAATGTTAAGGGGTCAAAATTAAGGTTAAATTTTACAAAAATTGACCTCTGCGGCCTGTACAAAATTATTCAGACAATTTTTAGTCTAACCATTTGAAATCTTACATAAAGCGTATTCACACGTAGGGCAAGTTATGAACAGGACATAGGGAAAACTGTGTGTGTCAATGTGTGAACATTTCCCTACCAAACTACTCTGTCAATTTTCAGTCTACAGACTCGAGATTTGATATAAGGAGTATTGAGATTTGAGAATATTTTCGTAATCAGTTTTCAGTCAGAAATTTGGCTGTCAAGGGGTTAAAGTTCAACCATTGAAAACTCTAACAAACTCTTCCGCCAATTTTGGGTCTAAACACTTGAAATTTTAAATGTACATGGACATGGATCAAAGTTTTTAATTTGATTTGAGCCCAAAACAATACATGTTAAGGGGTCAAAATTGGGGGTCAAAGTTAAAATAAATTCGACCTCTGTGACTCTACCAAATTACTCAGCCATTGAAATTTTACATAAAGTGTATTCAGACATGGGGCAAAATTTGGCTGGCAAGGGATTAAAGTTCAAAAGATATGACCTTTAGGTCTCTAACTAACTATTCAACCAATTTTGGGTCTAAACATTTGAAATTTTACATAAAGGTATTCAGATATGCAGCAAGCTTTTTTTAATCAGTTTTGGGCGAAAATTTGGCTGCCAAGAGGTCAAATGTGAAAAAGTTGACCTTTGCAGACTCTATCAAACTCCTCGGACAATTCTGGGTCTAAACACTTGAAGTTTTAGATGTAGATTACCTGGACATAAGTCATGAGAGACATGAACTTTTTAGTATATATATATATACATATGCATATAAAGTTACGAAAATACATAGAGCCCGGGCAAAGCCGGGCTAAACTGCTAGAATCTATATAAAGCCATTATTCTCCCATGTATGAAGTATTGTAATAGCATATCTGGACTGCTGCATAAACCTCCTGGACAAAAAAAAACAAAAAACAAAAAAAAAAAACAAACGTAACCTGTTAGGCCCAACACTGTGTATGAAGCTCAAGCCCCTATCGAATCCCTGTGATCGTTTTACAAGTACTTCCACAAAATGTGCTTCGATGAATTTACTGCACCTGTAAACCCCTAATATAAATACCTTCTACAAATTAAACTTTCTTTACTTTGGTCATTTGCCTTTAGAATTCCATTCCTTCCTTTTTTTTCAACTGTACTAAAATACAGAAATTTAAATGTACCGAGAACAAATATATTGCTGCCAAACTCTCCACTTCAGATGACCCCAAATCACAGTATTCCTGTACGTCGCTGTGACAATATTTTTTTGAAGTGTGGGGGGGCACGAAGTAAACTAATAAATCAATGAATAAATTAAATTTTTTAATAAAAATATGATTAAGTAAAAAAAGAATCCATCTTATTAAGTCTTATGCCAAAATTACTTGAGCTTGATAAATGGTGACTCATTCCACTTTTCGGCTCTTCAAGTGCAATCAAAATGTAATACATGTTTTGACCCCAGCCAAAAAAGCCAAAAAAGCCAAAAAAGCCAAAAAAAGGAGAAATTTTCATTTTTGTCACATTTTTGGTTACCATCACAGAGAAAAAAATCGTGGTAATCTTCATCCTCGTTTAGTAAATAAAGACTCATTAGTCGAAAAGAAAAAAAACGTTGAAATTCCAAACAAATTAACATCATGAATTTTATTGTTCTCTTTTTTAAAATTTAATCTATATTAATATAAGTTAATCTATATTAATATAAGTTAATCTATATTAATATACGTTAATCTATATTAATATAAGTTAATTTATATTAATATAAGTTAATCTATATTAATATAAGTTAATTTATATTAATATAAGTTAATCTATATTAATATACGTTAATCTATATTAATATAAGTTAATTTATATTAATATAAGTTAATCTATATTAATATAAGTTAATCTATATTAATATAAGTTAATTTATATGAAAATAAGTTAATCTATATTAATATAAGTTAATCTATATTAATATAAGTTAATCTATATTAATATAAGTTAATCTATATTAATATAAGTTAATCTATATTAATATAAGTTAATTTATATTAATATAAGTTAATCTATATTAAAATAAGTTCATTTATATTAATATAAGTTAATTTATATTAATATACGTTAATCTATATTAATATAAGTTAATTTATATTAATATAAGTTAATCTATATTAATATAAGTTAATTTATATTAATATAAGTTAATTTATATTAATATACGTTAATCTATATTAATATAAGTTAATTTATATTAATATAAGTTAATCTATATTAATATAAGTTAATCTATATTAATATAAGTTAATCTATATTAATATAAGTTAATCTATATTAATATAAGTTAATTTATATTAATATAAGTTAATCTATATTAAAATAAGTTAATTTATATTAATATAAGTTAATTTATATTAATATAAGTTAATTTATATTAATATAAGTTAATCTATATTAATATAAGTTAATCTATATTAATATAAGTTAATTTATATTAATATAAGTTAATCTATATTAATATAAGTTAATCTATATTAATATAAGTGAATTTATATTAATATAAGTTAATCTATATTAAAATAAGTTAATCTATATTAATATAAGTTAATCTATATTAATATAAGTTAATCTATATTAATATAAGTTAATTTATATTAATATAAGTTAATTTATATTAATATAAGTTAATTTATATTAATATAAGTTAATCTATATTAATATAAGTTAATTTATATTAATATAAGTTAATTTATATTAATATAAGTTAATCTATATTAATATAAGTTAATCTATATTAATATAAGTTAATCTATATTAATATAACGCTGTTTAGTTAAAAATGTACACAAATTGCAACAGGGATTACTAAAATGATACTTACAATAATCAAGCCTATTTTAATGGAAATACGAGTGCGATAGATGAAATCATGTATTTTTTTATTATTATTAAAGAAGCGTTGTTAAAACAAATATGTGAAAGGTAAATTACTATAGTAGAAAGGGAACGTATTTTTGAGACGGTAATTTTATTTTATATTATATATTTATAATATTTCATTTTTTTATTGGCGTTTATTCGATTTATTGAGAAAAGTATGAATATTACAATTTAAAATTTCTATTATAAAATGCATTGACTATATTTAGTTTCTCCAAGATCCGGAATTTTACCATCAGTCCACTAGTCAATTGTTATTTGTTACTGATGCTCTGTGTTATTAACAATATAATTAGGCACTTTTCTACAATTTAAAAAATACTTTATGCTAATGAGGGAGCTCTAATTTAGTGACAGAAATTACAATTATTTTAATTTTAAATTCATTTTCTCAAATAAGTACGAAGTTTGAAGAAAGATGTTTTGTGTGATGATTATTTATAGTAATTTGCAACTTAGTGAGTCAAGGACGTGTTATGATTAGAAAATCGACACACCCTAATAGATAACCCTCATACTTCCACTACGGGGAATATGAGAAGAACCATTCGTTAAGTTTGCACTACATTGGAAACAAATTACGTAACGGAACATCCTCCGTCACTCCTACTAATACATCGCGTACCATTGTACATGTGCAGCAACTGTTATTCATCATGAAAGATATTTCTGTATTCACGCCAATTCTATGGCGTTTGATGCAAGCGGAACAAGATATCAGCGCTTTTGCGTAATGTTTTCTTAATTTCCGAAGTTAACATTTGACAGAAATACTTACAAGATGTGAAGTACTACATTTTGAATAAAAATGTGGAGTACTAAATTTTGAATAAAAATGTGAAGTAGTACATTTTGAATAAAAATGTGAAGTAGTACATTTTGAATAAAAACGTGAAGTAGTACATTTTGAATAAAAACGTGAAGTAGTACATTTTGAATAAAAACGTGAAGTAGTACATTTTGAATAAAAACGTGAACTACTACATTTTGAATAAAAACGTGAAGTAGTACATTTTGAATAAAAACGTGAAGTAGTACATTTTGAATAAAAACGTGAACTACTACATTTTGAATAAAAACGTGAAGTAGTACATTTTGAATAAAAATGTGAAGTAGTACATTTTGAATAAAAACGTGAAGTACTACATTTTGAATAAAAACGTGAACTACTACATTTTGAATAAAAATGTGAAGTAGTACATTTTGAATAAAAATGTGAAGTAGTACATTTTGAATAAAAATATGGAGTACTAAATTTTGAATAAAAATGTGAAGTAGTACATTTTGAATAAAAATGTGAAGTAGTACATTTTGAATAAAAATGTGAAGTAGTACATTTTGAATAAAAATGTGAAGTAGTACATTTTGAATAAAAATATGGAGTACTAAATTTTGAATAAAAATGTGAAGTAGTACATTTTGAATAAAAATGTGAAGTACTACATTTTGAATAAAAATGTGAAGTAGTACATTTTGAATAAAAATGTGAAGTAGTACATTTTGAATAAAAATATGGAGTACTAAATTTTGAATAAAAATGTGAAGTAGTACATTTTGAATAAAAATGTGAAGTAGTACATTTTGAATAAAAATGTGAAGTAGTACATTTTGAATAAAAATGTGAAGTAGTACATTTTGAATAAAAACGTGAAGTACTACATTTTGAATAAAAACGTGAACTACTACATTTTGAATAAAAATGTGAAGTAGTACATTTTGAATAAAAACGTGAAGTAGTACATTTTGAATAAAAACGTGAAGTAGTACATTTTGAATAAAAACGTGAAGTAGTACATTTTGAATAAAAACGTGAAGTACTACATTTTGAATAAAAATATGGAGTACTAAATTTTGAATAAAAATGTGGAGTACTAAATTTTGAATAAAAATGTGGAGTACTACATTTTGAATAAAAACGTAAAGTACTACATTTTGAATAAAAATATGGAGTACTAAATTTTGAATAAAAATGTGAAGTAGTACATTTTGAATGAAAACGTGAAGTACAAAATTTTGAATAAAAGCACGGAGTACTACATTTTGAATAAAAATGTGGAGTACTATATTTTGAATAAAAGTGTGAAGTACTACATGTTGAATAAAAATGTGAAGTACTACTTTTTTTACATGGAGGCCATTCGGGGATAAGGGTTATTGCGTGTACAGTAATCAATGGGATAATTTCGTAGTAATCGTTAGTAATGGAGATTTGATAAAGTGTCATTTGATAAAGTACTACTTTTTTGATAAAACATATAAATGTTGAATATATATTAAATAAAAATAATAACCATCCCAGGACGCGTAAAATTAATTCTTCAACTAAGTTTTACACAATTTTTATGTCATCTTACAAACATATAAGATACTAAACTATTGTGGTGTTCAACAAAGATACTAAACTATTGTGGTGCTCAACAAAGATACTAAACTATTATGATGCTCAACCTTACAAATAATAATAAATCCATCCACTTACTGTAGAAACTGGAAGAATATATCTTTCGGCGATTAAACTAGAGTCTTTCATGCGTGGCAGTCGGACTGACGTATGCCCACATATTTCATTTGATGAATTTGATTTTCTATTCAATATATTTTCCTTCCCCTAATTACCGAGTTGTGTTTTTCTTCCGGACTCTTACAGGCCCACTATTATATAATGGGGTACCAACATGACGCATGTTGTATATACAATGAATGGACATACTGTGCATGAATGTGACGAAGGATTTATTTGAATGTGTGTACGTGTCACTAAATGCTTATGGTGGTTCTTCGCTATTTGAACCCTAGCTTATCGTATTGCAGTCAAGGTGTGTGTTCTTCATATTTTCTTAGTGTATAATTAACTCTTTTCTTTAACCCCGCCGTGATCGTTAGTTGTGTCTCTTTGAGTGACCTTGTGCGAATGTCTCTTTAAGTGTGTGCGTGTGTCGACATTTTACATAAACACATTTACCTGATTTTTGGCTGCTGCCTTTTTCAAGGGGTTTCTTCAATCCTCTTCGTGAAGTTTATTCTCTAGGCAAGAAGACACGTGCGATTAACTTAAGACGATTTGTTAGGTTTTTTTTTAATAGTTGTTTATTCGCTCCCAGGCATTACATCTAGCAGGGGAGCTATCGACGATCTTTACTTGGGTGGCTAGTTCTTACAGGTCCCATGTCTGAGACACTCCCCCCTCGCCTTTGAGAGGAGACCATTTTCAGATCTTCTTCTGTTGACGTCCTCAGTCCAACTCATTTATTTTTTTCTAGCTAACCTGATCTCGTGACAGGCACGTTCTTCCGGATCAGCTATCAGACACTCTTCCGGCGCAACTTGTTTGGAGAAATTTATCAAACATCTCTAAGCAATAAATAGCTTTCATATAAACTATTTTAACAATATCACTAAATAGCTAAATAGATAGATAGACAGATAGATAGATCGATAATACATATAGCTACATAGATAGATCGAGGGATTGATAACAAATAATTTCTTGTGTTCCACAACTACATAACATCACAACATAAACCTGGGATTATTATTCTACTTTTGATCAAAATCCATTACACGACTTTGATTCTAGAAAATATATTAACTTTAAAGCGTAAAGTAGAAATTGAAATTTAGGGAAGATTACTTAATTCAGTCTTATGACTATGAGTCAAATTTCATACAAACTTTTCAAATGGAAGGTTGTACTCATGTTGTATCTCTTAAAACCCTTTAAAATATTTTTTAATGATATTAGTGGAATATTTATATACTGATATTTAACAGATATAAATTGAAATTTCATAAACAAACAAAATTTCCTGAAAATATTTCGCTTCTTTTTTATGCCCCATTTGCATAAGACTAAATTAAACGAAATATATCATACATTTGTACTTATCAACAGCCATGTTCTCAAATTCATGATGATCGGTTTATTAGTTTAGGACTGAATCCTGTACACAGAAATATATGAATATATACGCATACTTAGCTTTATGTAAGACAGACTAGCTATACAACCCGTTGCCTGGGATACAGTGGAGTCCTTTTAGTTTTAACTTTTTCCCCCACATTTTTAAATTTGTGCTAAAAAATGTTGTGCAGAAAAACTAAATTAATGCACCGATTATTACATTCTTTAATTTGAAATACGGATCATTCTTTTCTGGAGTGTTATTTTTAAGGCTATTTAGTAATGATATAAAAATAAAACTCCAGAAAAAGAATGACTTGACAATGCCCAGGATTGAATTAGGAGCAGTAAATGTTTCACACTTCCAATATTTTACTGCCATTGAAATCGGCGAAATCGTTCATTTTTTCAATCAAATCGATTGATTGCCTGTTTTAGATTGGGACTCTCAGCGGTGCACCGGGAGAAAGCTTCACGTGCCTCCCCTCAGTGTCTTATTTCCTAATACAATCTGTTATACATTGCACTGTAGAGACCTTACTGTTTATTTCATTAAATCATTTTATATAATGGTTTGAATTTTATTTAAGTTTAGAATGCAAAAGTTAAGTACCATGGTTAAATTGTGTTCTTAACAAAAACATTTATTTCCAGCGCCCGTCTCATCAAAGACCATACTATTGATTTTATACGCCAGATCGGAATAGCTGGAGACAGGTCGGATACAAGAGCTGTTGGAAATGTCGGTGTTCTACAAATAGCACATAATATTCACAAATGGCCATCTGGTATTGGCTAGGCTTAACGTTTTTGGTGATCTAACGAGAACCGGTGTGTCAACATGATTATGCCGTATAATAACACATTACAAGATTAACTAATAACACTTGTAAAGTCAGAAGCAAAGTTTGATTTGTCAGCTTAAAGACTACCTGGATCTGATTTTGAAAATCCTTTACATGTTAGACAGCAAAAAATCCTTTACATGTTAGACAACAAAAGGAATTAAAAGATACGACATGTGAGTTTCTCGATACGTTTCAAGTTATAAATCATACTTTGTTGTATCGAAAGTAAATAAAATAATAGGAAATATTATTCCAAGGGAGATAACTGTTGTTTTAAAAATGAATATCAAATAAGACTTCATATTGCGTAATGTAATCAGACCTGTGTTTTAATATCTAGACATGGAATTTGGCATATAAGATCGCTAAAAAAAGAAAGAGATAGAGCTAATTACACGAGTAAAATAGCGAATAAAATAAGTAAAATACAACAATTATAGGGAAAACTAACTGATCTTTTTACTGCTAAGAGAACAATATCTCCTATATAATATTTTGCTTGCAGAAATTCTTCCATAGACCAAAATACCGCAGGTTTGCAATAACAGAAGCCACATACAAATTTATTATGTTTAAACTATTAGTCACTATATTATGTAACTTTAGAACGCCATTTTAGACACATTTAGCCGTTATAATAATATCCTACATTACATCCTAGGAACAACATCATCGCAATCATAACACTCTTTAAAGGAAGTAGTTCCTATTTATCCCTCTAAATAAAAAGTCCTCCTACCGCCCCCACACATCACCGATGATACATCTGCACTTTCGACAGTTCTGAGGTTGCACCCCTATTAACTGGATCATATACTCATAGACATACCACGATCTTTCCATTTCCAAATTAAAAAATAATAAATTCCCCCTTCTCACATTTCGCCAAATCTCATTGGCTGACAGCTGACAATTCGTTCATTCCATTATTACAAAAATATACGCTCCAGAAATTTACAAATATGGCGTCACTCTCTACACAAGGCAATTGTTCTTCTACAGTTACGCTACCATGCTAAATCGTTCGTGTTTACATACATCGTACTTGTTGTTATTAAATACTGTTTTTTCGACACATCAGCATATGCTGTAATTATTTCATCTTTTTAAAGCTACATAAATTTTTCTTTTCTTTTTAGTACGATTTATTAAAATTCTTTCTTTAGTTACGCTAAAGAAAAACAATAAAACTGATTAAGCGATTACTATAGCTGAGACTCGGGTTTTGACGAACAAGAAATTGATAGTATGTTTAAGAAGCCTTTGAACTGGCTATTCCTGATTATTTGGCTAAAAATCTTTTTTTACGCTAAATAAAAAAAAAATAAAATAATAAAACGGATTAAGCGAATGATATAGCCGAGACATGAAGACAGTAATCTATATTGCTTGACATTTATTTAATTTTAGTACGATTTTCTAAAGTTCGTAGTTACGCTAAAAAAATGAAGCGGATAAAGTGATTAATATAGCTGAGGCCCGGCTTTTTGAGGAACCAGAAATTGACAGATTATTTACTAAAAAAATGTCGTTATATATGCTTTGAAAGCATCTGAGCTATCTATTTCTGACTATGTGACTAAAATTCTTTCTTTTCATGCTGAATAATAAATAAATGCAGCGGATTAAGCGACTAATACAGCTGAGACCTGGATTTTGCCGAAAACTTACACAGTGGCTTATATTGCTTGACTTTCAATTATAACCAGAAATTGACAGTTCATATAATTCCAAATCTACTTATGTGTGATTTCGAAGTCTTTAAACTGTCTATTCTTGACTATTTGCAGAAAGCGTGTGTGTATGTGCGTGTATGTGCATGTTTCTGTGCGTGTGCATTTTTGTATTTTTGTGTGTGCTTCTGCGTGTTTGTGCGTTTTGTGTGTGTGTGTGTGTGTGTGTGTGTGTGTGTGTGTGTGTGTGTGTGTGGTAGTGTGCGTGTGTGTGGTAGTGTGCGTGTACGTGTGTGTGTGCGTGTGTGTATGTGCGCGCGATACAAATTAATCTAATACTTGCGTCAACTAGACTTAGCCTCAACAACGTGTGGATAGGCAGATGCAGCTAGTATATATATATATATATATATATATATATATATATATATATATATATATAATCGTTACTATATTATTTATAATTAACGGTTTCCATATTTCCATATTTTATTATGAATAATTATTAACTAAAAATGCACACACACACACACACACACATACACACACACATATATATATATATATATATATATATATATATATATATATATATATATATATATATATATTGATCTGTAGTAGTGAACATTGTACATCTAAAAACAGGACTAGGTTTGAAGCTCCTAATACTGAAATTGTCCGCACGAACAAGTGGCATAACGGATAAAAGTACATGGTAAATTCAGTTGTAAGTGACCCTCTTCTGGAGGCTGGAGGTTCAATACTCAGTGCAGGCGACATAGAATACAATTGCGAATTATTTGGGATTATACCTGGTCATCGCTGATGATACTTGGGCCTATCATTCGTTCGAAATTTCGCGCAGATTCCCGAGTTCAACAGAAAGATTTTCTGAAGAAGATAAGAGGTTATATCGACCGAAACGTTGTGAAAATAGCATCCAAGATGAAAACAGTAGTTCGAATAATCCAAAGAATATAACTTATCTAAAAAAATCACATGCGATTAAATAATTTTCAATTCTATTGTAAAAATAATAGCGCAGTTTTTGCTGTCGACAATGATTAATATAAGAATTTAAATTTTAACTATTATAAGAATAGCAAAATACAATAATTTATGCAAAAAAAAAAAAAAATAAATAAATAAACAGAATGTATTCATAGTTTGAACATTTGTCACTAAGCTTGGATATATTAGCATCGTCATGGCATCTTTTCACGGACGGTTCCACTGATCAGAAACACGGACAGGGAATGCTACCTGTCTTTTTTTGAGACGAAAGAAATGATTTTTGTAAATGTCTGTGGAGATGGCTACTTGTTGCTTCGATAAAAATTTTAAAAATACTTCCCAAAAGATTTTACATTCCACAGATGATGTACACCGAAATCAGTTCAGCTTGCATCCTTCACTCTTCAAATGAAAACAGATAGTCTTTGAAGTCGCCATTGTAAAGTAAACATGGAAAGTCCCATTATCATTATGGTTGCCAGTCATTGAACGCGAGTAATTCTTGCTTAACTATATAAAGTCCTACTCGTATAGCAACGTTGTTAGTGATTATCGATTATCAGATGGAGGTTAGTTAGATGCTATTTTGATTTTCATCAGTCTTTTTGCTATGAAATACAAATGCACACACACACACACAAAAAACGTTGGGAAAGCCATATAATATGTACGACTGTTTAACATTTCTTCGAAATGCATGCTGGGATGTTTGAACATGTTCGATTTCCGCAACGAACCAATCAAGCTTTGTTTACACACAAAAAAAAAAAACGTTCAACAAAAATGTGCACTTCTAACCAAACATGGAAAACTGTTACGGATGTTTTTTTAATTTTTTTAAAGCAAATTTTTTTTTCTTTTTCTAGATGTTAAAAAGCAGAAAGAAAATATGAATTCTCGCATCTTGATCTGTCCCTATGTCCGTCACGTTTACATTAAAAATAACACGTTGTCGAGCTGTCACACTTAAGTTAAAAATAGCATTTTGTTGGTCTGTGACGCTCAAGTTGGAAATAGCATTTTGATCGTTAAATATTCAAATTGAATACACGCTTATTTTAAATGCGTCTATTCTTTTTATAAAATGCTCTGTTTGTCTGTAGGTTTTTTCATCTTGTTTTAAATATCATTTTTATCGTTGAACGTGTAGATTGAGTGAGCATATCTTAAGAATATCTGTTTTGCTATACATCTTCGTAAAGAGTGTCTCTTCTCATGTTCTCTCACAAATTGGTTGGTTGTTGAATTTCCTTTGATCATTTTATGCCGAACCTACTTAAACATGTACTTTATACGATCTGTTTGTATATGTAATTTGTTTTGAATATTCTACAAACGATAGTTTCTACGTAACTTCTGAATATGATTCCGACAGGTTCTACCACTTCGGATGAGAGTGAACCAGAGAGTATCGGTAAATATATGGTGGCTCCATACTCATCTAATGAAGGCCTCAACGCGGCAATCAGAACGATAGGGAAGCGGGAATTTTAAGTCGTTCCTATTTACTTGATCATCACGAGGGTAGAGTTAAGCACAAAATCGGTTCAATCTGGGCCAAACCCCAGCTATATAAAAAAGGACACTTTGGGTTGAAACAAAAAGAAATTGCCTCAGTCAGTTCTTTTAATGATGAGGGAAGAGGATATCTGCTTCTCGCTGTTTTTTTTTCTCTAAAAACTACTATAAATGTTCAATAATTTTTAAATATAGGGATTATGGGGTTAGATTTCTACTTCACTTAAATTTCCCTCGTGCTATTCAGTTAAAACGTTTGCCATGTGATGGTAGCATTATCATCCTGCAAGATGTCATTTCAATCTGGAAACAGTTCCCTGACCATAGAAATAAACTTGGTCACCAAAAATTTTCAATAATCTTGGCTTTTGATTTTTCTATGCAGAGAAATTATAGGACCAGCGAATTTCCGATATATATACACCTCAATCATTATCGACCAACCTCCATCTTTAACAGTTGGATGAAGGCAGTCTGCATTAAATGCTTCTTTCAGTTGTCGCCAATCATGCGCATCCTACCTCCAGCTACGAATTAAATCGTAGGGAAAACTAGACTCTCAAGCCTTGGTTGTGTAACTAGTCTAAAAATGGGAAATCTTCCAAATAATTTTTTCTGTGCTTTCCATTTTATCATGGATCTCTTTACCATGGAGTCAAGCAAGAAGAGACGCCGATGACTATTGAGCAATCCATGCGTCACTGATGATTCCCTATACGGTCACTATTACAAGATGTATCCATTGTCTCCCGAAACTGATAGAGAACAATATAAATGTGCATGCTTTGACAATAGTGTGAAAAAATGTCTGTTGCTGCAACCCATTTACATATATCTTGTCGACATACGCAACCCAAATGATCTATGTAAAACAAATTCCAAAGAAATAATTTGTTGAACAGTGAGGTGGGATGGGATACCTTCATGGCATGCGAAGCGTTCGCGAATGAGAAAGGTTTATATTAAGATTGTTGCATTTGCTAATCTGAAAGTGGGAGTTGGTACAACAGTTATCTGTACTGACAGTTCTCATCGAGTCTGTAAACTCGGTTAATTTAATATTTTTTGAAAGGAAGTATGAATCTTCCAATCTTCTGTTTGTATGGAAGATCTAAAAGACACACATCTCCATATCTTCGTTCGCTTATACAAAGTGTTTCTAAAATCGATAGCATAACTTCGGAATTATATTTCTCTATAAATAATGTTAGTTATGTGTATATGTTTATATATTTGAATGACCAGTATTCATCGCTAAACTAATTAATTGATCATTATGAATTTCGAAATACAATTGCTAGGCTTACAATCGCTAATGTTCTATATTTATTTTAATGTAGCTTTATGCAAAGGAGCAATTAGAGGTTTAAGCCCATCGTGCAAAATCAGATGTCTCTGATTTTTGTGAAATTGTAACAATAATACATCAATTAATCAAGTATTTTAAAAAGGTTTTACAAAACATAATGTTTCAGATGTGTAAGGTTTGCGTTTTAAGCAAGCTGATTTTCTAATCCGACAGCGTGTCGCCGTGAACGAGTGTAAACCAATAATGGCGATTCGCCTGTCCTTTTATAAGGGGGATAACTCCACTTATGCAAAGTCTGAGCGAAAGGGAGATAACTCCTTTCTGGCCTCTACATGCCCCTCCCCCTCGTGACCACAAAAGCAAGTTGTTGTGGTCATCTTTTATGTGGAGAAATACTCGTGCGATTTCCCCCGCATTTGCGGCAACAAACCCCTTGGGGCTCTCGTCCTCCGACTTGACGATTCCCTTAACGGAGGAGGACTGTATTTTTGGGTATCTCCTCCCGTGGTATCTTCCACTTCCATTTCTTCCTCATGCACGCTTGGGGATTCCGTGTCGGCGTGTTGTTCCACCTCCATTGCCTCCTCCGGAGGTTGTGCCTGTGGGGTCTCCACATTTATAGGTGGGTTCGGGATTTCTTATCTGAGGGCCATCCACTACCGGGTGTATTCTGCGGAGAAACTGACGGTTGCGCAATGTCACTCGATTGCTTCCATCGACCCGGACTTGGTACTGTCGGTACCCCTGGGTTTCCACGATTCTCCCCGTCTTTGTCCATCGACGTGGGTGGTTCCCGTCCTGGTTCTGGATCTGGACGTAATCTCCTACCTGGAGTTCCCGGAGTGAGTGACAATGTTGGTTGTAATACTGCTCGTTCCTCTTTTGGCCATTGCCACTCCCCTTAGTTTGCCTATTTCTGTTCACTGTTTTCGAACCTGGTATTTGTCCCGCAGGACAGGAAGGTGGTCTTTAATGACCCGACCATACAGAATCATGGCTGGGGACATGTCCAGATCTATGGGTCAGTAGTGCTCGGGCCACTCGATCATGGCACAGGCGTCCATAACTGTCCGTATTGTCCGCCAGTATACGCTAACTCTGCGCGGCCGTTGCCTTGGGCATAATGCGCTGATGAGGTACGTTTTCGTATGCCCCAATTCCTCAAAAAGGAGTCATATTCCTGGGATTCAAATGGTGGTCCACCATCCGACGAAATTTCTTCCGGTACGCCGTAGGTACAGAACCAAGTCCTCAAGGTATCGCACACCGTCTTGGCTCTTCCCGACGTCATTAGGGCCACTTCAACCCATCCCGTATACCTGTCTGCGTATACCATAAAGTGCCTACCCTGGATCTGGACGAAGTCAACCACCACTTGTTGGAATAGAAATTCCGGGTCTGCTGGGGACATCAAGGGTTCCCTGGGCTGAAATGGTGTGATTTCATTGTACGTGCGCCACTGGGCTCTTGTTTGCCTGATGTTAGCATCCAACCCTGGCCAGAATAGTCGTTGTCTCGCATTCGCCAGCATTCCGTTCACACCCTGATGAGCGGAATGAAGAGATTCCAATACCTCTGCGCGGAGTTGTCGAGGTATTAGGATTTTGTTCCCCTTGATGATCACTACTTCCAGGCAATATAACTCCTCACGCATAGACCAGAAGACTCGAACTACGGTTGGGATATTGTTACGTGACTGGGGGAAGCCATTTTGAATCAGTTCTTTCAAAGTCCTGCATTCTTCGTCTGTGGCTGCCGCAGCCACAATCCTTCCCCATGTGATGGCTCTTAACGTAGTATCATTCTCGTACATCGATGTGAGGGCGGCTTTGACTGCGTTGTCAATGGATTGGTCCTGGTCTCTTGGTGGGGTGCCCGCTGGGTACCGAGATGCACAGTCATGGGCCAAGTTGAGTTTCCCCGGTCGATGTTTTATCTGGAATTTATACATGAGTGACTTTTCCTTGAAGTTTAACAGGCGTGGGTTTTTTATATTCTCCAAGGCTCGGTCTGAAAATATCTTTATGAGCGGTAAGTGATCCACTGTAATCACCAAGTCTGGGCATCCGAGTATGAACATGCGGCATGATTCCAACCCATAGATCAGAGCCAAGGCTTCACCTTCCACTGGTACATATCGTGATTCCGCGTCGTTGGTAAAACGGGATCCCGCCAGGATGAGTTTCCAATGGCCATCCCCACAACTCATGTTTAATTTCCCCTCACATCTACAGTGCTTTTGAAACAGAAAATACGATATCCCTGTTTTGCTGTAGTCTGTCGCGAATCCTGTTGCTCTGTTCATTTCGAACGTTTGGAGGCCTTTTTCAATTCTTTTCACTATTATTTTTTTCGATTCTTGGAATATCTGTTCCAATGTCTCATCCCAATAAAATTTCCTGTCCTTTGTTTTCAGCAACTCTCGGGATGGGGCCATAACTTCCGCTTGTGAGAATGCATAGGAGACTTGGTTTACGAGTCCGAACCCCAGTAATATTTGTCGGGGTGGGGAAGCTCAGGATGGCTTCAGTCATTCTTCTTGTGGGTTTGACCCCGTTCGCTGTTACTTGAAACCCTGCGAACTCCACTTCCATGTCAGCAAAGTGAAACTTGTCTGGGTTAAACACAATCCCTCTATCGGCGCAGTGGTTTATATATTCAATTGTGTGCCAGAATGAGGATTCCATTGAGTTGTCCCACAGGAGACTGTCATCTATGCACCGAGTTTTTCGAGCCATGTCCATGGTGATATCATCAAATCGACGGGTGTAGCCATCTCCTGATCCATGGAATCCTTGAGGGGCTCGACAGTACCTGTATCGACCCCATTCAGTGATGAATGTGGTGGCGTTTCGTGCAGCTGGAGACAGCGGTAAACTGTGGTAACCGTTCCACGCATCGAGTACAGTCTTCCTGGTATGTGCAGGTATTACCGAGACCTGATTAAATGGGGACGAAGTGTGGTGCGTCTCCCTCATGGTCGCCTCGTTCAACTTTTGTAAGTCCACCGTCCGCCTTGGGGACCCATCCTTTTTTGGTGTGACCACCATTCTCGAGCACCAAGTAGTTGGTGTGCCTACCGGTACGGGTTCGATTATCCCCAGTGCCATGTCACGGTCTATATCTTGTTTCACCTTTTCCTTCCAATGATGGGGGACAGGTATTGGTGTGTGGATTGCCGTCGGTGTCGCATCTGGGAGGAATTTTATTTCTAAGGGTTTACCCTTCATTACTTGGAGTGGTTGGTGTGGACAGGTATTGAATGCGCTGGCCTTGAAATGTTCCTTTAGCCATTGCTCCAATTTTTCTCTGTTAATGTCGGTTGGCTCCAATGGGATTGCTGCTGGTTTCTTCGGAGCCGGTGCTCTGCGCGGGCACCCGCAAGGGTCCGTCTCTTCTGTTTCCGCTGAGCTGCTTTGCGATAATGATGTAGGAAAATTGGATGGCAATAATTTCAGCTCCTTAAGTGCCGTTTGTGATAAGTAGAGCCCGGATGTGTTGTCAAACACATACACTGCCTGTCGTGTTTCTCTTGATCCCACCTTAATATGTAAAAACAGGACCCCCTTGATGTGTAACTGGCTATTTGTTATACCCCTTATCCGATGGGTAGTTGGAACCAAGTGCCCATTTGGGTACCCGAGGAGTCCTTGAATCTCGGGGCCAACAGAGCAAGTTTGGGCTTCTGTGTCCGCGAAGGCTTGGATGGCATGGGTGCTCACTTTCATCGGCTTCTTTGGCACCCTTCCAAAGGTCGCATGGCACTTGTTAATTACAGTTACCTCTGCTGTAACTGAGGGGGGCGGTTCTGGGGCGCCCACCTGGAACTGTTTCCCATTCCACTCAAGGTGAGGAATGTTTGCCGGTTGTCTCTCATTGTGTCTGTGAGTAGGGGCTTTATCCGTGGTGCAAAACATGAACGACTCCCCGCTTTTTATAGCCTCCGTTTTGGATCCATTAATTTTCCGGCACACCTTTTTAATGTGCCCTACTATTCCACAAAAGTGGCACTTGAGTCTCACTGCTGGGCAATCTTTCCGGTTAATCGATCTACCTCGGTGTGATGTTTTTCCGCAACCGTTGCAAGGTTTGGTGTCCCGTGGAGTCGACAGGGCCTTTGCCTCATGCATTTGTTGTACTTGATTCGACCTTTGTACCCCAGACATCGCGAGAGGTTGTGTGGTATCGGAAAAGTGTGGAGTTGCCTCGTCTGTTGCCTCCAGGCAAACCAACCGTGAAAACTTTAGATCCAAGGTAGTACCCTTCTCTGGTGTTCGATATTTCTTAACCCTGCCATCATTTGCGCAGCAACCATATCGTCTGAGTAATTAACCTGCTGCCGGCAAGTGGGTTCGTTCGGACACTGAATACGAAATTCACAAAATTTCGCCTGGCCACGTAACCTCGATAAAAAATGGGTCACTGACTCACCCTCATTTTGCTTCATGGAGTGAAACGTTTGTCGGTGGACTTCCTTGTGTAAGCCTCGAACGGCCACCAGTCGTATTTGATGAAGAAGGTACTCCTCTGCCGCATTGTTGAGTCGTTCTGGTCCAATGAGCTCAAACAGTAACCTGTTCGTTTCCGGTGTGCATGCTTCTCGCAGTTCGTTTCGAATTGCAGCTGGATTTTCGAGTCTGCACATCTCCTTGTACCGTGATCAGGTGTCTAAAACGAGTGCCCATTCGCTATCTGTTGAGTCCAGACCTATAGAAGTTCGCTGCATTCTTTTTGTTTTTGAGTGCCCATTCGCTATCTGTTGAGTCCAGACCTATAGAAGTTCGCTGCATTCTTTTTGTTTGCGACGTGTTCGCTCGTCCGTGTAAGATGTCCTTCCGTAATTCGATGTTTTCTTTTTGTAACTCGACTAGTTGACGTAATAAGAGAACGTTTTCTTGTTCCATAGTGTAACGATATCTTTAGTTCAATGCTGCGATATAAGTATTTCACGTTTTAAAGTGACAATCCTGTTCGTAGCGCCATGTAAGGTTTGCGTTTTAAGCAAGCTGGTTTTCTAATCCGACAGCGTGTCGCCGTGAACGAGTGTAAACCAATAATGGCGATTCGCCTGTCCTTTTATAAGGGGGATAACTCCACTTATGCAAAGTCTGAGCGAAAGGGAGATAACTCCTTTCTGGCCTCTACAAGATGTTTGTATTATTATTCATATTATTATTCATCGGACTATTGCTCTCATCTTGAGTGTAATTTTCACGGTCGATATTAACTCCGGCCTTCTTCAGGTGTATCTTGTCGAATTAGGGAATGTTTCTGTCGAACGGGAATTTGGACGGAATTTCGAGCGTGAAGTAAATAAAGGGTTCCGTTCGAAATTCCGTCCAAATTCCTGAGTTCGACAGAAACATTCTCGAGTTCGACAAGATACACCTGAAGAAGGTCGGAGGTTATAGCGACCAAAAGGTTGTGAAAATCACACTCAAGATGAGAACAGTAGTCCGATGAATACAAATAACCAATCCTCATCTAAAAAATTCAGAAACGTCATAATGTTTCAGAGTCGTGTTGAATTTCAGCCATATTCCCAATTAAGCAATATTCTATGAATTTAAAATTCTTCGAAAGATCTCTTGGAATTAAGCTTTAAATTTTAGACATTTTCTAGAATTCTATCATACAACTGTGAAATTGAATTATGGGTTAATTAACTGTAAAAGGTTGCTAGTTTGCTGTCTCACATTGTGTTTTCAATAATTCCATAATTATTTCAAACACCTTGTGCTAAAGTGGCTGTTTGTAAGTAGTTAGTACATGGCGCAAGGTACCCCGATCATGTTTACACAAATAACACAGGTTTGAATCAGAATATCCCCATAATTTTAGGTTAGTTGTATTTGGTAGAAGATATGTAGAGCGAAGAAGAAATGATCGATTGCTAGTGGATCGATTGCAATTAGGGATTTCCACCATAATTTAATTGGTTCGATGTTATTCCAATTTGTCCGTGCACATTGTTTGGCTTGAGTCATAGCAATGGCTGTTCTTTGCCCTTCATCAAACATTCTGACTATTCATGTCTCTCTTTTCCTTGTGGGCCCTCTTTGGAGAATACCTTGTTGTTTGATCCTAACCCTAACCAGTTTGAATGATGCCTATTCTGTCCTTTATTCGTAAGCTACATTCTGTCTCCCGTGTGGTTTCAACAGCCAACCATTTTGTCCTGATTTTATTTCTGGATTTGCCTTTTTAATAATGTCGTAGGCTGCGTCCCTCATCATCATATGGAGTCTCACTTTCCCAATTTGAAACTCTTTCACTAGTGAAGATATTGGGAGCTGTAGGTTTCCAGAATTGGTATATAAACCTATTTTTGAAAAACAAGGAGGAACTCCAAGCCACTTACGCAGGTATGTATTACAACATTGTTGAATTCGTTCAACACAAGATAATGCAATCTCATACAGAAAAGAAACTGTAATCTTAAGGAGATATCAATCATACCAGTTATCACAGGTGCCACAAGGCTTATGAAGAAAAACCTGAAGTCCTACTTAACTAATATCTCTGATGAACCAAGTGAAAAAGAGATCCAGACAATTGCACTTAAGGGAACGGCAAGGATACTAAAAAGAGCTCTCGGTCGGTTTCAATAAAAAGCGGAGCGATGTTGGCAGCTGGTTTGGCTGTCCCATACCCAGCATTACAATCTTCAAAGGAAGAAAATTTAAAAAAATACATCTGTAAAAGCCACAAAAGACGAAGTAGCAAACCATGTTGTTAACACCACACCTTCATCCTTCTGGATAGGTAAGTTCCATCAATTGATTTATGACCCTTCAAGTTTATTTTCTGGATCTCTGTGCTCGTTTCGATCAGTCAAGGGGATTGAATAATTGTGTCCAAGGCTCTTTACTGGAATCTCCCTAACTGTTGACATCGTATCTACCCCAATATTGTAATGGATTTCCATGACAGATCCTCTGACTAACGAAAGACTTCGACATTTCTTTCGCCTAGCCTTCATTCTTGCTCAAATGAAAAGATCATGGTATTTTGGCAGCAGTGCATCGACATCACTTTTGGACGAGACAAGAATGGTGATGTTATCCATAAAAGCTCTAGATGGAGGAAGATTCAACTGCTCAATAGTCGTTACTCCTCTTGCTGTGTTCGCTGCACCACGCAATATGATTTCTATGGCTAGAATGAAAAGAATTGGGTAAATCTCGCAACCCATCATAATGTCGATCTCTTCGTGGTATCAATTTTTACCGTAAATTTCATAAAAGCTGAATTAAAATATTTCATTATGATTTCACCAACCTGTCTAGGAAAGTTAAAAAAAAAAAGTCAAGGGCCATTCGGATTAAGTGGTACAGAACTGAATCATATGCATTTGCAAGATCCAGCCATATTAATTATTGTAATTCCATTTTATCTTTTTTGGTCGATATAATCGAGTTTCGTATCATCTGTGAATGCTCCAGACATTCGGGAAAGCCAGGTATCTCAGCCTTTTGAACAGATGTATCTATATATATTAATTGCTCATTAGGAAGGTTGTCATACGACGAACAAGAATTCCGAAAAATATTTTCCCTCTACATTTAGGAGGGATATGGGGCGAAAATTTGTGATAACTTTCGATGACATTTCATTTGCTATCCAAATGCCATCAGCTAGACACCATTCCTATGGTCCAATACCATGCCCCAAACCTACCGAAGGAGGACAGTGAGTCTCTTGAGGACACATGAGCAGTTTTTATCTAACTTGTATGATATCCCATTCATGCCTGGGGCGCTACTAGCACGGGCTTTATAGACAAAATCTCGGACTTCCCTCAGTTCGATCTTTCGGTTTTAGTAAGTCTTCTAGAGGAGGTATTGGGATATCGCTCAATTCATCTGAATTTGTAATCTTCAAGTTACTCTCGAGTCCCTTCCTCGGTACATCAAGCTTACCACTTTTTGGTTCCATGAAAAGTTTTGTTGCAAAAGCATAAGGATTTGTGTGGAATGATTTACGTTCCAGGCGCTTTTTCTTTCGATGTTTTCTCTGGTTTTCAGCCATGGAGATCACCAGCATCCTTTTTGGATATCATCTATGATATTTTCAATTTCCAACCTTTCGTTATCTGGAACATCTTTTAATCGACGCCTCAGCATTCTCTAATTCAGTCTTCACTTTCTTTTTTGCAACTGTTGTGTATTTGGTCGTTCTTCTCTTTTATATGTATGTGTTACTGTACCAAACCACTCCATACAAACGTCATATATAATCCTAGTGAAAGATAGCATTTGTTGATTAATGGGATCCTTAAAGGGATTGGTGAGCAAAAAATGTAGCTGTTTGATGATCCTCGGGCCACTAAATTCTTGGCTTGCTAGGAAAGTCTCCAGGCCATTGTCACACAGCAATGAGATTCTGAATACTGTGGGGTTGTTACTGATTCATAAACCCATCACTCGATATGCATTCTCCGATAGGTGAATTACACCGCTTGCACCAGCATACCTTGTGGATCAGTAACGCTCGCAAGTTGTTATATTTTCTTTCACGGTCAAATGTAGCCAGTGTAATAGATTCTGATTAAAATTCGAACAGTGATTATAATCCTAATGTTTAGTAGCATTGTATGCTGATTTTACTCTTTGTAAACCAGCATAGAAATGGTGCAAAACTATTTGAGGAATTAATTTTACCCGTTCTGAGGTAAGTATTTTTCTAGTATACAAGAACCCAAGTTTGCCCAGCTGGGCAAACTTGGGTCCTTCTACCGGAAAAATATCCAGTAAATAAAACGTTGTTTAGTAAATCGTTATTTTTTTGCATTTTGTTTGCATTTCTATGCACCAAACATGGATATAAATATCACTAAAACATCCGCTAGGTCATAAGCTTCATTTCGGTACCTTACTTGCCTGGGTGGGTTGCCTCTAGGCTGAGATAAACCGCGTCACACACACATACACACACAGACAGACAGACACTAGGAAAATTTATAATAAGATGTATATATGCGTGTATAAATACGAAATGCTTCTTCAGATGTATCTCATTAAACTATGAGGAAGTTTTTCTCTCCAACTTGGGAATCTGTAAAGAATTTTGAATGGAACCCTTTATTTAATTAACAGAGGTAGCATGCTCTCGTTCCGTCAGTCATAACTGTGTATGGCAATAATTCTTAGTATTATTCGCACTGAAGATCGAACCTTCAACCCCCAAAGAGTGCCGCTTATAACTGAATTTACTTAGTACTTTATCCATTACGGCTCTTTATGACGTAACGGATAATGTGGAAAGAGGTCGGAGATTAAATCGAGCGAAACATTGTGAGAATAACACTCAAGATGAGGACAGCAATCCAGATAATCCAAATAAAACAAAAACAAGATAAATGTTTACATTAACTTTTGAACGTGTGGGAAATCGAACATTTATGTCAATTTTTTATCGATAAAGTCTTGAAATGAAAGCAAATTTATATCATAACACTAGCATAGCATAATGATAATTAAAAAAAAACGGAACATAACAATATTATTCAAGTTTGAAGAAAAAATGTTTAATTTAGATACCCAGGGGAAAATATTGTTCTTATTTCCAGAAATTTCAGAATAAAAATTCTTCTACAAGGTATAAAATCCTTGTAGAATATTAGAAAATTTCAGTTCATATTTAGTAACAGAAGTCCAATCATTATTTGAAAATTGTGTAGATAAATAGTATATTTATATTTATCTACATATAATTATATAATATAATAATATATTTATATTTATAAACTGGTGGGAAGGAATAACATAAAAAGCGTTAAGTAGATGAAATTATCTCGCTCGTGGAGTATAAGCGATTTGTTACTTTATAGGCATTCTAGATTGGAACAAATCTACTCAACTCGTACGAAAAATATCCCTGTACAAAGTTTTATTTCGTTAAACATAATTCCAAAGGTTCAACAAAACAAGCAAATTTAGTTTACGTGAGAGACATGTTCTTCACAATGTCTGTAACACAATTCGCTATGATCGTCACGATGTAAATAAAATAATAATGGATGCTTGCTAGTCGATCGTGCCTTAAGAATGGTTGGAATAAAAAAAGCATAATGGGTTCTCTAAAATATCAGTATAGTCTATTACGATAAGGAGATATTTAACATTTTATAAAATTGCAATTTATTAATTAGAAGTATTAATTTACTTCGGGTGGGATAAAGGCATTGTGTACTAAAATACTAAACCAAAGATAAATTATGGGTTAAGCTGGAGTAAAATTAAAATATTTATATTTATGTAAAAAAATCTGTAGAGATTGAGAGGAATTGCTGATAATGTGTGTGTGTGTGTGTGTGTGTGTGTGTGTGTGCGTGTAAACTGCTACGTCAGTCAGCTTCGATAATTTCATAAATAGTTTTTTATGCTCGTAAAACATTTTACAGCCTTCCATTTTGACAATAGTTGATTTTTTACGCATAATCGCCTAAACAAAGTAGAATCTCATTTTTAATGTAGATGATTTAACGGGGGGTTTTAACTACAATAATATTGAAAGTTTCACATTTCGTTTATTGAACAAGTAAAATAATTTGGATAAATAATAATAATAATAATAATAATAATAATAATAATAATAATAATAAATTAGTAGTAGTAGTAGTAGTAGTAGTAGTAGTAGCATACTGTTGTACTTACTAAGAATTCTTACACAGGTCATTATCTGAGATTACTCACTGATGATAACTGGTAGTGTTCCCTGGAATCTGGGTGACAGCATGTTTCTTCATGTGTTCAGTACTCTCTCCGCCTCTTTTTATAACCTTTACAAATGAATTAGCATCATCGCAACAGCCGCTTGCGATTGACTTTTCGTTTAAAATGACCATTGGTCATGACTGGAATTTGACTGGTAATAAGTCTCGTTAAGGCTTCAGTCCTCTTCGCACGCATCCAGTGGGAGTCTGGTTTGTGTTTACTTTTCCATCCTTCTCTACTATTTTGTATGGTTCCAGTTGATGCCAACACTACAATTGTTTATTAAAGGGGATCAAATACGGTATGAGGCATATGAATAGGTAAGAATCGATGCGACTTCCGTAGCAATAGTTACCGGCATGAATAGTGCAGACATATTCAAAGAACAAGGGGAAAACGTCTTTCATTAATGAAATATTTTTGTTCTTTTCGTCAGCGCCATTTCAGATTTTGCACACGCGAAGCCCACGAGAAAAATAGACTTTCCACCAAGTAAGCAATCAATGCTCTAAAACCAACCATGTCTGAATATATATGTATTTCTTCTATCCTATCGATCCACTCACATTCGATTTAGTATTTATCTGTGAGACTAAGCCGGAATGTCGTCTAAGTATCGGTTCGGAATGCGATTACGTTCAATAGTTGCACGAAATGCATTCTATTGAAATAGACTACAATAAGCAGAATGACTTCATGTAGATCAGCGCTCGATAATTCAGTTCGTTTGCAATTTTAATTCATTTCTATTTCTTTCACTCTTATGCACACACACACACACACACACACACACACACACACCTGCACACACACACATATATATATATATATATATATATATATATATATATATATATATATATATATATACATATACATACAGGGTGGTCAAAAAGTCAGGTAACATGTTAAAGGTAATCAGGAATAAAAAGGGGAACAATTCTAAACATTTTGAAGAAAGATTTAAGTTAACAAAATAAACATATTTCATGTTTGTTTCATTTTATATTTCAATGTATGGTACTTAAATATACGTGTATTGCTAATATCGTTTTTCTTTAAAATGTTACCTGACTTTTTGACCACCCTGTATATATATATACTAGTAGGCGGCCCAACATTGTCCGGTCGTATGATATGCTTAAATATAATATTTTGATTAACGCAGATTTCGTATTTATTATAATATTATATTGAAGCCAATATATTGTAATGATTTAAAAACTTTTAAAAAATGACTCGTGCGCCACCACCGAGAATCGAAACCAAAACGTTTAGCTTACGATTTACTTGGACGTTAATGTCTGACCTATAAAGACATGCTTGCTTCAAGGCTAAAAATTGAAACATAAACCAATAGTTATTACGTTACACGCGCATATTCGTGATGCCGTCGTTCGACCTTCACGTGGCAAATTCCATTTTATTTTAATTTTTACAATTTTGCACCGATTTTCACCGGCTAAAATTCAAATATAAAGTTTCGCATGGGTTCGAATACCCTATATAATTAGTTTCATGTCTCTAGACGAAAAACTGACAAAGGAGGTTATTAAGCAATTTTTTAAACCAATAGATATAAGCATACATAAATATATATACATATATATACACCCCGTGCCAGAATTATATGCAAATCGATATTTTTGTTCTAACTCCGATAGTTTTCAATGAAAATTCGTTAAACTTCGCACATTATACGGCAACACTAACGCATGCGCAGATATAAAATTTGAAGCTGATCTGCGCAATAGCGAGCAAACGGCAGCCATTTTGGTGACTTGCTGTTTTTGTCAGCGTGCCAACTTTATATTCAAGATGGAACGTAAAGGTACTTTAAGCGGAGAAATTGTTCAAAGGCTCCATAATAAGATTTCCATCTTAAAAATTGCTAAAGAATTACACCGGTCATAAAAAATTACACCGGTTATAATGAGTAATCAAAAAATATTGTACTAACCCTCAACTTTGCAACGGACGTTCTGACAAAGGGAAAATTCGTAAGAAATCATATCTGTCACGTCGAACAATGAGCAAGATCAAGAAAGAAGTTCGCCGTAACCCACTTGAAACTAGCAAACAAGTTTTTGAAAAAGCTGGCGTTCCTGATGTGCCCAAATCAACTCGTTGCCGTATCCTGAGGACGATTGCAAAATTTGGAAAGCCAGATGTCCGCCCTCAATTGAAGGATGAAGCGACACAAACTGCTGAAATTGCATAGAAGTAACCGCCATATTTGATCGAGTGTTCAGTGCAATATGGCCGACGAAAAAGCATTTTTTCAGTACACATTCATCTCGATCTCTCTCGTGTACTTGAAGAATGTGATTCCTGTACATAGATCTGATCTGTGATTGTGTAGATGAACCCTCAATAGAAAATTTCGGTTATATATATGCTATCTTTAGCACATTGTTTTTCGAATTTATTATTTTTTGCTATTTGATAAATTCTAACGTCTTCTTCCTATTTATACCTACTGCTACCAGATGAGGTTGTCTGAAGATAATAGATTCCTGACCTAAAATGCACTAAACATCCATTTTATTCATGTTTTGCAAAGTCAAAAACAAAAGCCACAATTATCCTGAATCAAATCAGAAAGCGTCTGTTGGATGACATCGAACTACCCCAAGCAGCTCCAGAAAGTCGCCGAACGAAAAGCAAAAGGCAGTTCACTGATCCTTTAACTATTGATCCAAAAAGGAAAAGGGACTAGTACCACTTTCAGAGTAAAACTTGGGAGGAGGGTATTATAGGAGACTAATGGACTTTTCTAATGATAAAAATTTCGATAGTTTAATAATCTCAAGTGAAATTATCGCGACACAACGCGAGACTACAGACTCTCTAATTCAACAGTTGGAAAGTACCCTAACCATTCTTTGTAATCACTTTTTTGTACAATATGTTCTTTTCTTCCTAACCCTGTTGCTCAAGTCTTTCTTTATAACCTTTTCCTAGAGCCACACTAAATATTTACTTCAATAGTGTTCAATATGTAAGTTAAGTCAAATAGTCACTTATTAGAATATTTATGGTAATAGTTAAAGTAATGGTCCAAAATCATCACCATTTGGAATTTACCCAGTGGATTGAAATTTTAAATTCGACCGTTTTGGATTTTACCATTTTTGGATTTTTACCCTTCACCGGACTATCCATTCATGTGAAATCTTTTTATTATTTTTCTTTTGCCTCCTGTTCCCCTTACCTCACCCTTTTTTTTTAACCAAGTAAGATCTTTGACTTACTTGTAGTTTCATTAAATACTTTTATATGCAAAATCCGATCCTGTATTTTGCTAATTCCTGCCCTCTGATGAGAAGGAGAGTATTTCTTCGAAACTCCGCAAATTAAGGACTATCCACTTATCTTGTGCTTCCTTTTTAAAAATTAAATATGTTTTTAACTCTTTTTCAAGATGTCTTTTAACATATTTTATTAATCATTTGTTCATATTACAAGCTCTATTTCCTTTTCGGTTTTATTGAGCTTTTTATATCTGGCTGAGTTTATTTTACTTGTAAATATTAACTCTTTAATATTTATAATATATTTTAAGTTTACCATTTTGATTACCTTAGTAAACTTATTGTAACTTATATATATATATATATATATATATATATATATATATATATATATATATATATATATATATATATATATGAGGCAAGTGGAAAGCAGTAAACTGTTTAGTATTGAATATATTTAAGCATAGCCAAATGACGCAAATGCTATTTCCAAAATGACGTGTGACGAATCAAACATCAACCGACCGACGTACAGACAAAGCTTTTTATGTGCCCGCTTGTACGCATTTAAAAATAAGTTTTGTGAGTCTTGTGTTTATCGAATCATTGAAAACTACGCGTAATGGCGGACGACAATTCAAGTTCTAATTATGTGTTTATTCTCACGTCAACAATTATCCGAGTACCATAATTTTCGAGAACTGGCTGCTGGGTCTTCATGGAAAATGTCGTCATTAATTTTTCATTGTGTGTACGTATAGAAGGCGGAGCTTTAAAAAAAACAATTAGCAGAAGTCGCTTGGAGCGTGTAGAGTTGTAAATTTGTAGGATGGGGTCGATTCTATCTGTTAAATGAAAAGACAATAATAATGGTTTCGAATTTTGAAATACGATTCAGAATGAAAACAAAATAATATGAGAGGGAGAAACAGAGATAGAAGGGGTTAATATTTAATATATAAAATAAAGTCGGTCAGAATTTCTGAGTTATATCTTAATAACACGTTTATTGATATTTGATTTTGACTAGCCAGTCATTTAAATATATTTTTGGTCTGTATTCTTTACATAAAAATAAAGAAGTTGTAGTGAATGAAATCGACTGAATTTTCTATCTCGCTCGATAATTCTTTCTTTTAAGAACATACACATCGCCAGATTCACCGTTGTTTGTTTCAACTGAAAAATACAAATGGCGATAACCGATTAATTATTGCCCATCATCGTAACACAATAGAAAAAATATTAAAAATTGAAATACAGAAAAACGAAGCAGTTAACTTATTATTTAAGAACTTGAAAATAAGTTTCATTAATCGGACACTACAAAGTAAATGCCGTTTCTGGCCACTGTAAAGAACACGCAACCCTAACCCTAACCCTAACACCTTAATAAACACACGCTACATCGCAAATCTACCAACTTTGATTCTAATTTCTCCGGGGTTTTTGGGGGATTTTTGTTTTATCGGAACTATTGCTAGTACTCCTACAATTATTGGCATTTGCCGTTTTATGTTCTTTATTCCTTTCAGATTTCTGGCAAGTTCCGATATTTCTGTCACTTTCAGATATGGTACAAGTTCAACAGAATGTAAATTTTCTGTTTTCTCGAGTTTTGTATTTCTTGGCTTTTATAGTTTGTTTTGATCGCGTTGTTTGTGCATATATCAGGTATTTCGTTTCTTTGTTGCAAGAGTTCTTTCCGTGTAATGATGTTTTGCCTTTCGCAATTTCTTTATCCATCTTAAAAATATTACATGTAATTGCTACTTTTCTACATTTATCTTTTTTTGTATTTTTGTCTCTCCGTTTCGTTTCTATATAATTTACCTTGACGCTTATTTTGGCGGCAGTAATCAGCATCTCTGTACTTTATCTTATGTATTTCCTTGATTATTTTATTGAAAAGAGAAACCCTTTCTTCTTCTTTTCCCTTTTTCGTAGTGGGCCAGTATTATCCTTAAGGTGCAGTGCGTTATACATAGTAATTATTTTCCTAGTATTTAATCCAGGTTCCTAAATATTTAATTTGCCCACTTTAAATGGGCCAAAAGTAAAAATACTACAATATAGTTTCAATTAGCTTTTCGTTCTTGTGTATTTTCTTTTAATCATCTCTGTTATTTATGCTTAGTTTATGACATCTGTTTCTAGAATGATCAGGTATTTATAAATATCGTTTCCCCATCATTTCTTGATTGATTAATATGTTCCTTCTCTTATTTCGTGCTTCCCTTCTTCATTTCAAGTAGTGTCCGAATTCTTGTTTCGTCATATTTCATGGCTGTATCATATTAGTTATTGTGATTATTTCGTATACGTCAGTGTGACAATATCATATTAATTTTTCTAGCTCCTCGTTTTGCCTTTTCCTAGTAGTCACAGATGATCCATATACATGAGGTGATTTATTCATAGTGTTTCTATCCGTAAATTTTAATCATGCATATATCTTCCCTAATATGCTGCGATTAGCCATGAGGCTATAATAAAAATAGTTGATATAGATTCTCTCTTGAAACTGTCTTTATATATTTTTATCACTCTCAGTCCCAGTCTATAGTTTTCCATTGTTTTTCTATAAAGTTCGTGACTTGTACTGCCTGGTATTCTAAACATATCTAAGTATTCAGCTAACCATATTTGTGAGTATATGTCGTATGATTTCTTGTAGTCGATCATCGTCATTGATGTTCATTTTTATGGTTTGTAAGTCCTTCAGTATCCTCTGGTAGATATATAGCAGATCTGTTCATTGTCTTGTTGCTTTTTGACATCCTTTCTATTTCTTTTGAAGGAGTTTATGGTTACTAACAGAGGAATAGATCTTTTCGCTAAGTTGTACCGTTAAAATTTTCCACGTAATTGGTACACCGGTTATCGGTCCGTAGTTTCCTCGCATCACAAAAGTTTCGATGTCTTTTTAATGAATGTGGCTCTATTTTTAGTGTGTTGCATGGAGGAAAGGCACTGCAAAGAAGCGCTGTCTGTGGAAATTATTCTTGAAACTAGGATCATCTAGGACGAAAAGAAAGGCTTTTTTCCGCTGCGATATCAAGAAACTTATTGCTATATATGTCTTATCAAGAGAAAACAGGGATTAGAGTTCCGTCGAGCACTCTTCGTGAGAATAACAATTAGGAAGTACATAGGGACTAGAAACATCTTCTGCGAGAAATGAGTTGTGATATATGGAAGAGATCGGACATTACTAGATTTAGGGGTTAATTTTGAACTCTAGCTAGACATTGGAAAGTGCTCTGAGCAATGTCTCCACAAATATGGCAGACGTACATCATCCTGTGACAATTGACTTTATATAGGTAGAAGATTACATCAGTTGTACTTTCTGAATGGTTGAATGAGCCAACCATTTTTCCAAAGGCCTTAGCAACAGATTGCCTTTTTTAATATTATTTTGCTCATTCTCAAAAATCAAGATACGTTAGTACTTTAAAGACATTTCTTTTAGAAAAAAAACAAAAACAATTGATTAAAACATATTCTTGGAATACGTTTCTTTCTCTGCGTCTGATCTTGTCAATCTAAATTTAAATTAAAATGTAAAGCAAGTTTTTTTTTAAGCTTAAAATATATAAAATCTGTTGCAATTATTACATTTTGAACAGAGTTACTTCCCTTGGTTGTCTATAAGTCGAATGCACCTGGTTATACTGATTAACGGGTTTATTTTTTTATTTTTTTACAGTGTCCGTCACAGGTGACCGCTCGTCGTCTGCATTGATACCAACTGTGGCAGCGACATAACCGATAAAGTGACCCTGCTCAGCACTTACAAAATGATCCACATCTTAAATAAAAAGAGAAGAAAGGAAAAAAAGATAAATGTTAATAAAGAAAATTCAACTCGTCAAAGCGAGACTTCAACACCTTTTTAAATGATCCGATCAAAAATGTCGGGAATGTTGCGTCTTTACTCGAGTTTAAATTGAAGTAATTATAGATGGAAGAAAAGGTTAAAACGGCGTAAATTCAGCGACGGACGACCAATGGTAATTCCCCCGCACGAACGTTCTGACATGTCCTAGATGTACCCGTGACCTGTTGAATCACAACCACTAATACTATTTATTTTATTTTGATTTCATACGAACATTCATAAACTGTGGCATATCTTTTAAGACATTGCCTACCTAAAAATATTACGTCTCTTTTTACCTCTATTATTATTGTTATTATTGTTATTATTATTGTCGTCGTCGTCGTCGTCGTCATCATCATCATCATCATTATTATTATTATTATTATTATTATTATTATTATTGTTGTTGTTGTTGTTGTTGTTGTTGTTGGCGGCGGCGGCGGCGGCGGCTCACTAGGAGTAGTCACACAGGTCGTTATCAAAGATTCCTATTTGAGAAGAACGTTCCGGTACTCTCTATCTCTTCCGACAATCTAAGTAGATACATTTGAGTTATCGCAACAGCCGCTTACTATTGATTTTTCGTTGGCAACGACGATTGGTCTTCACTGGAATTTAGGTGGCACTAAGCCTCCTCAAGGTCCCAGTCCGAATTAATTAATAATAATAATAATAATAATAATAATAATAATTATTATTATTATTATTATTATTATTATTATTATTATTATTATTATTATTATTATTATTATTATTATTATTTAGGTGGCAATAAGCCCTCCAAAGGTCCCAGTCCTAACGAATTATTATTGGTTCACAAGGAGCTTTCACGCTGGTAATCAAAGATCTCTCCTTGATAACAAACTGTTGTGGAAGCTGAGTGATAACAAGTCTTCCCAGGTTTCCAGTACTCTCCACCTCTTTCGATAACATTTGAAAATGACTTTGCATTATCGCAACAGCCGCTTACCATTGATTCATCACTGGCAGCGGCCATTAGTCTTCACTGGAATTTGAATGGCAATAAGCCTCCCCAAGGTTCCAGTTCTCTCCTCACTTATCCAGCGGGAGTTTGGTCAGTGCTGTCGTCGGTCTTACTCTTTTTGGACGGAGGGGGGCGGTGATGTGGTAATGGGGGATAGAGGACATAGGTATGCTGCTTCAACGACCTTGGTTCCGTGTAGCACTTCATCTTTTGCCTCTGCAGTAGTTTGTCTGGCCCGCGCATCTGACTCATATGTATTAGTCTCTGCATTCAATAGTTTTCCTCAATATTTCAACTGTTTTCATTGTTGTTATTCGTTGTATCTCTCCATTCATTCCTTTCATTCCAATTTCTCCCATTCTTTTTTCAAAGTTTTTCGGGACTGTTCCTAGTGCTCCAACTATTATAGCTATTACTAGAAAGACCACCCGGCGTTGCTCGGACCGTATAAGACAATGAGAAAAATTTAGAACATGCTTATTATTCTTAGGATAGAGAATTTTTTGATGTCTATGTATGATTTGCCATCTTGAGCAAAGGAATATTTTACCTACCCTATGACGGGTATTACACAACATATGTATGGAATTAGTGTGCCTTCATTGAACAGAAAATTTACAGCACGTATGTGGTAAAAAAATCCTTACCTAGGGCGGGTTATCTACAACACATATTTAAAATTATTTAAATAAGTTTATGTTGTGCTAAATTTTCAGTATGTCACAGGTAAGAGTGTGTTCGTTTTTACATCAGAGTGCAATAGTGAAGAAGCACCGGATTTTTATATAAATGTTATACTACTCGAATATATTAAATGATTTTCGATTTTGATAACTTCTGTACGCCACAGATAAGAATGTCTCTGTTTTTCCTATGGGTACTTCACTGTATAAGTACCTTATTTCCTGGGAAGGATACTGTAGAAGTACCATTTTTTCTAATTCAAAAATGAAAGAACTCGATATTTTTAAGTAATTTTCTGTTGTGCTAAATTTTCTGTTAGTCTAGAGTAAGAATTGGTTTGTTATTTCATCTATTGCTATAGTGAAGAAACACCTTAGTTCTCATTTAAAAGTCATGCTATTCGATTATATAACGTAATTTTCGGTTTTAATGGCATAAAGCACGTCACAGATAGGATTTTCTTTGTTTTTCATATGAGTACTATACTACACAAGTAACTTACGTTTAGGTAGGATAATGTACAAGTACCTTATTTTTAATATATAGATGAAACTACTCGATGATTTTACATAATTTTCTGTTGTACGAACTTTTCCGAATGTCATAGGTGAGAGTTTGTTTTTATATTAGAGTGCTATATTAAAAAAGCACCTTATTTCTTATATAAATGTCATACTACTCGAATATATTATATAATTTTCAGTTTGGATTACTTATGTACGCCACGGGTAAGATTTTCTTTGTTTTTCATATGGGTACTATACTGTACAAGTACCTTTTTTCCAATGTAAAAATGAAAAAAAACTCGATACGTTTATGTAATTTTTTGTTGTGTTACATTTTCTGTACGTCAGGGGTAAGAATTTGTTTGCTTTGTTATCTGGGTGCTATAGTGAAGAAGCACCTTATTTATCATATGTAAGTCATACTACTCGAATAGTAAACGTGAATATTAAACGTGATCTTCGGTTTTAATAACTTTCATGTATGTCGCAGGTAAGATTTTCTTTGTTTTTTCATGAGTACTATACTACACAAGTACCTTATTACTTTGATAGCATTTCTTGTACACACATAAATACATTAAAAATGATAATTGTATGTGATTTTTGGAATATGACTATACAAATATACAAACATATATGATAAATTAAATTTATAACGATCTGTTAATTCGTTTAGGAGTGAATCCAATACATAGAAATATATACGCATATACACATAATTAAAATTCATAATGGTCGGTTAATTAGTTTTGGAGTGATTCCAGTACATAAAAATATATAAACATATACACATATTTAAAATTCATAATGATTAGTTAATTAGTTTAGGAGTGAATCCAATAATACAAATATATAAGCATATACGCATAATTAAAATTTATAATGATCGGTTAATTAGCTTAGGAGTGAATCCAATACATAGAAATATATAAGCATATACACATAATTAAAATTCATAATGATCGCTTAATTAGTTTATGAGTGATTCCGATACATAAAAATATATAAACATATACACATAATTAAAATTCATAATGATCTGTCAATTGATTTAGGGGCGAATCCAAGACATAGAAATATATAAACAGATACACAATTAATATTCGCAATGATCGGTTAATTAGTTTAGGAGTAGATCCAATACAAATGCCATTACTTGATCTATTTACGTGATTTTTGGAATGTAACAAATAAGTGATATATCATATATATTTTGAATGTGACATTTTCGTTACGTAAATCAAAAACATTCTCCTGTATTTTTTTTAATAAAAGTGTTCTTGTGTATTTATTACATATCATATAAAAATCAAGAATATCGGAATTTATAAAAAAAAAAGAAAAAAAAGAACCAACTGATGAAAATCGAAACCGCAACACTTACGTTAGTAGCCGGTCACGTCAGCCGTTGCACCAAAACAACAACAATATCAACAGCGTTATGAAATGTCTTAATGCATATATTTCTCTTTTACTCGATGTACGCATGCGCAGAATGACGCCATTGTGCTACGCTCGTCAAGGTGTTATTGCTTTCAAGTTTGACCCTTTTTGAAGCCCTTACCAATTATTTTTATCGATTAAATGCCCCTCATAAAATTCTACACCAAAAATCCAACCTTTTGAGCTATTGCTCGCGTCCGACATTCATCAGTCTAGGAGGAGATACAATTAAAAAAACGGAGACACACACACACACACACACACACACACACACACACACACACACACACACATAGTGAGATTTATATATTAGATTTCGATTTTCTTTATCGTCTATATTTCTTTCAGCTCTCTGGCTAGCTTTGTGTGTGTTGCCCCGTTTTTCCTTTCCTTTGATATTCACCCTGTGGTCAACAGGAACAGCAAAGTCTACGATTTGACAGAACTTTTCTTGTTAATTATTACGACATCCAGTCTTCTTGCTTTGATGGTTTTATCAGTTTGTAAGTCCATGTCCCATAGGATTTTGTGATTCTCATTTTCAAATACTGTTGCCGGTTTATGTTTGTACCATTTGTTTGTGTGTTTGAAATGTAGTTGCTTTCACAGTTCCCAGTGTACTGCCCTTCCCACTTGGTCATGTCTGTTCTTGTATTCCTTTTGGGCCAGTTTGCTGCATTCACTTACTATATGGCTTATCGTTTCGTTTCTTTGTCCACAGAGTCTGCATTTACTGTTTTCTTGTGTTTTGTCAACCTTTGCTTTGATATGGTTCGTTCTTATCGCGTTATCTTGTGCTGCAGTTATTAGGGATTCAGTTTCTCGGCTTCGGTGTCGTTTCCGCATCCATTTCAAGTATTTTCATTATTCTCATCTTTATGAATCTTCCATGTAGTTGTTTTTCTTCTCATTTTTCTTTTCTATTATTATTATTATTATTATTATTATTATTATTATTATTATTATTACTGGCTCACATGGAGCTTTCACACAAGTCAACAAACGATCGGCTTGGAGACCTGTGATGTTCTCTGGAAGCTGAGTGACAACAAGTCTCCCTAGACGTCCAGCTCTCGCCACCTCCTTCGATAGTATTTTCAAATAAATTTGCGTCATCGCAACAACCTCATACCATTGATTTCTCCCTGGTAGTGGACATTGGTTTATACTGGAATTTGAGGGGCACTAAGCCTCCCCACGATCCCAGTTTTCTTCGCGCTTGAACAGCGGAGGTCTGGCCAGCGCTCTCTCCTCGGTCTTTCCATCCTCCTTGACTCTTCTCGACTCTTTGGTATCACTTTTCTATAGGGGAGGGGACGGTGATGAAACAATGGGGGACGCATTATTATTATTATCATTATTATTATTATTATTATTATTATTATTATTATTATTATTATTATTATATAGAAGTATTAATGTTTATTGTTATTATTATTCAGAAATAAATAAAGTTATAATTTTGCCGTCTAATTTACATACGTGTAGATGGCTGTACAAACACGTATGCGTAAATTAGATGACGGCACTAAAAAGAGAATCTTGGCCAAGATAAAGAGAGAGGTGATTTGTTCTGTTAATTATAAATTAGGGTTTATCAGAACGAAACGCATATATGGCGTACTTTATAAAAATATGAATGAAATATGAGTATCAAGTAAGTACATCTAGCTTTGGAATGATAACTGATATATATATATATATATATTTTTATATATATATATATATATATATATATATATATATATATATATATATATATATCATCATCATCATCATCGTCATCAGTTATCATTCCAAAGCTATACTCAATTGAGTCATTTTAAAAATATATGTTATTAGCCCTATTTACTTACCCCCTATCATCCACAAAAGCATAGTTGGTTTTTAGGGGGTAATCTAGATTGCAAAAAAAAAAAAAAAATTGTCCCAATCTAAGGGGATCTCTTGTTCACTAATTGAGGACAGAACAAAGACTAGACTTTGATCCAGTCGAAAGTCAAAAGATTCATTTGGTTATTTTTCGAATTATACGTGTTTTCGAACCTAACAAATTGGTTCTCCCAACTAAAGTTCGATCATTTCTCGCCCATGCAATGTGGTCGTGTCAAAGCTATATTGTCTGGAACTCCTATTATTGGCAATGTCACATAGCAAAGATCTTAAACTAACTTGGCTAACAGGGCTCTGATAAAAATCCAGAAGTTGACATCAGTACCTTTCGTTTTCTGGTCGTCTGTGCGGTTGTATGTGGCAAACGAAGACCTTTCAAACATTGAATAAAAAATCAAAAAGTTAAAGTGATAACCTTATTTCTACTTCTACTTTATGTGTTTTGGGTAAAACCTTCTCCGATTTCGCATGCAACTGAAAAGTATTGATGTATTCGGTACCGGAGTTAAACACCTGCAATCTTGCAAGTTAAAAAATAGCCACGACTTACAAGGATGGTTTGGTTTCATGCAAGCAAGACAATATTTAGGCATGATCTTCGTGAGCAAGACAATATTTAGGCATGATCTTCGTGAGCTCTTTGCGGAAGTTCGACTTGTTTAACAACAACGGTGATTAACTGAAAACCTAGGTGTCCCAACGTCTCTTAGTGAAAGTGGTATAGTTCGTTCCACGGGAACAATTTCGCTATAGGATGCTGATAAATATTATCCTTTACGTAAGGATGCGATGACTTTTTAGAATGAATTCTTACAAGAAAGATATCGGGGAAACCAATGTCAACAATAATCATGAAATTCATACGAAATGAATAAATGATGCTCATAACACATCAACTTTTTTTTTTACATAAACGTCACCAGTTATCAAGGCCGATAGGCCACTCAAGGATAAGGGTTAAAGAGTGTAGAGTACTCAAAAGGACAATATAGTAATCGATAGTAATGGAAGTTCTATAAATTTGTTAACTTAAGTGGAACGGCTCATCAGAAATTTGTTCACGTTGGACTTGAAGATAACCATATTATAGAAAGCAGGAAAACGGAAGACAATTCCACAGGCGTGCAGTTCTAAGAAAGAAGCTTTGATCATGGAATCTATGTTTAAGTTTAGGTACAGATAAAGAGTGGGGAAAATTATTGATAATGTTTTTAGCTAGTCTAGTGTTTCTTGTGAAAGTTTGGCGAGGGGGAACCATAGATTGAAGCTCAGTCGAACACTTTCCATGAAAATAACGATAAAGTAGAGACAAACTTGCAACATCTCTTCTCTGAGATAGAGGTTGCAGCGAAGAAAAAAGGACATCTCCCACCAGGCCACGAAGTCTATTTTGAACCCTATCAAGGCAGGGCAAGTCCTTTCTAGCAGCTCCTGCCCAGATGTGACAACAGTACTCCATCCTTGGACGTATCTGGCTCTTATATAGATAGAGAATTGCATCAGCAGTGAGATATCTACTGGATCGATAGAAGGATCCGACCATTTTTCCAGCGGCCTTGGCAACAGATTTGATGTACGTATTCCATTTAAGATCAGGAGTAAAGGTCAAGCCCAGAAGCCTGTCAAAACTTGAGGCCCCCCCAAGACAAGAGCCATTCATTTTAATTGATGCCAGATGGGGATCAGAACGTTGATGATGTAAAGATAGAAGCTTGGTTTTAGATGCATTAAAAGTAACCAGCCACTCCTTTCCCCATTGTACAACGTGATCAAGATCAGAGGAGAGAGAATCGGAGAGAACTTGGTCGTTTACTGTCTTAGATGTGCTACCATAATGGTAGTGTCATCAGCAAAAATGTCTACGAATGATGTAAGGATGTGATTTGGAAGATCATTAATGTAGATCAGGAAGAGAGTTGGGCCCAGGATCGACCCCTGAGGGACTCCAGCATTTATACTGTGAGCTTCTGATTTTTGCCCATCAACTACTACTCTTATAAACCTATCAGAGAGAAATATTGATGGAAATGAGGAGGCGGAGGAGGATAAAGGTGTGTGCTCGTGTTGGAATATTTGTTCTTTGATGCAACAGTGACGCGTGAGAAAAGTAATGCCAACAAGACAAACAACTAAGCAAAATTGCAACACCCATACGATTCATGTTTCTTTTTTAGCGTTAAAGAGTTAAAGAGTTAAAGAACGACAAAATGAAGCGTAGTATCTTTCTTGTTTATTTGAGTTTTTTCTCTTTCTTCTGGAAGATCATGTCCTTTTCGGCATTCCCTGTGAAGTTGGAAGTTAGGAAAGCAATGCTAAGTGTGAAAGTTCGACAAAAACAGGTTCGACCAATTAAAAATAGAAATGATCGATTCAAACAGTGCAGTGCAGCGACGATTAGAAAGCGACTCCCGATTGAAACCTAAAGTTGATGACACGATGTCAAGCAATAGAATGTAAAGGGAAGAAAATTGTCAGAAGACAAATTGGAGATGATTGGCCGGTCGACAGGTTGCAAGAAAGAACAAAAACTTGAAAATAAATAAAATCGCTTCTTGGCGTAAACAACAATAACAACAAAATAAATAAATAAAATAAACGAAAGGAATCTCCGTGTGCCGAAAGACAAGAATCGTGGTTCAACGGTCATTAGTTTTCTTTTTCTTTTCTTTTTCTCCACTTCTAAATTGAGAAAAATGTCACTTTGACATTTTACCTGGTTTTCGTGATTGAGACATGATCGGAATAGTAATAACACACGTTCGGGAATTTAAAAAAACACAAAACAAAAACAACTGAAATGACTACAGCACGTTTCTTTCAATTAATTTAATGCTTCGAAAAGAAAAAAATGTAAATTTGTGCGAATATATGTGTGTGTGTGTGTGTGTGTGTGTGTGTGTGTGTGTGTGTGTGAGAGAGAGAGAGAGAGACGGAAAGAGAGTGTGTGTACGTGTGTGTGTGTGTGTGTGTGTGAGAGAGAGAGAGAGAGAGAGAGACGGAAAGAGAGAGATTATATATAAAATAAAGATTTCTGCATGTGCCTGTCCACACACCATTTATCAATAGTTCCCTAATGCTATATTCGACATCAGCAGACTCGTGCGGATGTTTTTAGCCTAGTTCTAATAAGTTAAAATTTTTCTCCTAATCTAGCATATAAAGATATATTGCCTGATTTTCAAATTTAAACGAAAATAGTAATATATTGACACGGCGATACTTGATTCGAACTAGCCTTTTTTCATTTTTTATTCCACTATTAACACGAATATATTCACTTTTTTCTAGAAATAAACATTTCAGCAAAAATTACTGTTACTTTGGAAACATTTCCCTTTATTCACGGAGTATTCTTAAATTATGTAATTGGTTATTTCCTTTGACTTTTGCAAAAAAAATATCTTAAAACGGTTCATATACATCTTCTATTATATGAAAAGCAAACGACTGTGTGTGTATTCGTATGCCCGCTGAAAACTTTTGTCATCCGCATCGTACAGGCACGAACGTGATATCTCTCGGGCACATAACATCGAAAAATTAGGAAAAAAATTGCTTTTGACGGTTTACAAACTGCGCATGCACGAACCTTTGTTGCGTTCTTTCGTTTTAAATAGCTAAATTTGCGACGTTATAACATCCGTGAGACCATCAATAAAGCGTTCACTTACTAATTTAAGTTATGCGAGTTTTTTTTTTTGTTTTTTTTTTGCTTACAAAATTTTGCTTTCGGTTTCGCTTCTGGTTGATTCCACCCAAGTCCGTTTTTTTTTTACGATCAGGCAACCTCTCCGTTGTCACTATTTTTTTACGACTGGGCAGACCTGTTAAACCAATTCCTTGAGCTTACCTAATCCTTTTCCCACTTGAAAGACATCAGAATCACGTGCGTCATATTATTATTATTACAACTCGTGGTGCTCCCGTGCATGCAAAGCATCGACAGCTGTCACCCGAAAAGCTGGCCCTGGCTCGCTCAGAATTTCTACACATGATTAATCTCGGCATCATACGGTCCTCAATCAGCCTATGGTCATCCCCACTTCACATGGTACCCCAAAAAAACAGAGGGAGACTGCAGACTCTGCAGAGACTACAAGCTCACAATCAGCAACTGTTCCCGACTTATAGACGATTCCACACCAGCACGATTTTTTTTTTTTTTGGCATTCTTATCTGGCTCTACAGTTTTTTCGCGCATCAATTTAGTCCGTACATATAATGAAACGCATTTCGAACTATTTGAATTCACCTGCATACCTTTCCAAAGATTTATTGATGAAGTCTTTCGTGGACTATCCTTCGTCTTCGCGTATATTGACGTTCTCACCGCAAGTTCCTCACAGGAAGAACACTTGCCCTACATAACTGAAGTCTTCCAACGTTTACAATCCTATGGATTTAAAATCAATCTTGCGAAGTGCGAATTTAGTATAAGTTCCCTTGATTTCCTAATGCACCGAATCGACAAGTCTGAACTTATTCCCTTGCCCTCAAAAGTGCGAACAGTCCAAGATTTTACTGTACTAACCTCTTTGCGTCAACTACGTCGTTGCATTGGACAACTACCGCCGGTTCATTCCCAACTGTTCACATCACCTGTCCAAACTCACTGATGCACTCTGCACGCGAAAGAAGACCCTGTCTCTCGCAGACGAACTCTGACAACCTTTCCATCCAAAACGCATCCAAAACAGTTCTGATGAACTTCACAAAACTATCCTAGATTGACCCTGATCCAACAGCAAGCTCTTTCTTTCAACAGATGCTTCTGATGTAGTTGTTGGCGCTTTACTCAACCAGGTAGTAATCGATCAAACACGACCACTGTCTTTCTTTTCTGGTAAGCTGAGCACTCTTCAGCGTAAATACAGCGTTTTCGGTCGAGAACTGTTCGCCATATACTTAGCAGTAAAGCATTTCTATTTCATACTGGAAGGGAGACAACTATTTTCACCGATCTCAAACCAGATTATTTGCCTTACATCTTCTATCGCTGGTAAAGAGAACTTCGACAAATAGATTTTGTGGCACAATATTCTGCCGACATCAAATATTTACCAGAAAAGACGAATATTGTAGCTGACACAGTTTTCAAGACCTTTTCCAATCCTTCGAAATTTCCCACATTGCAACAACCGCCTATCATCCTTCCGCTAAGAGAATAGTAGAACGCTTGTATCGTCGACTCAACGCTGCCCCATCTGCCAAGTCCGAACTGCATCTCTGAAGCGAACACGCTCGTTTTTCTAGTACTTCGGTCCATTATTAAAGATTATCTGAACACTACACTAGCAGAGATGGCTTTTGGAACCACACTTCGCCTTTCCGATGAATTTTTCACAGTTGGCTGATCTATACTGCAACCACCTATGGATATGCTGACCGCCTGAAACTCGCAATGTCCCGAGTGATGCCACTTCCAAACCGTACTATCTACCTGATCTACATTCATGTAAGTACGTTTTCGACCGTATGGATTCGATACGTTAACCACTACAGCAGCTCTACGACGGACTGTATCTAGTGTTGAAACGATCTGATAAATACTTCGTATTTGACCGCAACGGTAAACATGACTCGATCGCAATAGATCGCATCGAACCAGCCTTTTTAGAAGGCTCGTACGATTTAACGTTTCCTGCAACGAGTTTTTCTGACTCGGAGCCAATCATTGCATCCACCCCAAATACAATTGTCATGCCTGATTCGGATTCCGTCATTAAACCTGCTTTTCGCACACCTTGTAATGACCTTGACCTTCACCTTCCAGCTCCTTGTGTCCAATTCACTACTTGCACAACTCGCAGTCGTTGTCGTGTAATATTTCCACGTAAGTATGCAGACTTTTACACTTCGTAAACCTTCTTGCGTATATATATATATATATATATATATATATATATATATATATATATATATATATATATATATATATATAGTAGCAAGTTATAAAATGTATATGGCGATTAAGCTACACTGAATATTCCGCGTTTCATCCACTTTAGGATTCTTCAGGCGCATAAGTGGATGAAACGCGGAATATTCAGTGTAGTTTAATCGCCATATACATTTTATAACTTACTAACTAGCTCTACCTACGTATTGAGCAGTTTTGAAGTAAATACTTAAAGCTTACGCATAAATCTATACTTTCGTATATTAATTTTATGTGAGTAAATTAAGTAGTTATATATATATATATATATATATATATATATATATATATATATATATTCTACACTACACCTACATTTGCATGCTAATTTGATTTACTTTTCTTCTTAGCCCCCGGCTATCTGGGGGGAGTATTATAGTGAACTATTACAGCTGCGATAACAGTATTTCGCACGGACACAAACAAGCTGTGTGAGCGTAGCACACACACACACACACACACACACACACACACACACCAATATCAATCTGGTATTTTACATGGTGACATGACATTTATGTCATTTTCTTCTGGTCTTTTGCCTCTCTCTTTATCCACTTCCGTTTCATTCCTTTCTCTTCCTCTTTTTCGTTTCGAAATGATACGAACAGATGTGATATCACATCGCTCCAAAAGATTCACAATTTCTGCCTGTACGCATGCATACATAGTCGAGGTAAGATGACTTAATTTTCCATAAACAATATTGGTCTGCCCATGGACTACCAATCAAAATGCTTCCAAGAATATTAACGAACTTATCAGAACTTTACCTGTTCTCACGCATTTATACACAATGAACATTTCAAGTTTATGCATACTCATACGTGTACACCTGCACACACGCTTTCATTTGTTTCGTCTCTACTTTGTTCGTAAATAAATGTAAATAAATGTATATTGTAATTCGGTTTTTCATTTGTTCCTTCATTTTGAGATCGGAGTTTTGAACACGTATTTTATCCTCTACAGAAGCCCTTGCAAAAGGCGTGTGTTCACAAGAATTTTACCTGATACCATAGAAAATGCCCGGAAAGTTTTTTTTAGTTATGATAAGAAGACAAGGTCTGGATGTAAACGTCTTATAAGATGAGGATTAAGATTGGAGCTTAATCGTATACCTCGTGTAGACATAAGGATAGAGAGAAGTGAAAGAAATTTTAATTAAGAGAAAAGATCGTCCCCATTAGATTTCGAAGTCGATTTTGTTCTCTCGTATGGTAGTAAAAAGTGCCATAAGCGACAACACTCCAGATGTGGTAATAGTACTTTATCCTAAAATTATTATCAAAATTAATTTCCGATTCTTTTAAACAAATCAGTCATTTTTATTTTCCTCCAAGAAACGCCAAGTAGGTACAACTAATATTGTATAATGAAATGTTGGGTTTTTTTATTTAACGATAAATCAACCTTTATGCTTATTAAATGCTGGCGTCCATTTATGTTATTTTATAGTTGAATTGGTTGATAAAAGATAATAATATGTAACCAATAAATCAACATATTTGCTTCTCAAACAACAATGCGTAAATAACCTATGATGTATGCATGTATTATCTATGTGTGTGACTGTATATGTTTACATATGTATTGTTTTGCGTATGTATTATCTTATAGGCATCCTTAAAGTGAGTTTTTTGTCTTTTTAACTTGCTGTTCTTCTCATATTTCTTGTTTTTATTTTGTTTTGAAATTGCATGCTTATTGCGTGCTTGTTTTTGTTAATAAATGATTGTCACTGAAATATATCCTATTAAACTAAAGACTATAATCTTCGGGTTGTGAAACCTGCGTAAGATATAAAACAAATATAAGGATTCGCTGAAGTATATATATATATATATATATATATATATATATATATATATATATATATATATATATATATATATATATAGTAGCGTCCAAAACTAAGGGACAAAATAAATAATTGTTATGATTCTTTTGCAAATGATTCAAATTTTAGTATTTTATTATGGATGATAGCGTCTACCAGTTGTCCAAATTTAAGCTTTTCACAGTTGTTATTTCTAACAAATATTAGGTTTTAAAATTTTGTCCCTAAGTTTTGGACGGTAGTGTATATTACGTATTCTTCAACAGCATCAAAATCCGACCAATTAATGAATTTTGTAAGTGTAATAAAACTTGTAGATACAAAAAATTCACAGCTATTTGGGAGTAAATAAACAGTTTTAGTTTGCATAGCTTTTATGTAAATATGTTTGCGTTTCTTAACTTATACTTTTAAACGGAGATAAACATTACTTTTTAAAAATATTATACAAAAATAAACTTCCTGGCGGAAATTATAAACTTAGAACATTCTTTTTATACAAAAAATTTTTAATGGAATTTAATGAATTTCAAAAAAGGAAAGTTAAAATATTGATCGTAAGTCTACTGTCGACACTAACTGTTTGCGACTTTTACTGACTCCCCATATCGAAAACTAAATATATACAATTATATTCATAATTACCTTTACTCTGTCACGCGTTGCTGTGGCTCAATTTGGTATAATGGAAAAGTCTAATAAAAAGAGAAAATGCATGTTTCTTATATTCTTAGTACAGAAATCGACTCTCACAAAAAAGAAAAAATCCGGAAATGTTGCAGTACGTAATGGTTAGATATTTTAGTGTTTTTATTTAATGTAAAATGTTTAATCATCTCGAAGAACACAGTGTTTATGTCTGTATTTGGAGAAAACAAATAGTCGCGGACTCTGTTGAATATGTTAACTTTGGGCAAATAAATTAAAAACTATCTAAAACAGTGTCAGAGTTTTTTTTTAGTTTGAACTGACTTTCGCGAACGAAACGCAACGTAACGTAATCAACGGTGTCCACCAGCAGGTGTATGTTTGAAAGATGCAGGTAAAGACTGTTTTTCGAGCCGACTAAACGGTACATTAAATAGAAAGGGTTTGACGGAAAGTTGTGGGAAACTCAGTATGTAGCAAATATAATTTCGTTAATGAAGAAAAGCATTAATAAATGTTAATGTAAACACGTACAGAATTGTTTAGCAAAGAAGAAGAAATCATAATTTTCTGATCTTAATCGAACCTTATCTGGTTGTTTATTTTGTTTTTGTTTTTCAATTCGGATACAAGTAATTAAACGATGTAAATATGTAAATAATAAAATTAAATAGTAAATGCTCATAGTTAGAATCGGCGGTTAGAGTCGTCCAAACCGGAAGTAAGAACGGAGTAGTCGCGCAGTTAATGATATTGTTTTTGTTTTATTTTCAAGTGTAATGCAAGTAATTTCACGATATGGTTGCGTTGTAATAGTAATTTGTAAAAAAGGAGATGTTAGTTTTAAAAATATTGTGTAGTAGAAACCAGTAATAAATGAAGCTCATCGTTAGATTCCTCGGTTAGAGTCGTAAAATACGGAAGAATAAACTTAGTAGCCTCGCAGTGTGCGTCTTACGGAAGAAAGAAATGAAAAAAAAAAAAAAAAAAAAAAAAAAAAAAAAAATAATGTAATCTTAATCGGACGTTTAGCGCGTTTATTTATTTATTTATTTTTGTTTTTTTAAGTAAAATGCAAGTAATATCACGGTATCGTTGCGTTCGAATAATAAATGGTAACTAAGAAATTGTTTGTTTATGTAATACTAAGTTTTTAGTAATACTAAGTTTTTAGTGGGAAGTACTAATAAATAAAGCTCATAGTCAGATTCCGCGGTTAGAGTTGTCAAAAACCGGAAGTAAAATCCGAGTAGTCACGCACTTTGCGTTGTACATTAAAGGAAGAAAAAAAAGCAGATAGACAAAAAGATAATGTTAATTGGACCGTAATTCGTTTTTGTATGGAAGAGAAGCGAAAAAAAGAGAAAAAAAGGAAAAAATGGCGTTAATAACTCTTTACGATTCCAAACCGGTGTTTATTCTTACTGTTCCTTGTGGACGCGGGACGCCTTCTCAGCGGTGTTAAGCGGAAGCATGAGTAGTAGGAATTTAATGGCGAGAAAAGATTTTACAACTTCCATTGATTCTAACCGATTATAGCAGTGAACTCTCACCGGGAAAAATATAGGAATGTACGGTTATCGAGGAAGTGTAAGGGTAATAGGCATATAGCACACCTCAGATAATGTGCACATTACATTTACATGCAATGATTTTTAATCCTATTAAGGTCAAACTCACACGAGAAAAAATGAGTTCATTTATATATATATATATATATATATATATATATAAATATATATATATATATATATATATATATATATATATATCAGAATTTTTCATCTGATTTCTAATCAGTGTCTTGCCCGATAATAAGGCCCGTTTCAGGTATCCTTATCAAGCTCTCTTCAGACGAATATTGGCTGAAGAGAGCTTGATAAGGATACCTGAAACGGGCCTTATTATCGGGCTTGAAACCGACGGTACCAATGATCTGTCTCAACTAACAACTTTCTGTACACAAAATATAAGTACGCTCTTAAAATTTGGATTTTCCTTTTAATTGAGCACTCTGCTGGAATTCTTTTTCCAAAAAAAAAACTAATCAAATTATATATATATATATATATATATATATATATATATATATATATATATATATATATATATATATATATATATATATATATATATATATATATAAGATAGATAGAGATATTGTGAAAAAAATTATTTATTAGTAAGAAAACAGGCTGGAAAAATTTAATGAAAAACTATTTGTTTAGCAAGTAAAGACTTTCTGACCAAAAAATTAAGATTTTTTAGATCCTTATTAGAAAATATATACTTAAAAAAACAATTATTCAATATTGTGTTTTTATTTGCTCTATTATCAACATTTAAAAAAATCTCATTTAAAAATTATTTGAAAACTTGTGCATTTTTAACATAACATTAAAGTCACATAGGAATTAGCTATAGCTAATATACGAAACTCCACAGTATTTTCCAGGCAAAAAATATTCCTTTTAATTGCCTGTGTCCAAATGCAAAATATTTTTTTTATCTATCAGAAAAACAAAATACAGTCACTTTTGGCCCAGTTTAAGAACCCCATTTCAGTCTCTTTAAGAATTGAAACAGAAGATAACCATTTTTTCCTAATAACCAATACGGTGGATCATTAGCCGTTGGACTTCACCTGTGACGTTGACAGATTACCTGACTTTTAGTGATTAGGCCTATTACATTTACGTCAGTCGTGGGTAGGCACTATATAAAAGATCCGAAGGCCAAACAATATATAATAGATGAGGATGAGAGTAATAAGCAGAAACTTTGAAAAAGATGGATGACTTAGTTACTAAATTGCAAATTACGGCTTATAAAACCGATTAATATTTTTTCTAACATTACTCAATCCCAAAACTAAACATATTTTCGCGCTCATTTTATATTAAATTATAGAAAGACTTTGATTCACTCTATTTTAAATAATTATCCATAGCTAAATTCCCGGATCAATTCGAACATTTTTTTCCAAAACGTTGTTGCCTGGAATGATTTTGCTTTCAGATCACGTGTTCTATAAGATCTCCCTCTCCAAGTTACTTTGAAGCTATGAGCTCTCACCTTCAAAGATCAATACACCGCTGTTCTGACCTTCCGAATGAATATGCATATTCCTCCAAACGGAATAATTGAACTTTACATAAGGACGAGTGTACACTTTCTGTTAAAAATGATGAAATAAATTATGCTTCGCCAATGTTCGTAGTAATATTCATATTCATATAAAATAATGTCTGAAGAGGTAAAGTTTAAAAAAATAGATAAGAAAGAAAAGAAAATTTATCAAACTGTGAAAAAGAATAAATAAAAGAAAAAACAGAGAAATCGGTATATAAAACAGAATAAAAGGAAACGTTTCATCATGGAAACAGATTGTTATTTGCTTTCTAAATTTCTCTAAATATCAGGTCAGTGCAAATGTGTTTGCCGATTTTAAATTTCATCTTGAAAAAGTGTAATCCTCGAAATAAGTAATAATCAGAAGTAGATAGGTCAGGAGAATATGCAGGATAGGTCAAAATTTCCCAAACAAATTCTCCAAGATATTTGGTCAGTAGTGCTGTGTGAGGACGAGCATTATCATGGTGGAAGATGATTCCCTTTCCGTTGGGTGATAATATTGCAAAAAATATGAATGATGCTTTGATAATCTGAAAGAAAATATTATAAATTAATCATGTTTAGGTAAAAACAACATGCATAAAATTAATTACAGGACGGTGCAAAAGTTTTTGCCGATTAAAATTTCATATTTAAAAGTGAAAAACTGTATTTTTGCAAAAAGTATTCATAACAAAACCGACCTTTGCTCTCTATAACCTAATTCCACCTGTAAATGAGTTTATAAATTCTTCGTTTGTAAATTTTTTTTAGATCTGAATATGAGATATGAATCTAACTTATGTTAAGCTTAGACTATCATTTCAATGTGTAATCCTCGAAATAAGCGATAATTCGACGAATATACAGAAATGGGGCAAAATTTCCCAACCAAATTCTCCTAGAAAATCTTTGATCAATAGTGCTGCGTAAAAATGAGCATTATCGTGGTGGAAGATGAGCCACTTTCTGTTGACTAAAAATAAAGCTTTCGGGTCAGCATGAGTGAGCATATCGAAGAAAATATGAATAATACCTTATTAATCCTAAAAAAAAGTTATAAATTAATCATTACCATATGCTTAAACAATAGCAAT